>NW_022984786.1:570111-907647 GCF_010094145.1 Didymella exigua CBS 183.55
CCAGCCGATGCATTTCTGTCTCGTCCAGCCGATGCATTTCTGTCTCGTCCAGCCGATGCATTGCTGTCTCGTCCAGCCGATGCATTGCTGTCAAAATCTTAGCCAAATCCCACAACATCATCGGATCCATCCATCTCCGCCTGGAAATGTTCAACTGTAGCTCGCGTTGGCGAGCATGTCTGGTACGAGTCTTAATGGAATCCAGATGGAAACCAAGACCAGACGTGGCAAGGCAAAACATCACTGAGTGTTGCAAAGTGTGAATGTTAAAAAATTGATTCGTTCCCGTCTGCGTTTGGTATAATGTACAGACCCCAGATGGATCGTGTCAACCCATCATGACACGATGACGCATGGACACGCAAACCGACCCATGATCACATTAGAAAATGACCCATGAACACCGTCACCCCGTAACCACCTTGTCAAAAGACAAGCAAAAGAAACCCAAAGAAGCAAACATCAAATCAAGCACTCTATTTGGAGGAAGATGAGTACTTGGTGACGGCCTTGGTACCCTCAGAGACGGCGTGCTTGGCCAGCTCACCGGGGAGGATCAGTCGTACTCTGCAGGCGCGTCAGCAAATGCCAGTGGACATGGAGAATGGGGGAGTACGCACGAGGTCTGGATCTCACGCGAGGAAATGGTCGACTTCTTGTTGTAGGCAGCGAGCTTGGACGCCTCGGTGGCGACGCGCTCGAAAATGTCGTTGACAAACGAGTTCAGAATCGACATGGCGCGGTTGGAGATACCAGTGTCGGGGTGGACCTGCTTGAGGACTGTGGACGCGTCAGAAAACTCTGTCTGATGAAACAAGACGATGCGACCGCAATGGAAGAGTCGAATCGACGGCTGCGCTCAATCGCAGATGCGTGCAGACCACGCGCCGGACGCCCTGGACATGGCAAACTCACCCTTGTAGATGTAAGACGAGTAGGTCTCCTTCCTGGTCTTGGTGCGCTTCTTCTTGTCGCCGGAGGGAGCGGCCGTCTTCTTGCCAGCCTCCTTCTTCTCAGCGGGAGCCTTGCCGGCCGGGGCCTTGCCGCCGGTGGTGGGAGTCTTCTGGGCCTTGGGGGGCATTCTGGCGGTGTTGGTAAATGTGTGGGTGGAAAAGTGGTGGATAAAGCTGGGTGGGCTGATGCGGATGGACGGTGAGTGCGTGGGTGACAGTCGAGATGGAGGGAGAAAGGTCGCTGTCGGGCGGGGACGCGCTACTTATGGCGAGCGCGCAGCGTGTTGTGATCCAGCAGCAGGCGGCGGGCCCGTGCGCGAGCTGCCTGCTGAATCACGCCGAGTGCTGCGCGATGGAGGGGTGGGCGCAGGCGCGGCTCATTGGCCGGTTAAGCGAGGCGAGTGTGATCTTGCGACAGCAGGCGGGCGCGCCCCGAGCTGCGACGCCGCCAGAGCTCCAGTCGCGCTAGCCCGCCAGTTGATCTCGCGCACCACAACACACCCGCGCCGTCCTTATAAGGTGTCGCCGCCCCCCACCACCAGCAAGCAATCCATCGTCTCGACACTCCCCGCCCGCCGCACGCCCAACGCCCATCTTCAGCTCCCAGCACCCTTATCTCCCAACTTTACCAACCCACCCAATCCACCTTCAAAATGACTGGCGGCAAATCCGGAGGAAAGGCCAGCGGCTCCAAGTCCAGCGCCCAGTCGTAAGTTCGCCTTTTCTCGCGCATCATCTGCGGTGTTTGACTTTGCGATTTCGCATCTTCAATGCCTTGTTCTGGCGTCTTTGACGCGTCTTGTACCCACTTGACGCGTCTTTTTCGATCCATTTCGCCCAGATGCATCCTCTTCCAGCTTTGAACGCTCTCTGACATGCCCCAGCCGTTCCTCCAAGGCAGGTCTCGCCTTCCCCGTCGGTCGTGTCCACCGTCTTCTCCGCAAGGGCAACTACGCCCAGCGTGTCGGTGCCGGTGCTCCCGTCTACCTTGCTGCCGTCCTTGAGTACCTCGCGGCCGAAATCCTCGAGTTGGCTGGCAACGCCGCTCGCGACAACAAGAAGACCCGTATCATTCCCCGTCATCTTCAGCTCGCCATCAGGAACGACGAGGAGCTGAACAAGCTTCTCGGACACGTCACCATTGCCCAGGGTGGTGTCCTTCCCAACATTCACCAGAGTACGTCTTCTCTCACAGCTCCTCCAGCTTCCAATGCTAACGCGATGCAGACCTCCTGCCCAAGAAGACAGCCAAGCCTGGCAAGGGTCCTTCGCAGGAGCTGTAAGCGCATTTTGCGTTTGAGTTCTTGCTTCATCGGTGTTTCTTCATGGGTCTTTTCGTCTGCAATGATAATGGGAGTCTGACTGGGTTTGGGTTCACGGCTTTTCACGGGGTTATACCAGAGCTGTATATTAGCTGGTCGCATTTTGGCCAGATGCTCACGAGCTGAATAAGGCGATATCACTTCATTTTTTCTCTGTGATATGTTCATTTTCAGTCCTCATTGACATGCAGGCACAGCGCGTCCAACACTCGCAGGCTTGGCGTTTTGCGCGAACCTCAGGGTTCAGTGCCGCATTGGTATGCACGCCCTCGTGGGCATGCAGGCAAAGCGCGTTCAACACTGGCAGCTTGGCATTCAGGTACGTCAGGGCCGCGCGCACTCGGCTCGTCAGTGATATTGTGATTGCGACCTCACGATGATTGCGAACTTTTGACGATTGCGATTTCTCGTTGCAACTTGACGATGACTGCGATTTCTCGATTGCGACTCGACGATGACTGCGATTTCTCGATTGCGACCTGACGATGACTGCGATGTCTCGATTGCGACCTGACGATGACTGCGATTTCTCGATTGCGACCTGACGATGACTGCGATTTCTCGATTGCGACCTGACGATGACTGCGATGTCTCGATTGCGACTTGTTGATTGCAACTCTTAATAATTGTGACTTCTTGTTAACTGCAATCTCTTGATAATTCTACTTTCTTAATGATTGCAAACGAGAATTGAGCTTTTGGCGACGTTAGCATTTGCGCATTTTGGTGCAACTCGTGGTTCCTAGACAATCGACGTGCAGACGCGTGCTATAGACTACAAAGCTACAGGTACTTCTCCTCTGATCGCTCCCCACCCGCTTACGGGTTCATCCATTTCGGCGGAGCTGGGCCCAGTTAGCACTGTATCATTAGTCATGTGACGACGAAGAGTACTCACGGTCCAGAATCGGGACGGGCAGGTTGCGCTCGTACTTTGAGCCTGCGAGACATGTCAGCATTGCCGTGTCCGCGGCCGTGGCGGACATGTATCCGCGATATAGCAACGCACCTCCTGGGGCCGTCGGGGCGCGGTACGGGTCGGGGTGCTTCCACTTCTCGAGCAGCGCCTCCGTCTCTGTGATCAGTGCCTGGTCGCAGCTATCAGCGCAGTCCTACGTCGTTGCAGTGGTAGTGGTGCTGGTGCTGGCGGTGGAATGGGCGCGGGTACGCACCCTCTGCTGTCGCGGCTCGGTGATGTGCCTGTTCGCCTCAAACAGACCGCGCAGGTACACGGCCTGCCCGCGCCAGAGGTAGCGGTGGACGCTCCAGTCGAGCGCGAGCTTCAGCGACTGCCGGTAGAGGCTCCTGCGGGTGCATCAGTTTCTGCGGGCGGCACGCGGCACGCGGGCGTCGGCGTACAGGACGTGCTTCTTGGAGCTCATGGCGACGGCGGGCCTTCCAATCGTGTGCGTGTTCGGGAGCGTGTGTGTGTTGTGTGGCCGCAATGCCTCGTTGGCGGTTGGCTGCGCGCGGTGCGATCGAGTTGAGGTGCTGTGCTTGGCATTACGCTCGCCCGGCAGACGGGCGCAGTCCATTCTTCCGACTGGACGCTCCGAGACGTCAGAACTGGTGCCCTGTTGCAGCTTCAGCAGTTCCCGCACAACACTCCTCCCACCTCCTTTCGCGGCCCTCGCCCACCCCCATTTGCTTCGCATTCCGTGCCGCCATCCGCCTCTCGCCCGCCATGTCGAGTCAACAATGCCTCCGCCGCCTGCCCAGCGCCGTGCGCGCCTCAGCCCTGCGCGCAGGTGCTCGCTCCGTCGCCCGCGCTCCCGCTGCTCGCAGCTACTCTGCCATCTCGCGGGCTACCGCTTCTGGCCTTCTGGCCCAGGCTTCAAGGTATGCGGTGCCATTAGACGTGCTGGGACGATAGCTAAGCCGATATCAGACGGCCCGCACAGCCCGCGACACAACGCCTGTGGACCCTCGACCAGACACGAAGCTATGGTGCGCTTGGCTGGAGCATGCAACGACTCACCCGCTAACATTGCTGCAGCCGACGTCACTACCGTCAAGGTCCCGGAGATGGCCGAGTCCATTACCGAGGGTACCCTGAAGCAGTGGTCGAAACGTGAGGACTGCCGCACCACAGCATCCCCGACGGAGCACTGATGATATGCAGAGATCGGCGACTACGTTGAGCAGGACGAGGAGATTGCCACCATCGAGACCGACAAGATCGATGTTTCCCTGAACGCGCCCCAGGCCGGTACCATTAAGGAGTTCCTCGTCAACGAGGAGGACACCGTCACCGTCGGACAGGATGTTGTCAAGCTCGAGGTCGGCGGCGCTGCGCCGTCTGGTGGAGAGAAGGCCAAGGAGGAGCCCAAGGAGCCTGCCTCCAAAGACCAGGAGACCGCATCGCAACCCTCTGGCGAGCAGGAGCAGGCCAAGGAGCAGACGCAGAAGCAGCCCGAGCCCAAGAAGGAGGAGTCGAAACCCGAGCCTCCCAAGCAGGCGTCGAAGCCCCAGCCCCCCAAGAAGGACTCGAAGCCTGCGCCCGAGGAGTCCAAGCAGACCCAGCCCGGCAGCCGCGGAGAGAACCGCGTACGTTGCTTGTGTAGCCGCGCAGAGCAATCGCTAACACCCTCCTCAGGTCAAGATGAACCGCATGCGTCTCCGCATTGCTGAGCGCCTCAAGCAGTCGCAGAACACGGCCGCCTCGCTCACCACCTTCAACGAGGTCGACATGTCGTCCATTATGGAGTTCCGCAAGCTCTACAAGGACGAGATCCTCAAGAACAAGGGCGTCAAGCTCGGCTTCATGTCCGCTTTCTCGCGCGCCTGCATCCTGGCCATGCGCGACGTCCCTGCCGTCAACGCCTCCATCGAGGGCCCCAAGGGCGGCGACACCATCGTCTACCGCGACTACGTTGACATCTCCGTCGCCGTTGCCACCGAGAAGGGCCTCGTGACGCCCGTTGTCCGCAACGCCGAGAGTCTCGACATGGTCGGCATCGAGAAGGCTATCGCCGAGCTCGGTAAGAAGGCGCGCGACAACAAGCTCACCATCGAGGACATGGCCGGCGGCACCTTCACCATCTCCAACGGCGGCGTCTTCGGCTCCCTCATGGGCACCCCGATCATCAACCTGCCCCAGACCGCCGTCCTGGGTCTCCACGCCATCAAGGACAAGCCCGTCGCCATCAACGGAAAGGTCGAGATCAGGCCCATGATGTACCTCGCTCTTACATACGACCACCGGCTGCTCGACGGCAGGGAGGCTGTCACGTTCCTCGTCAAGATCAAGGAGTACATTGAGGACCCCAGGAAGATGCTGCTGTAGGATGCCATTTAGCCAGTGGGCGAGAAGATGTAGTTCTCTTTTGTACATTCATGTAGCTTGAGCGCAGCCGGTCGATAGCTGGCCAATTGGCGTGTACGATTAGTTGGTCAATTGCATAATGAGCGTTCTGCCATCATCTTCATGTCCACGTGCTTGCTTCTCACTTTTATGTATGGGCTGTGTGATTGGTTGGTTAACTGCATAATGAGCGTTCTTCCATCATCTCAATATCCACATGCTTGCTTCCCATTATTATTTGTGGGGTGTGTCTGACTACCATTCTTCTGGTGTTGGTCGTGCCATGTGATCTAGGGTCTTGTGGCGTGAACCCATGTTGTGCGGGGGGCGTATGTGTCGTACAATCGAGGCCACGCAGACAGCTGATGCCCAATCTATCTCGCTTTCGTCCGTCTTTTACCTCAGTACTACATTATTTATTGATGTTTCCAAGGCGTCTGACCTCACGTTGACGATTCAAGGTGTCGTCGGAAATATCAATCAAGCCTGCGGTATTGAAAAGTGTCGGTGCATGGATGCTCAATTATCCACTTTACTGACAACATGAACCTCTTCGAAAAATCACCACGTCGACCACGACCTGTAAATATCGCCAGAAGCGCGTCATACTACTGAATCAACTATCCAGAATCAAGAGAAGAGGGTTTCACGCACACGCACGTCGTGGCGGGGTCGTTGTCGCGTTCGTCGTTGTCGGCCTGACTTGGGGAGCGATTGTTGCGCCACCACCAGAGCAAGGATGGCTACGAAGGGGACAACAACACAAGAGCAGCACGAAGGAGCATACGAGAGGCAAAGAAGTCATGGAGAGTATTAAAAGTCATTTCATCATGATTCTCATACGTCACGTCAATGCTTCTCGTCGCGGTTGTGTTGGGGAGGAAGGAGCAAACAACGGGCACCGACGTCGCGGCAGCCTTACCCTCGCCCACGGGCTTCCTCTGGCGAGGCATTGTCAGTGCAGCGTATTCGACGATGCTAGTGTCGCCCATCGCAAATGTATTTTGGGGCCGCAAGTTTCCCGGAGATCGAGCGTTCTCGTGCAAAATCTCTCATATCCTCGCCCTCGTGCAGTGTAACTCATGACCTTTCGGCAGACCGCTAGAGACCTGCGCAAAGATGCAAGCAGCTCAGCCTTGCGGCGATCGCTAATGGATCCAACGAGCATCGAGCAGCGCGCTTGCGATGACGCTACTTCACCTCCTAGCGCTTCGCCAGATCGGAACGGCGAAGATTCCGAGGGTCTTAGCGGCCGATCTTCAAGGCTGAGAGGCTGCCGTGCAATGCTTGACCTTGCTTGATCGTAGGATTTTCAAGATCATGTAACTCGTTTCCCCTGTCACACATAACTGTTTGAGGAAGTATCAGCGCACTCCTCAGAGGCGAACATTAGGTACGCAGTGATCAGGTCACGTTGAGACCGATCGCTCGTGTAGCAACGCGGTAGAAGAACTTCAAGCAAAGCAAATGCTCTAATTTACTGAGAAGAGCGCGAAACAATCCCTGCACTGCCGTGCTACCGAATCAATGTGCCATGCCGCTCCGCTCCGCCACGTACGCCACAGGGTGGCTAGGAAGCAGACTTGATCTAAAGGACGCACGACGATGCTTCTTGGAGAGTAGCGCGAGTGGTGGCCGTGAACGGCTAAAGAATAACGTCCGAACATGTATAGAGTCACATCCTCTCTCATGTATGAACTCTCCAATATCCAGCAACACATTGACTTTAATACCAGTCGAACGCCATAACAATTTTTCGCAAGCCTAGATCGACACAACTCCAAGATGCCATCAGTATTCTCAAGGAGCAAGGACAGCGAGAACGAGGTCACGCATTCAGGTGCCCCCGCCGACTCAACTAGAGCCACCCCTCCCGGATACGCAGACGATGCGATACCACCAACCTACAAGGCCACTTCGTATCTAACTTCACTCCGTGAGGGCGACCCCAATGACAAGATCGATGTTCCCATGATTCACAGCACCCACAAGCTCTCATTCGGCGACTACTTGCCTTGGGGCAGTGCGATGAAGACCGGCAAGCGCACTGTGATTTCGCGCAGCATGACGCGCGACTGCTACGTCAAGCACTACGCAAAAGACGAGGAGGGCAACTACATCGGCACTGAACGGCCATATCCTGATCATCAACTGGTATCGGTGCCGAATAAGAGCACCCCTGACGATATTTTGAAGCAGGCGAGTGACGATCTCCCTTAGCCGTAGCTTAATATGCTGATATGGTGGTAGCTGGATGAGTTTGTCGACGTGAGGCATGACATTCGACACCTGCATGACAAGAAGGAGCTCAAGCACATCCCAAATTAGAGACGGAGTTTGGTGTGATTTGATTACTATGCGAGTCTTCAGTGTTTCTGGTTCGTAGATATCCCTGCAATTCGATTTATGCTTTCACACGTACTCTGCTCGTAGCCGTGTGAAGCCTGCGCATGCATTTGAGAACGTAATATATAGTCGCTGATTATGCCATCACGAAGCGTTTGCGCAGCCAGCGCTACTGAGTATCATGACCGGCATGTCTGAGTGAAGCCAAAACTTGCAACTGTGAGTCTTCGCGCTCTCGTTGTACGTATACCCGGGAGTCGGACGTGGATGGTTCGGTCAGGCGTGATACGAGCAAGGAGGTCGTCGGAAAACGCGCAGCGACTTTGGCGACGAGTAAAAATCGATCCTGGGCGCTTAACGATGCAATCCGTATGCACAAACTCGAGGTCTCCATAAGCTTCGGGGCGCCGCGGGCTGTCAGGTACACGACAAACCCAAAACGGAGTATACCATGATGCTACGACATAGACTTGGATCAGAGGTAGACTTGATGTAGTGTCTCGGTTCGGTCTATGCAGTGGAACCTCGCACCGGCCAGTCCTTTGAGTCTTTACCCAACCAGTCTTTGCATGGCTTCTCCCAAGGCAGCCGTTGCTTCTCGCACTCGGCTACCTCATGGAAGCCCCATGCTACAAATGTGATGATGCCAAACGAAACCGTGATGAACAGGACCAGGATGACTACAAGGAGAGTTCTGCAGCAAGCAGAGGATCGCGTGTCGCGGGCGCGGAGTGTGTGGTGATGGTGATGGTGGACTTCGACAGTTCCATAGCCGCCGGGATAGGCTGGCGGGTTTGCATCGACTACAATAGTTTCGTGACGCTGTTATTGTTAGTGCGAAAGGCGGACAGGAGACGAAGATCACTAACAGCCATGTTGCGTGGAGAATGGAAGGCGTGTACCGGTCGTGTAGGGGCGGCGACGAACTTCAGCAAGCGCTGTCCGCGTCACTCGAAGTCTCGAACCCACTACTGGCACCGCGCCGCGCTCGTGACCTTGCCTAACACCATGAAGTACTCAACCTCAACGCTCACTGCCACGTTCTTCTCATCATTCGAATAAAGATCTTTCCAATGGCCAGCAATACTATCAGGTCGCACCGTACCTGATCCGTCACGCGTGCGGCGCCTACAGTGGTCACACGTCCTGCCCTTAGGTATCGCCTCACCTGCAGTCCTCCGCCGAGGAAACTCTGCCAGCAGCATGGCACCAGCACAGCACCTGTGCGATAGTCCCTGCTTACATAACGGCGAACTGGATGCGTAATACAGGCGGTGCTGATAATAATTGCACACGGCTTGAAAATGGTGCCGGGTGCTCGCCATGTATCGTTTTCTTGAATGTCTACCCGGGTGTACGAAGCGGTGTTTCCGATGAGGCTCTTCGGAGCATTCCGACTACCGGTATACCGGTAGTCTGTGGCAGCATTTCCTTGCCCTGATGACTCTAGTTCTGGTGCTACAAGAGAACATGGAAATATCGTGGCTTCCGGAGTGGGTCTCGCGTGGCATCGAGTCCTCGACGACCATCAGGAAGACGTCCTCAAGGATCTGCCAAGGCTCTACCGACCTAGAGACTTTGCGGATCCTCGTAGTGGAGTTCAAGAAAATTGGAGACCATCGAGACCCTTCTCCACCTCCCGTGAACATCAGAACAGCTTCGGCGTTTACAAGACTTCGCAGATTGCCTGATGCCTGTTTCTGCTGGTAGGAAGTTGACGGGCATACTCGGCCTCTCTGAGCCATTCTGCCGTCAGGAGAAGCTTTCGCTACACACAAATGCTGTGGATTCTTGGACGCCTGCATCGCTTCCTGCCGTATATAGAAGCGGACGCGTCCTTCAATAGTTTAGAAGGCCCTCGAGCTCGCTTCGGCCTCGGAGCCTGGAGACTGCCAAAGAGTGCACACGACCCGCACTTCCCGTGTTGGAGGATGCTCCCACAAGAGTAATCGAAGTGGCTCTGCACAATGCAGCTCGTTGCCAACATGGCATCAAATAACAGCGCATCAAAAGCGCACCGACCAATGCGATGATCGCTTGAGCGATTCCACGGCGACCACGCCTCGTGGGGACTTCCTGTCTTTTCTCTGGTTAGATGTAGAGAATCTGGGCTACATGATAGTCGCCTTGCTGAACGACTCGGTCGCAATAACTTGGCGCATATTCAACTCAGTCGCAATATGCAAAGGCATGACTACTTATCTTCCTTAACTGCAAGTTTGCTGACGAGCAAACGGTGCGGAGGCTACTAACTCCTTTCCAGCTTGTGAGGTGACTATTACCCCAGATGCGGATACTCAGGATCACTGTTCACACATATGTGATGGCGGACAATCATTCCTTCTCGGAAACTTGCATTGCTATCGCAGAGCTGAGGTCTGTGCCCGCAGGTCACGCAGCCGCCAACGTCTTTGCACCATTCGCTCGTTGTCCGCACCATAGCATTCGTGAACGCCTGACAGCAGGGTTCTCCAGATACGCAACATGGATCTGAAAAACAAAAAGAATGGCTACCATAGCGCCAACGGCGCCACCATTGATTGTGGAAACCATGATTCGTATTTCGAGAAAATCGATGCGGCGGCTGGTCAATCCTCGGTGTGACAAGCTGACAGGAAAGCGAACCATCCGAAATGGACAATGAGACAGGCATGTGGTACGAGGCGTCCACTGATTCGAGCCTCGCTGTAACGCCTACGAACACTGGAGCTGTGTATCCCCAGCTCATGCTCCAGGCCCTAGCGTGTCAGATACGCTATCCAACGAATGCCGTTGTGGGGTATTGGTAGTTATGCCATCCTGGTAATAGAGACCCACCACCACCACGCGCGGTTGATATGGCGGGATATTTGACAAGCCTAGCACGCCCTACCGAGCTTTGAGTATCGCACAGACATTTGCGGGGTCGTACAAGACTACCTTCGAACTCGTAGGCGGTGTAGTATGCGCAAAAGAGAACTGATTGCATTTTAGTCAAAGCAGATCGGCGTTAATTCAGACAAGCAGTATTGTGGCTTACCATACCCGGCGTCCAAATTTGCGACCGACCGTCACCAGGTGAGTCCTAGGAGAGATTTTGCGGTCATTCGTTGCTTCCATGTGAGCCATGTGCAGGGGAGAGTTGGCTGGGCGCCAGCTTCAAACAACACGGCACAGTGTGTGAGTTCCTTCACGGACGCGCAATCTAGCGTCGAGTTCGCCCGAGAGTTCGGGGCTTTTATTGTTATTTGCCCACGCGCGGCTTCAGTTGATGGCGGGGGCCCAACCACCAAAACTGCAGCTAGGAGCCTGCTGGCTTCGGGTGATGTGGACGAGCTTGACTGCCCCAAGTTTGATCATTCTTCTACGACATCCCGCTCCACGGACCGACAGTTGGACTTCCGTGTTAGGAAATGCAGGCACGAAGAGATTCGAGCTCCGTCTCGGTCGTGTGCACTGGTTGTCAATCACCGGGCTGAGCGAAAAGCCAGTGGAGAGAAACAACAACCCCCTCTAGAAATGTGAGATGCGGAGTACCATCCTCTTCGAGTATAGGCTAAGATGTGCAATGTTACTCTAACTACCCACTGAAAGCCACACGCATGCACCGTGCTTGCTGTATTACCGTTCGTTGGGGATCCATATTAAAAGCTGGGGTCCCACACCGACTCCAAGACATCCCCAGCTTTCACTTGCATTCGCGGCGCGGGACTGCTCTTCCTAGTCGGAGATCTCGGAACATTCTCTTTCACTACTCCAACAACACAATAGCTAGTTAACTCAACTACACCACAACACCAAACATGCCTGGTGGTGGAGCAATTCCAGTCACTGGCACGGCCGACGTCAATCGTGTCGAGGCCCCCGTTACCGTTCGTGCCTATCTGATTGTTGCGTTCGCAGCTTTCGGTGGAATCTTCTTCGGATACGACACCGGTTGGATGGGTGGTGTCCTCAACATGGACTTCTTCATCAAGCAGTATACTGGTTACGAGTACCCTGATGTTAAGATGCCTGGTGCCAGCGCCGAGGAGGTTAAGGCCTACCGCAATAACTTCTTCAGTATCCCATCATGGCAACAGTCTTTGACAACCTCTGTTCTGTCTGCTGGCACATTTTTTGGCGCCATAATTGCTGGTGATCTTGCCGACTTCATTGGTCGCCGCATGACCATCATCGTGGGCTGTGGTATTTTCTGTATCGGTGGTATCCTCGAGACCGCGTCTACTGGTCTCAATGTCATGGTTGCTGGTCGTCTCATCGCTGGTTTTGGTGTTGGTTTCATCTCCGCCATTGTCATTCTGTAAGTCACTGAGCAACGCTTGTCTGAACGCATCTATTAACAAAGACAGCTACATGTCTGAGATTGCACCGCGCAAGGTCCGTGGTGCCGTCGTTGCTGGCTACCAATTCTGTATCACCATTGGTATCCTGCTCGCCAACTGCGTCGTTTACGCCACCCAGAACCGCCGCGACACGGGCTCGTACCGTATCCCCATCGCTGTACAATTCCTCTGGGCCATCATCCTGGCCGTTGGTCTCGCTCTACTGCCCGAGTCTCCCCGATTCTGGGTCAAGAAGGGCAAGCTTGACAAGGCTGCCGCCGCCCTTGGTCGCGTCCGTGGCCAGCCTCTCGATTCCGAGTACATACAGGATGAACTTGCTGAGATCATTGCCAATCACGAGTACGAGATGTCTGTTGTCTCTCAGACCAGCTACCTCGGCTCATGGGCTGCTTGCTTCGAGGGCAAGCTCTCCAGCCCTTCTTCTAACAAACGCCGTACCATTCTCGGTATCTGCATGCAGATGATGCAGCAGCTTACTGGTATCAACTTCATTTTCTACTTCGTAGGTCCCACAGCCAAAAAACGTTTTCGGCTGATAAGCTAACATAGTATAGGGCCCCGTCTTCTTCCAACAGCTTGGTTCCATCAGCAACCCCTTCCTCATCTCTCTTGTCACCACCCTAGTCAACGTGCTCTCCACTCCCGCATCCTTCGTCATGGTTGAAAAGATCGGCCGCCGCCCCATTCTCATCTTCGGGGCTGCGGGCATGGTCATTATGCAGTTCATTGTTGGTGCTATTGGAGCTACCGCTGGCAAGAATACTCCCGACCATCCGGCCAACCCTAATGCGACCCGTGCTATGATTGCGTTCATCTGCTTGAACATCTCGGTCTTCGCTACCACTTGGGGTCCCGCCGCCTGGATCGTTATCGGTTCGTCAAACATGCGCACCAAACGGGAGTTCTGCTGACTTTGAATAGGTGAAATCTTCCCCCTTACAATCCGTTCTCGAGGTGTTGGTTTATCTACTGCTTCCAACTGGTACCTTCATCTCTTCTTCCACAAACCTAGAACTACAAACCTGACATTCATAGGTTCTGGAACTGCATCATCGGCGTCATCACGCCCTACCTGGTCGCCGACCGCGCCGACTCCGCTCGTCTCGGATCCAACGTATTCTTCATGTGGGGCGGCTTGTGCTGCATCTCCTTCGTCTTTGCCTACTTCCTGGTGCCCGAGACCAAGGGCCTTACGCTCGAGCAGGTCGACAAGATGCTTGAAGAGACTACCCCCCGCACGAGCCGCAAGTGGAAGCCTCACAGCACTTTCGCGGCTGACATGCACCTTGGCGAGAAGCATTTTGAGATCCCGGTTGGCACTGAGACTGTTGGGACCAAGACAGAGACCTCTGCTGTCTAGGCTGTCATTTCTTTGCGGAAATGATCAGCCCTTGAAGCTGGTCACGGCTGCAACGAGTCGGGATGTCGAGCGTAATCACCTGAGTCGAACAAGGATGATGTTTGGTAATTGCTGGCTGTGTCGGTCGCATCGACTGTGCCCATACACGTCGCTAGGAATGATATACCCTAGGGCCAGTTATCGTTGGCTTCCCCTATTTGCACCTACCAAATGCACTCACTGTACCATCTGTTCATGGTCCCAGCTCTGATCTTCCTCTTGTCAGCGATGTCTCCAGCCTCGAGCAGTCGCCCCTGGAACCTGAGTATGCCTTACCAACCGACAGATTTGGCTGGTACTAGAACTAGAGTACGACTTGTAACCCTCAACAGTATCATGGTAAGCCATGTTGAGCATGCACGCCTGAAACTGATTGCACTTCAATCTTATCTCGACTTGTGCCTCCTCCAGACATGGGTTCAACATTCTGACATGTGAAAAGGTGCGGTGTAACCCCAACAAGCGTCCACGAGGTACGCGTGCAACGCTCCACGAGCCACACGTACCTTGCCCTTGGGACCTGCCTCTTGTTCCACAGATTGCCTAATGTACTACTCAAAGAGCCTGGACCTGCTTCTCGTGTTGCCCCCTGTATCAGCCATGTGTTACTGACAATCAGCTCTCGTCGCAGAATGCATACATGCAGCATGTCTTGAGTGCGTGCGATGGCGGTGCAAAGAGTGAGGTAGACATTCATTCGTTAGACCGCACTGACTAATCAGACACGGTGTGAGATGCAGAGCTACGTTCTACAGCAACACGGCGGCGCCGGGTATCGTACACCAACAGAACAATCTTGGCCAGACTCTCTATGCCGTGCTCTTATTCTGTTCGCGCAAGAAGACTTCCACGTTCTGATCCTTAGCCGCGTCAATCTGCCTGTCCAGCTGCTGCTCAGCAGGGCTCTTTGTGCGAGCGGGCTCAACGACCTCATCCTCCTTATTATCCGCAGGGCCTGACACAGCGCCCGTCACAGCGCCGGCAACAGATGACACGGTCGAAGTGACGTATCCTGTGGCCTGCGCGGCTACATTCTGCGCCTGCGCGAGGTAACCTGGCGCGGGCGTTTCTTCGCGTTCAGGGAGTGGGATCTGCTTTGGTGCCTGACCGACGGTGTTGGGCTCCATCGTTACTGTCTTGTCGCCATGGCCGTGGTCCTTGACTGCTGCGTCTGGTGTCCCCTCTGCGAGCTGGCCTGAAGCATGTGTTTGATTTTGCTGCTCGAAGCGCGCTTCTGAGGTGCCTTCGCGAATTGGCAGCTGTGTCTGCGCAGGGGTAGACGAGGGCGCTGTACTGGCTGCAGCCACGTTTGGCGATTGGTCTGTCTCAGATGGCGAGGGCGAGTCGGAAGGGTGCGACTGGTCCGTGGTAACGTCGTCGACGTCAGGAGGGTGGGTAGCAGTGCCAACGGTCGTGAGGGGATTGCCGAGCTCGTGAGCGGGTGTGTTGACCATCGGCTTTCCCGTTCTGTAACCCACAGGGTTTGGTATGGTGAGGACAAGCTCTCGGCGAGGCTGACCGTTCACTCGCCCCACAGCCCAGGCTTGCTGCTCTCCATTTGGCCCCTTCTCCCATTTCACAGGTCCAATAGGCAGTGTCTTCTTCCCGTTTTGCATGCTCGGCTTCTCCCACTTGATGGCAGCCTCAATCTCGGGCTCCAGGTTTGGCATCTCTGTCCATCCAAAGTCGAGTCCACCTCCATACTTCTTGGGTATGTTCTCGTGGTCAATGTACTCGGAAAGAGTCTGGTAGACATTGGCAGGCGACAAGATGAAGATCTTAGATACAGTGATGGGGTCAAACCAGCGCTTGACCCAGCCCCAAACGGTAGGGAAGAAGCCAGGTGCACCCACAACGAAGATGCGGTCGAGCGTCTCAGGGTAATGCGCCGTGGCCAGGACGGATGCATCCTGCATGTGGTTCTTCAGGTTCCAGAACTGCTTCAGCCCAACGTTGCTGATGTCTACGATGTTGTTGCTCTGTGAGATGGGCGTCTCGGGGTGGGGACGTGTGACCATGGAGCACAGAGGTGTGACGAAGCGAGTGAGCGACTCGTACAGGGCGAACAGTCGGAGGTTCTTGGTTGCGACTTTCGGCGACGTTGTCTTTGCCTTGGCAAGGGCCTTCTCGTACGCAGAGATGTTCTTCGAGTTCAAGGGGGCAACTTCGAACAAGTACAGCGGGATGCCGCGCTTGTCGCGTCGGCCGAGCCACTGGGGGTACTATCGCGGTGTGAGCTCAAGTGCTGCGGCGGGAAGAGGGGAGGAAATAGTACCAGCTGGCGAGTCTGCTCGTACTCTTCGACCTCGATGGTCTCGAACAGATCGACAATGTTCTGGTCCTTGCGCCAGTCCTCGGTATCTTTGAACTGCTTGAAAGCCTCCTGTGGCATGAAGCGGCGCGCGCGCAAGAACCGACTGCTTGTTGTCAGTACTCCGCCTGCCGCGCTGCAAGGTCCTCGAAAACAGCGTACAGCATCGTCTCGTCGTCATGGCTCGCTTCGGCTGCAGCTGTCGCAGGAGTAAAGTAGCCCTGCTCCTGCGCAAGCTTCTCGAATGCTTCAAGCTGGGCTTGCTGGTTCTCGGTCAGATGCGCCAGATGCCCCGCAGGGTACTGCATGGATTCAACTCTTCTGAGGTCTGCCATGTTGTGAGTCGCTGATGAAGGTAAGAGGAGCGAAGAATTGTCCAGAGGAGCACGTCAGCGGGAAAGCGGTCAGATGCAAGTAATATTTCGCGTCATCGTATCTAGCTATGAGCGCCCTGCGGCGGGAAGCGGCAGTGATGTCAGCTAGCGCCTGAGGTCAAGATCATGCCGGCCTCGCGGCGTGGGATTCGCGACATCCGGTCCGGTCCGGGACGGCCGTGACGATTTTGCAGACGCATGAAGTCTGTTGGCAGTTGCTAAGGCGCCACGAGAAGCTTTGTTCATGAGAAGGCCGTTGTACTCTCCGAGAGTCAAGGTTTTCCCAAGATTGAATCCGAAGCATCCGGCCATCGCTCCCGTGTCCCACCATCAGCCTTGTGCCCCACCATCCCCGCGCTAGTATCGAAGCTCCAATTTCTGTAGGCAACGGTCGTCTGCGCACAACAGCTCTTCTACACTCTCCCCCCTGTTCAGGTGCATAGTGTCTTTACCCCATGTGCTGGCCTCCTAAGTAGTTAGGTAGCCCTGTCCATACTTGCTATAGGCTTACGCACCCTTGTAGCTCGGAGATACAAGGCCTCTTAGGGGGATGCTTAGACCATGCGCATATACAAAAGATACCTAGGAAGGCTTTATGCTGGCTCGCACATTGGCTAAATACCACGTTAGGTGTACATGTACACTAAGCTGTGAAAAGATTTCGTCAGAACCAACGCTCAAACTCAAGCTTTGGTTCTACGTACTTACTCACTGCCCACCCGCTAGTCAACAACATCATAGCAACCGATGGTACTCTGGCTGGGAGCTGTTTGAGGAAGTTCCATTTCAAGCAGATCGAAGGATCTCATGCAGAAGAGAATCAACAATAACGATGTGAGGCCAAAGTCACCCTCCCCAGGCGATCTGGTATCGTCGGCTGGCGTTCAAGACAGAACATCGTTCCAGTGACCGCAAATTCTGGCCGCGAGCAAATCCAAACCTGCCTGTATCCTTTATTATCAAGATGCTGCTTGTATATCAAGATCAGCCTGGAGGAAGCCATTCTTCTGCTTCTTCCGACCTCGACCGTCAAGGTGACTTCGAGGGATTTTGGTACGAACTGTACATTGGCTTTGTAGAGTGCCCCAGGGTCCATCAACGTACACGATAGGGTGTACCTCATCCTCCATGGGTTTGCAGACGATGTCATGCAAGTCAGATCCTGTGCGACGAGGTACTCTCGACAACAGCCAGTCTGGCGGGACATGTCACTCGGAGACATGCCGATGATTAAGTATCGCAGCACCACCTGCTATTCTGGTACATATACCATCTATTTCAGAGTGGCAGAAGCGATCCATTTCCCATTCGGGTTCCGCAAGTCGTGGTATATTGAGGTTGGTTTAAGTGTATCTGTATGTGGATGCAACCGTCCTCAAATCTTTGTCCCCGCAATTGCCTCGCCTGGTACGTAGCGATCTGAGAATAGCATATCACTGACACTCTCCGCAGTTGCGAAAAAGAAACTCCGGAATTGCGACGATTAAGAACAGGGAGGATTGCAATCTGCCGGTCGAGGCAAACAGCAGCGGGGACAGGGCGGCGGCTTCTTCTTCCGATTGGCGTTTTGATCCACAATCTGCCTTTCCCCAGATCCTAGCCATGTCATCGTTCGAAAATCTTTCGATCGGCAAGCGTTTTCGCCGGTAGAGAAACAACAGCCTTGCTGTACTTGCGAAAACGACCTTCGCATTCATTGACGACGGGGTATGCTTCGTTTGCTTCTCATTCTCCCAAATTCCGATCACTCGTTACCAGCATCACAGTACGCCGGTCAACGAGACTACAGCTGCTGAACGGGTAACATCGATGCTGAAGATATGCACGTCACGAAGTCGCTACCTACACCTCCATGGGTATAGTGGCGATCACTTTATGTCGGGCGAGAAAACCCCGCGCGACCGACAACCACGGCATTTTCTCCGTACAAGGTATACTCTCGTTGGTAACAGGGCTCGATGATATAAGAGGTAACATACATGATTTTCGAGCACTTCTTCGCACCTTGAGTATCTCCAACAGCCACCATGGCCTTATTCAACATCGCGCTTTCGTTCTTGGTCTTACATCCTGGGCTCGTCCAAGGTCAAGATGATCTCGGTCTGAGTAATGGCTACACCACCTTCGCGGCTGTGAGCCTGAAGGGCGAAATTGTCAAAAGCTCTCAGACACTCGCCTCTTTAAATTCAACCGGGAACGAGTTCGATTTTCTTCCATCCGACCGACTTGGCCAACTGGCCTTCAACGGTGCTCATCACCTGGGCGATATCACACTTCGTTACCGCACGTCAACTGGCGGAGCGTGGACCAGCATCGACTCTGCGAGCGAACGTAAGCCCGTCACAGCACTGAACCGAACTAGTCAGGGTGTCATTGCCGCTGCAGATTTGGCACCCACCCTGCCCAGCAACCTTCCTGTCAAGGTCATCCGGGAATGGCTTCAGTATGACGACGACTTTGCTGTACGATTCAATATCACAAATGATGGAAACGAGACCGTAGAGTTGGGAAGTCTCGGTCTGCCAGTCAGCATCAACAACATCTTTACTGACAAATCTGCCGAAGATACTGCAGCCCAGTGCGCCCTCGCTGACCCTTACATTGGCCTCGATGCAGGCTATGTGCGTGTCTCACATCTGGAAGGTACCGGTAATGCTCTAGTCATCACGCCGATTGGAGCGACCAAATTTGAGGCTTGGAGGTTTCTGGAGGAGCCCGATGGCAATTTCGGCTATCAATCACAGACCTTCGAAGGAAACTACGAGTGGCAGATCCACACTCTCGCCTATGCACAGAATGAGTGGAATGATAGCGTACCTTGGAACGAACCTACCTCGAAAACTCTACAAAATGGAGAGACATACTCAGTTGGACTCCGTTTCTCAGTTGCAGAGAAGATCCAGACCATTGAAGACACTGTTGTCAAAACTGGATCTCCTCTTGCAGTAGGCATTCCAGGCTACATAATCCCAGCCGACTCCTCAGCTCGCCTGTACCTCACCCATACCTCACCGGTCAAGAAAATCGACGCTGAAGGTGCTTTTACTATTACGAAGCTCTCTTCGTCCGACTCTGCATACAAGCTTACACCGGTACCTTTAGCATGGGGACGAGCTCGCGTGACGATTAAATACGAGGATGGCAAGACACAGACAGTTCACTACAAGATCACCAAAGCAGCGCCGTCCGCACTTGCCGATATGGCCCACTTTTTCTCGACTGCAGCTCACTTCAACAACACTTCGGACCCATTCTTCCGCGCACCATCAATCATGACTTACGACCGTTCAGTTGACAAGATCGTTGAGCAAGACGAGCGCGTTTGGTTTGCCGGAATCAGTGATGAAGCTGGTACTGGAGCATACCTAGCGACCGCCATGAAGCAGTCTGCCCAACCTAACGCAGACGAAGTATCTGTCGTAGATGAGTTCGTGCATAAAACTATGGTGGGCACTCTGCAGCAGAACGATACCTTCGGTGTCGTCGCTAGCGCGTTCTACTATGAGCCAGGTGTTGTCAACTACACTTACGACGATTCAATCGACTGGAATACCTGGGCGGCTTGGGATAAGGCGCGGGCATATACCACACGCCGAGCCTACAACTACATCCACCCGGTGGCCACATACTGGTCACTTTACCGAACCGCCAGAAACTTTCCTGACACGAAACTTCGAGCTGAGTGGTCGTGGTACCTTGGTCGTGCGTTTAACACCACTCAGTACTGCTTGTCCGACGAAGGTGCAAACTGCGACTACGCTCTTGTTGGACTGATGGGCGAATGGGTCCTCGGTGAGCTTCTCAAGGACCTCAAGCGCGAAAGCATGACCAGGGAAGCCTCCGCTCTCGAAGACTCAATGCGCTTCCGCGCCAACCACTGGGAGACCCAAGCCATCCCCTTTGGGAGTGAGATGGCGTGGGACAGTACCGGCCAGGAAGGTGTCTATTACTGGACCGACTACTTCAACTTCCCCAACACGCCCGCCAAAGCCATCAACAGCATCCTCGCCTACATGCCGACTGTTGCTCACTGGGGCTGGAACGGCAATGCGCGCCGCTACTGGGACTTCGTCTACGGCGCTAAGATCCAACAGATCGAGCGCCAGATCCACCACTACGGTTCCGGTCTCAATTCGCTGCCTATGCTGCACTCGTATGAGCAGAATCCGAAGGATAACCTTTACGCTCTTCGCATTGGATTCGCAGGTAACACCGCACCCATCACCAACATCGACAAGGGCGGTTTCGCATCGGCGGCGTTTCACTCTTTTCCCGAGCTCTTGGAGTGGGATCCCTACTCTGGCGACTACGGGCAGGGCTTCTTGGGTCTTGCTCTCGGACAAACCGTCTACATCGTCAAAGATAGTAAGTTCGGCGTCCAGGCTTTCGGAGGCGACATTGATGAGACGACGTCCACTGCTTCATCGACTGTTGTTGCGCCCAAGGATGCGGTGAGGAAGCGCGTATTCGTTGCTGATTTGGGTCTGAAGGCTGAGATCAGCGCTGGTGCGATCACGGAGATCGTATACAATGAGGCTACGCAGAAGCTGGGCCTGAAGATCGCACCTGCTGTGTCCGATAAGGCACTGCGGGCTAAGTCTGCGATTGTCTGGCTGGAGCAACCTGGCTTAAGCACTGTTGGCTTTACCGTTGCGGGCGCCAAGCAAGAGCGTGGTGGCTTTGCAGTCGATCTCTCAAGTGGTAGCGCAACGGTTGAGATCATCAAGTCGTGAGCGATGGACAGTTGCAGATGGACTCCATAATCGTGGAGTCTCATCTCAGTTATAATCGGTCTGTTGTACAGTGATACTACACATAATTTTAACCTTTTGCGGATCATGCTCGTTTTCCTGCACCCGAGCTTTCCTCTCCGAAGGTCTCCACACACATCTTCGACTCTCGATGTTCCAGCTCATCCGCACTTACGAAAGCGGGGGCGGTCTTCCATCTCGTTCTCTTGAGGAAACGAATGTTTCCAGTGGCGGTAGAGCATGTTCACTTCTGAGACATGAGAAGACGAGGATGTGTTTGGGTCGGGTGACAGGATCGCTGTAGTTTGGGGCCGCCGGGCCGGCCATGACAGAAGCACGTCAAGTGAAATATGGATGCCTCCAGCAGAAATTCGGGGGATAAGACTGATGCGGGTTGGATGCCTTCGACGTACTTTGCCCTGTAAGTGTTGCTGGAGCTCCGGTGTGGCTTGCGTTTTCGACTTGATGTAGCACTACGGCTAAACAAAGTTCTGGAGCGCGATCAGATGTCAAGATATCTTGAAACGACACGGCAGTGGCTCCAAGCATGTCTCAGTAAGCTCATGCTCCAGATGCTCGTGTGATCCGTGGCAGAAGATCTGATGTGTGCAGTAGATGTCGCAGAGAGCTATTGAAAAAACTGTAACAATGCTCGCAAAGTACAATTGCATTGGTTTGTACTGTACACTAATGCAGATATCGGTGACATTCGCGCAAAGTCATCGATCCTGAGACCGGATTCGTGTTGCGGCTGATGGTCGATTTGACAGTCGTTGGATGGTCGCGTAGTTGAAAACCGAGCAGCAAATAGTCTAATTACGTGTTTAACTGAATTTTCTTACTGCGGCAGAAAGACGATGCGGTATATTTGGTGGCGGCAACCATGTTCCTGAGCCCATAGCTTGTCCAATATCGATATTTCTGGGGTACCTGAGATCCATATCTGTGATCGACGAGCTATGGCTTGTGATGTCTTAGCTGGCTTGCTCAGATCTGCGCATGCGTCGTGATTGATAACAAGACTGAGCGTTTGTCGTGTTGCAGGGTGCGAGGATGCTGCGGAGCCATCCGTGTGATGTAACTTCCTGCACATCGAAACTTGATTGTTACTGCCGTGGGCGATTATCGAGATTGCATTCCAAGATGTCAATCGCAGAGTCCAGGTACGGTCGGTGGTTCTCCGAGCGGTAGCAAACGTTGGACAATGCCTGCCGAATTCCACAAAATGGGTCGAAAAATTTGCGGACTCACAATGTCGAGCCCTATAAAGGGCACATTTTAGAAATGATTCTAATCGCAGAGCGTATCTTGTGTGCTCCCTGAGCATGCGTATGAAGGATGAGAGGGGCGTGGCAGCTCCGCGCTGTACTTTCACTTCGACCCTTAGTACTTCGCTTGATCGACGTGTCCATTTGCATATAAGCATGCGCTCGATTGGATGAAAACTTTCTCTCTACATCCTCCACTACTAACAC
This sequence comes from Didymella exigua CBS 183.55, assembly GCF_010094145.1. Taxonomy (NCBI): domain Eukaryota; kingdom Fungi; phylum Ascomycota; class Dothideomycetes; order Pleosporales; family Didymellaceae; genus Didymella; species Didymella exigua. The sequence goes on from NW_022984786.1 coordinate 592,672, forward strand.
TGCACTGTGCTCTACAAAAGTCATGTCGAACGCGGCTGCACAAGAGCAGCACGGCCAAGAAAAAGCGCCTGCAAGTGAAGCACTTGTATATTCGGCTCATTTGGGCCTAGTCGCGGTAAACGCGCTGGCTACTCAGCATCTGTAGCATAACGTTCGAATCATTTTGACTGGAACTTACATGCTTCAGGCATCGACAGGTCGACCGAAGACACATCGAGTGGCGCAGGAGGCGCCAGAAAGAAGCCCGAGGCCGACCAGTACACCGATACGCGGTTGAGTACGAATGATGGAAAAGTCGCCGATGGGACTCTGGACGACGTTAAGACACATACAGGGTCCCTCGACCTCCAAGACATCGGTCATCACGTCACGACTAAGGGCCTTGCACTCACCCTGGACCAACTCCCAGAGCCGAAGTCATACACTTTCACCAGCTCAGACAATAAGGGGTACTTTGATGACAGGAAGCTACCTCGGCGGAACGGACAGCTCCAAGGTGTGGGCGAGACTGAAGATGTACTCTTCGAAGCCAGATGAGGTTGAGTTGGTCTACTGCAGCTTCCTCTTCAATACAAGCCAGGCAGCATATGATCCATCCCGACTAACGATCAGCATTTATCCCTTCAGTGTTCTCGCAAAGGACAAGGAGAATCTGATTGTGCTCGTACGCTATGTGTTCAGTGAGGCTGCTAGAGACGGTCGGCTTTTCTCAGCCGAGGATAAGAAACCCTAAAGAGCGCGCTAGGCGATATTGGAGAAGCCATCGAGAAGGCAGGAGGTAAGAAGCGATCATCGAATCGATACCACCCTTGCTAACGTGATGATAGACGTGGACAAATTGCTGAACATCCATCCACCCAGCAAGCTCCTCCAAGGCTTCTCGTACATGGAGAGTCCTCCTATCTCAAAAGCTACCAAGAGCGCAGAGGTGTCCGACCCGTCCGAAGCAGAGATCGAAGTGTATCGACCGCGAGACACCCCATCCGAGCGCCAGATCTTCGTACCGAACAAAACAAACCCAAAGAAAGCGGCCAAGTCCAAGGTACAGCAGAAGTCGAAAGCGCTGCCCATGGCAGTAGTCGAGAAGAATACACCGGTTCAAGATTCAGCGACTGGGGTCAAGATCTCGAGCATGTAGTCAGACGAGGAGCCATACAAATTCAACTTTAGGCACATGACGGAACCGAAACCAAAGCCAAAGTCAAAGTCGATGACAGCGACGGTTAGTAAGGTGCTCCCGGCAAAAAGGAAGGCAGACGAGGTCGATGTCGAAATCGCAGACGCAGACTAGTATGCTGAGCTGGCAGATCTTGAAGACGAGCGAAAGGAGATCGAGGAAGAGCGGGCGGAGATCTCAAAGCGTCGGGCTGACAGAGAGCGAGAAGAGATGGAAGATGCAAAGCAGATGAAGGATGTCGAGACACGCAGGAAGAAAGTTGAGAGGGAAGAGACCAAGCTCCTGAAGGGCAAGATAGCCACGTGGTTGCTGGCTTATCAGCGACAACACAAGAAAGTTTGAGTCACGGAGGGTAGTGTTTGTTCTTGTGTTGGTCGGACCTAAAGTTGATGTTGCCAGTCCGGCTTGTCTCATCAGATTTTGCTGCACTGCGTGCTGGGCGGCAGGGGAGTGTTTTATGCGCTTGAGGTACTCCGACTTCGACTGGGCTTCATACCCTAAACAAGCTCTCGATTTTTCACAGACATTTTAACCTCTCTTGGACGGCTGATTACAGACAAGCTGTAGAGTAAAGTGATGACAATGAAAGGTGATAACGGTAATCATGGTAATGGAACGGGAGCGTCAATTGTTGGGTGCAGAAACGCGTGCGACTTAGCGCCGGAAGCTGCTGGGAGTCGCCTTCCAATCAGACAAGGGCTGATTATACCTCGGTATACCCCAGTTTTTGACGAGTCTACTCGCTCCACAATCGCGGAAAGCAGAGATGACTAGCGCCTGGTATGACCGAGGCAAATGCCCTTACTGCGTTACGGATGTAGCGAAATGACCCTTTTCTGCGCTGTGCACCCTTCATTGTTCTCGACATCATTACTGTCACTTTTGCAGAATCTCACATTTTGCATCTGTCCAAAATGTCTGGCGAAGCCCTCACCCGCGATGCTGTTGCAAAGCATAACACACCCGAAGACTTGTGGTGTATCGTCGACCACAAAGTCTACGACCTGACCGACTTCGCCGATGCCCACCCTGGTGGCTCCGTCGTTCTCGAACAAGTAGCTGGCACTGACGCCACTACCACCTTCTACAACCTCCATCGACAGGAAGTGCTCCAGAAGTATTCCGACCTGTGCATCGGCACTATCGAAGGCGAAAAGTCCGAGGTCATCGTGCCTCAGCCTGGCGACCTCAGCCCCGTACCCTACGCCGAGCCGCTATGGCTGCGCCCGCAATTCAAGAGCCCATACTTCAAGGAGAGCCACAGGAAGCTCCGGAAGGAGATGCGCATCTTCATCGAGAAAGAGGTCCGTCCTGTGGCGCAGGAGTGTGAGAAGAGCGGCGAGTACATTCCTCAGGAGCTGATTGACAAGATGGCGGCGAACCACATGCTGGCTATGCGTCTGGGTCCTGGAAAGCACCTGCACGGCAAGAATCTGCTTGGCGTGGTCAAGGGCGAGGAGTTCGACTACCTTCACGATCTTGTTCAGGCACAAGAAAGTGTGCGCGTGAACGCGAGAGGTTTCACCGATGGCAACATGGCTGGCATGACCATCTCCTTGACTGCCGTCTTGCAATGGATGCCGGAAGGTGAGCTCAAGACACGAGTGGTCAATGAAGTTCTGAGCGGAAAGAAGAAGATGTGCCTTGCCGTCACGGAAGCTTTTGCTGGCTCAGACGTTGCTGGTCTGAGAACAACCGCGACGCTGACACCGGATGGCAAGCACTACATTGTCAGGGGTACGAAGAAGTGGATTACAAACGGCATGTTCTGTGACTACTTCGTCACTGCCTGCAAGACTGAAAAAGGTTTCTCGGTGCTGCTGGTCGAGAGAGATGAGAATCTTTCGACCAAACTGATCAAGACAGCCTACTCGACGACCGCCGGTACTTCCTTCGTTGAATACAATGACTGCAAGGTCCCTGTAGAGCACCTTCTCGGCAAGCATCACCAGGGATTTGCTGTCATCATGGCCAACTTCAACCACGAACGCTTCATGTTGGCTTGCGCAGTCATTCGGCACTCGCGTACAATTGTCGAGGAGTGCTTGAAGTGGTGCAACCAGCGGGTAGTCTTCGGCAAGAAGCTCGTCGAGCAGCCCGCTATGCGACAGAAGTAGGTCCTTACCCTGTGATACCTGTCGCCTTCCGACGGGCTGCCCAATGAACATTTTCACGGAGATGCTAACGATACACTAGACTCGCAGAGATGATCTCCCTGGTCGAAGCAAACCAGGCCTGGCTCGAGTCCATCGCCTACCAGATGTCGCACATGTCCTACGACCAGCAATCGAAGCTGCTTGGTGGGCCTATCGGGTTACTAAAGTCGTATTCTACACGCTCTGCACACGAGATTGCCGACCGGGCAACCAACATCTTCGGTGGACGAGGCCTGACACAGTCCGGTATGGGCAAGTACATAGAAGAGTTCCATCGCACATACAAGTTCGACGCCATCCTAGGTGGAACAGAAGAGGTTCTCGCCGATCTGGGCGTGAGACAGGCGTATAAGAACTTCCCCAAGAGCATGTTGTAGGCGAAGGCAGACATGGTGTAGGATAGAGGTGTTGCATGTTAGCAAGCACATACGAATAGACCTGTCATTTATTAAAGTGCCAATCGATCGATCTGTCGTCTATCGTAAGTTTTGGACGAGCCAGGGACGACCAGGCGGGCGTATCACCAGGCCGTTGAAGTTCGGATGGCGAACGTTTCTGGAACATGTGTGTCACTGACAGGTTCGAAATAGTCAAACAGCTTCCAAACATGGCTATGCTCGCTGTGTGTCACTGGCTTGTACGACGATCGTACGCGGAATGTAAAGCAACCTGGGTCCTTGGGTCGGATAAGCACGTTGGGTAATACAACGATGTCGCTAGATGTCGATAGCCGAGTGTACATAGACTATCGATCTGTACTCTGCCGAGCGTATTGCTGGGGGGTGGATGCCGTTTGTAGCGTCAAGGGAGTCGACCGGCCAGGCAGCCGACAGCAACATAACGTTGTGATCATCATGAAGTGGCGCGCACCTCTAATCTCCACGACTGATGGTGAGGATCATCGGCACGGGGGTGTCCCTGGCGCTGCTCCGCATCCTTCCACTCGGACGCTCTCGTCCAATCGCCAGAGCCGGCACGCGCCTCAGCCGCCTGTGGCGAGGGTGCCAGCAGCTGTCCGTCCACGTGTCACATGCCTCCAGCGGCCGCCGTGCAGCTGCATCTGCACCAGGCGCGTGAGACACGGCGAGATTGGATGGCAAATTCACGGAGGTGCAGTGCTGTGGTGATGCCGCTGTCGCCGACTGCAGGTGTCCTCTGGTGTGAGTACGTGTCACCTGCACGGCATCACCAAGGCAGGTCCAGCGAGGTATGCGACGCGCAGATAGTGTGGTGTCTTAGGTGTTCACCATGAAAGACGCTGCAGAGTGAGACATCTAGGGAGCAATATGAAAGCAAGCCGCTCCTTCCAATACCGCCAACCCAGGAAGGTGAGGCTCAACAGGCAGTCACGATAGCGCTGTGTTCCTGCATGGATGGTTGCGATGGCAAATGCAGGGTAGAAGGCGGTGGAAGCCGCTCGATTCGGTCACGTCAGATGCCTCACCATGCGCTGCGGCGGTTTGGACGCAGGCCGGCTCGAGTCGAGTGCAAGCGCATCAGTCACTGCCGTCAGTGCATTGTCTTGTCATCCGGCCGCGAGGCATGCTTTGCCGGACTTTGATCTGCTTAAAGGAAGCGCCGCAGCCTGCCTCGCCTTAACTCGCCCATTACCTCGCCGTCTGTCCCCTTGCTCTACCACGGTTTGCCCACGCCCGTCACTACATTGCTCACCCACGGCGCCTTCACCCCAACAACCCGCCCAACCACGCTTTCACCACGCCTTCTGTCCCTACATAAGCCTCGCTGTGCCCTTCTCTACGCCAGCATTCTCACCCGAGCACACGACACTGCCTCCACTGCCTCACTTGCCGCTTTCATCTGCGACCGGCGCTATCTCCGTTATCTCAACCTCATCGGCCGCCACTACCACCGTCGTCACCGTCACCGCACGTACCGCAGCACACCTCACCATCAATCACCGCCATCATGATGCGTCGCTCTGACTCCATTTCCAGCATCAGCTCGATGGGCTCTGACGCCGACGAGACGATGCGCATCTTCGTCAAGACTGTGTCTGGCGATGCTAGTAAGTAGCTACTCGCCACTCGGTATCTGGGATTCCGAACCTCGGAACCACGCCAGGGTCTCACATGCGCAATACTGACGTGCTCCAGCAATTCCCCTTTCGATACCCGCCAACACCTCCATCTCGACCCTTCGCAGCATCCTCGCACTGCGCACCAACCTGCCCGAGCCCGCAGATCTGCGCCTCGTGTACGCCGGGAAGCACCTCTCCTCGGCATCCACAACGCTCGGCGAGTACGCAATCGCGCCGAATGCAACGCTGCACATGGCACTGCCCCTGCGCGGTGGCATGCCGCCCAAGAAGATCCGCTGCAGCCACAAGGAATGCAAGGACGCGGCGCAGCGCATCGTCGGCGACTGCGGGTTCTGCAACGGGCATTTCTGCGGCAAGCACCGCCTCCTGGAGGATCACAAGTGCGAGGGCCTCGAGGACTGCAAGAAGGAGAGCCACGAGCGGAACGCAAATAAGCTGAACAGCGAGCGCACCATGGCTATCAAGGGCATCTGAACACCTGTTATGAAGTCGAGCTGAGGCCGAAAGCCGTGGGGGCATAGGCTGACGCTTGCAGGACCTAGGGGTCATCAGTGCGAGTCGAGCGTTGCGAATTGCTTTGTCTTGCGTACTTCAGCCAGTGAGTTTGGCGGCTGCTTTGCCTGGAGTTTAGGGTCTGAAGGGCTGCTAATATTATGCTCCCTTATACGTACTTGGAGCAAGGCGTTCTGGATACAGCTCCCTTATCACGCATTGTTAGTCTTTGACTAGCCGCGATCGAATCAATATCTATACTCACTCATCTGTCTCATATCTTGTCCGTGACGAGGGACCGTGAAGCCCAGACAGATGTTTACATCCACTTTACAGTGATATATGCTTGTAAAGAGGTTGCTGAGCAATGATGTTGTGTCAATGGTGATCTACACTTCCAGCAGGTTTGCAGTCGACGTACGGCCGCTACGATTCAACATCCTCATGCACACGAGAGTATTACCCTTTGGACGGCAAAGTTACTTGTATCTGCGTCTTCTGTGAATGGACGACGTACACACCTCACTTCCCTACCTCCAAGCAGACATCACACCACATATTGTACCTGAGTGCATACGCGCCTGCACAGCGTCTCAGTTCTTACGAGTCTTCTCGAACCCCAATGTCTCCGCCTCACTCCCGAGCTCTGGCATGTCTCAGCACCCCCCACCGGGCCATTGGCAACCTCTGCCCTGGATAATGGGCCGGCAAGTCTTGGGATGGCGGACATGACGCTACGCCGATCGTGAAGATGTAGCATCAGTGACATACAGACCCTAGCGTCCACTCCGCTCCGATGTACAGAGTGCGTGGTGATGTTGGATGCCCATGACCGCGGAGGTCACGGGTATGGCAGCTGGGGAATCAAAGTTGAGGACTCTTCTCAGCAGGCCGAAACGTCTTGTTGGGAGGTGATATCAGCCCTGTAGATCCGAGCTCGATAACATAGTCCTGGAAAGGCTATGACGTTGGCAACCTAACATCTTGAAGTCGTGAGTGATGTAGAATAGATCGAGACTCTTTCTCGCGGCTCGGGTAGACTTTGATATGGGTACGAAATGGATGCTGTATGCAAAGTTGTGGAACTCGTTCTTGGTGACTTTCTTGTCTGCACATCGCATAAATGTTGGCATGACACGCAGCCTTCAACGAGCACGATCGCATGTCCGCTTCCGCTCTATTTCGCCTGATTTTGTTTATTCACACATTGTTGTGGTTATTTGTTGCCTTGTGAGTCTTTTGCACAGCTTGTAGTTGTGAAGCTTATATTTGGTGGTGAAGTGAGCGTTGTGATAGCGGCGACGTACATGCATGCAGTGGGCCGACTTAGAACCTCAAGCGGGAACCTTGGGCGATGAGAAAGGAAGTAGAGCAGTTAGGCTGAGCTAAAATAGTCTGTTCGCGCTGTGAGATCGCATGTCTGGGCAAAGGTGTTGGTGGACTGAGGAGGACGTCGATGCGCTGACAGCAGCCTTGCTTGCGGACAGTAGCCTTGCTTACGGACAGGATTGGGTATAAGCTTTCTCGGGATCTATCAAACCTCGCTGTAAAATGGTTGTGTGAGAGCATTGCTCGAGTGTTCGTGTTGCTGGATTGCAGTCAAGGTCATCCGGGCTGTGTCAACAACCAAATAACCGTTGACTGTGAGTCTGAAAGAGGAGGATCATAACTTCTAGGTTATCCATCGCACCTACCCTACAGTACAGAAATTTCCACATTCGCCCAGAGAATGTCTGAGGGAAAAGCATTGACTCCTGACCCCAAAGATCGTCCAAAATCGACCAGTACACCCCGTGCGCGACGGCTGTTCCGGCACACGTGCACACGACGCACTATTTTCTTCTTTCTATCCTCGCAAGTATCACAAATCTAAGTGGCAGTAGTCCGCTCTCAGAGGCTACCACGTGTGTCAGGAAGACAGTCACGGATCAGAAAGAATATTTGCCATGCGCGTGTGCCAGAGCAAAGATCTCATGCGCCCTCTTGGGCGTCACCGTTGAATGTAGGCCCCGGGACCTCAACTCTTGCTTGGCACGTAGCTAGAAAGCTGGCGATCTTTCAGCAAAAGTACAGCCAGAAGGCCGATTGGAGATCTTAATCGAACAGGTTGGGAGGGTAGGTTGAATGCACACAGCAGAACGACCGGCGAGGCCATCGAGCAACGTAGGCCCTCGATCAAAGCGCACCCTTGAATAAAGTTAACAGAACATGACAGAAGGAGCATGCAGTGCCAAGTTCTTACGATTTGTGTCATTGCCATCGGCTTACGCTCGAGGCTACACTCGTCCTGGGTAACGCATCATATTGTTACGTATCTAACGAATTCTATTAGTATTATGTGTAAGACAGGCCCGTATCGGACTCCCTCGACAATGCAGATGCTATCGTTGCCACGCCGGTAGATCACTGTCAGTAGTTATAGGACACAAACACACAGAAGGCCGTTTACCTCGTCGCAAGACCAAACATTGCGAGTCATGACAAATGCACAGACATAGAATTACAGCGAACCAAGATAAGGATGCTTTTGGTTCGGTAGTCTCTTCTCCGCGCACTTGGTGCGCGTCGATCATGATGTGCTTCTCAAAGCAGATTTGGATGAAGATGATCTGCGATACCTAGGGCGATTCCGGGCTTGTTCTGTTTCGGGTCATTGTGCCCGCTTAGAGTTGACGCTGGTCTATCTTGGCGATGGCTCTTACCCGCCAGAGAACGTCCGCTCTCGATCCCACACCAAACAAGCGCGCCTTTTGCCGTAATCGTGCTCATTATTCCACGCGTAACGGGGCGTTTTACCATCTGGCTCTGTCAAGGAAACGTTTTGCGTCATTGAGACCCTTCCGTAATGTGGAAACAGGATCTGGCTGTCTGAGGGCCACGAGCTTGATGCAGCGCGACGAGCAAACAACGCGCTCTCCTCACCGCTGCGCCATGATTCGTGATGAGGTTCTGCTTGCTACATAATTTAGGTGGTGCAGGATAGGGATGACGAACGGCTGCACCTCCTATCTGCGTTGTTGCAAAAGGAATCACAAGCGTGGAACGGTTGTCGATCTTCCATCCGGGCCGGACAGCCAAGCACAAGCCGGTTGAGGCTATGATAAGATAAAGAAGCAACAGCATCCCGGCGCCCGATTTATCTTGATATTGGCATTCGATGTTGCGATGCTGTTGAGTGGATTGGTCCCTGTCACTGACCTTGGTACACTTCCAATCTAGCTCACCTTCAGGCCGCCCTTTGAGTGTTATTCTTTTGGTCCGGCTTGGTATTACCGTACGGATCGCTGTGCAATATTCTGTGGACATTAGCCACCGCCCTGCGATACAGCCCAGAGCCTCAGTGGTCGCACACTTGGTAGTCTGGATGCATTCTTAGCCGTGGAGTACTGATGGGTATGGCTAAGGCGGAATGTATATCGTTCTCTTGGACTGTGGAACCAGCCGGCCCAATCCGCGACGCCCAAACGCTGCTTCCCGCTGACTTCCGCCAAGAGAGGCCCGCTCCGCCTTCAAGAAACTCCCTAATCTCCCTGGTTATGAACGAACAAAACAGTGCCTACCTGACAACGTTTGAGCCCGTGCAATCTGTGGAAGATTTGTCTGCAGCCTATCAGCGGCGCCGATCACAGCAGATGCCACCAAGAGGGGAAGGGACATCTTGCATTTACCAACCATGGTAGCCCGCGGATTCCATGGTTACGCATGATGCTTTCGAAACAGTGGCGACTGATTCAGCAAAGTAACGAGTGAGCTTGCAGGAGATTTCGATTTTTGCACCATCGTCATAGGCTTGGGTACTGTCCCACCCCCCAGGTTGGTCCCTTCCGTGGGGAAGCTCAACACTAATATGACACCGGACACTGAATGTACGCTATCTCCCGCATCTGGTTGCGCGTACCCACAGTAGGCTTGGCTACCCACTGCAAATATCCGGGCACGTCGATGGGCATCACTCTGAGGCTGGCGGAGTTGAGGGTCCCGTAGTGCGTGTGGGCCCTGGACCTTGGCCTTCCCTTAGGTTTGCTCCTTGCGTTGCTTGTGTACGCCTGCGGCTTGTAAGTCATCATTGCACGGACTGTTTGACTACCACGTCACCAAGGATAAGGAGCCAGCCACAAGATGAACGCGCGTGCTTGGTAGAGGTGGGCCTCCTAAGTGAGCCCGAAGTCTAGTCGCATGCCCCGGATCCGAAACTCAGCTGCACAAGAGTACAGTTGTGAATACACATACATATACCTTCGCCCTTCGCTGTCATCTGTCTCCATAACAACTCATCCCAACACTCGTGCACCGAACTCAGCGCGTTCCCTCCAATACACGCACGTGTTGAGCACCCAAACCTTGCAGGCCAACCTTACCTTATCGAGTGCATCACTCTTTCCTCTTTCACAAATTCTCACACTGTGACATGGGCGACACGGACAACTCAGCAGCCATGCCTTCTCAATCATTTGAAAAGGACAACCGCAAAGGCAGCGAAGCCAGCATGCCTCTATCAACGTCAACTGCCTCCCGTGCTCCATCTATGCGCGAGTTTCGACGCTCTTCGTCAGGCGACGATGCAGAGCATGACTGGCCACGGACTTGGCGAGCATACGCGTGTCTGCTCGGCTGCTTTTTCCTCATGTTCAACTCCTGGGGACTGGTGAACGCTTACGGGACATGGTCGTCATACTACGTTGGCCACTCGCTCCGGAATGTTGATCAGCTCGAGTTGAACTTGATCGGTGGCTCACAGTGTTTTCTTGTCCTCCTTCTCTCTAACCCGGTAGGGCGACTCCTGGATGCCGGTCACTTCCGCAAAGTCATCGGTTTCGGCACTGTCTTCGTCCCTCTGGGGCTCTTCATTCTTTCGGTCGTGCATCCCTCTAGCGTCGAAGCCATTGCAAACTTCGGCCCAATCTGGGCGACTCAAGGGCTCGTCGTTGGCTTGGGCATGGCTCCGTTCTTTGTTTCCAGCTCTCAAGGTATGTCGATCTAATACAGATGCTTTTCGTAGGTCCGCTGACCATCACACAGTCGCTGCAACATGGTTCCCTAAGCGCAGAGGACTTGCTGTAGGGTACGTTGCCTGCGGTGCCAGCATTGCAGGTGTGGTCTATCCTACCATGCTGCGTTACCTCATTGAGGCGGTGGGCTTCAACAATGCAGTCCGCTACGTTGCTGCTCTGACCGCAGTCACCTGCATCTACTCCTTTATCTTTGCAACACCAAACCCTATCCACGAGTTCCACAAGCCGGAGAGCTGGTTCAAAGTGCGCACATGGTTCGATACAGATGCATTCAAAAATAAGGCGTGGTGTTGGTTTACTGCCGCCGTAGCTTTCATGTTTTTCGGTTTCTACCCAGTCTTCTTCAACCTTGAGGAGGTATGTACTGATATGCAGAGGAATATAAACGATCGCTAACGAAGCAAAGTGGGCAGCAGTTCGAGGCTTCGGAACCCGCAACAGTTCAGGCGATGTTGCAGCGCCAGCATCACCAAGCAACGTGAACGACAAGCCGCTTCAGACTTTCTGGCTTCTGACCATTATGAACGGAGCTTCCACCATCGGCCGCCTGACCCTCGCCCAATTTTCCGACAAGACAGGACCCCTCAATATGCACATCGGTTCACAATTCGTCTGCTCGCTCCTCACTCTGATTCTATGGTCCCTGGCTGCATCTGAGACTGAAGCGATTGCCTTCTGCGTGGTCTTTGGCGTCTTCTCTGGAATGGTCATCGGACTACCACCTGCATCTGTAGCCAACATCCTAAGTTGTACCTACACCGCTCCTGAGACTGCATCTCTGGCCAAAAAGAAGCTCGGTCACTGGGTCGGTATGATGTACAGCTTCGCTGCCATCCCAGCCCTCCTTGGGCCCATCATTGCTGGACATCTCGTCACCGAGTACTCTACCTACATCACAGTACAAATGTGGTCAGGTGCCAACCTCTTCCTCTCTTTCATCTGCATGATGGTCGCCCGTTGGTACCTTCCATGCTTCGATGGCGAGAGCTTCGCGCATCATCTCTCCCGTAAGCACGCTTCTACTAAGGAGAAGCTTCGATTGGGCAGCGATACTACCGCGGTGGGTATGATGAAACCCGCCACCTTCTCGCAGACACCTACTCGCGTCCCAAGCATAGTAGCTCCTAGCGAAAAGCTCGAGCAGCCGGCACAGTCACCCGAGCGCCTGGTTTAGAGCTTCCTCCTTCCATTACGAGTTTATGACTTTAGACGACAGTTTTGTTGATAGCTATTTTCCAAAAAGCGTTTGACCGGCACATGGAAGCCAGATGGGGAGTGTTTCATGCGGTTCGGTTCTTTACGATGCCACTTTATTACACGTAGGCGCATGGAGCTCCTCACAGGCTGAGGTTGAGCATCAGTTTACGAGATACCATATTTAAGCAAGATCACCAATAAACTTCATGACCGATTCCAATCGTGACCTGCAGATACGATTGTTCCGTGATACCGGTGCTTGCCCAACAGAGAAGCCGCAAACAGCACTCGATAGGGGCTATCGCAGATCTTTCACTGTTCCTCTTGGCTGAAGCAATGAATTCGAACGCGTGGTCGCCAACGTATGCCATGCAGCTGAGAGCCCGGTATCCGGTACAACACCATGCAGCGATCGTTTGCGGCACATATGGTGCGAGATGCGCACCCCCTACTTCACCCGACGCGCATTGCAGATCGCTTCACAGCCTCACCGCTAGCAGCCCGACATGGAGAAAGAGCCTTCCGTGTGGACCTCAGGCATCGCTGTTTCGAACTGCACTTGTCATGCTGAAGTCACAAAGAAGTCACAAAGAAGTCACAAAGAACTTTTTGCGGCGATTCGAGCATGTTTCTCGTCAATTTTGATCAAAGAACCAAAGCCCTTTGGTACATCAATCTGGTTGTTGATGCGTTCTTGGCTGTGATCGAGACCGATTCAGGGACCAGGCGCCACTGCCGCATCGCTGCGGATGTGGCTTGCGGCGCCAGCCTGCAGACAGCGGGGCAACGCCTAACATGGGTGGATTGGTCTGGCCTCCGACATCGAGCGGTCGTCAAAGAAGCTAGGGCTGGGCTCCGCGGAGGTGGTCACAACTCGGGCCCTTTGAGCGAATGAGTAATACACGAGAAGTCCGTCTCGTCGACATCGTTACGCTGTGCATACAGACAACTGGAGTGAAGGGTATGGCGAACGCGGCATATCTAGTTAGTAGATTCGACGCGATTACTTCCTCAGTCTTTGCCAAATTGCAGCAAACACGACTCAAGTTCATTGAGTAGCACAGTATCGTGCGTAGCTGTAAACCTTCCCTGTTTCATGCGGCTCAGGTCGATACGACTCGGCTTTTCGCTGACGGTGTAACATCCGGAAGGCACCCGGGTGGGCTGCGGAATGCTGGTGTCACTGCATGCATCCGACGTCGTTACCGAGCCAAGGGCTTGATGGAAAACGCAATTGCCATACTGCGTGCGTTGCGCGTGGAGGGGTCTAGAATTGATGCAACCTAAACGAGATTGAGCATGCCACGTAGATTTTTTCGCAGATAGATGTTGAGCGATAATCTAAAAGGTGCGCACCGCATGCTAGGGCGAAATCTTCGTGCCGACTTGAATGGCAGAGGTTGCAGATCGCATTGTTCCAACCTACAGGTCGAAGTTGTCCAAGAGATACACAGGTTCTAGGCATGAAGTCAGGCGGACGACGGACACACAGTTGGCTCTGAGAAGAAGTCCAGTAAATAAGAGCTAAAGAGATCTGCCATGACCTTGTGCGACACTTGATGTTACACTACATCCCTCGCACTATGGCTGCTGTGCACCGGCTGCGCTACCGAGCTGCAGCCAAGGCTCCGCTGGTCTTGTGGTTGCACATGATTATGGTTTGTTGTCGTACGCGGAACGCGATGCGGGTGTGCGTACGCAGTGGCGCAGGCTGTATACACCCCTCTGTTCTTCACCAACCTCGACCTCGTACCTCCTATCTTTTATGGGGAAAATGGAAGTAGTGGAGATGTGGGAGTCACAACCAGTGTTCTTGGCTGTGTCGCAATGCGGAGATTGACAATGGACTCGTAGCCGGAAGAGATGCGTTCCGTGTTCTTTTCGTCTGGCTGCTCTGTCGCGCCGTCTTCTGTGGCGTAATCACAACGCAGAGGTTTCGTGGGGGGATATCTCAAGGTTTCGCTACAGTGCTGAAGTCTGTTGCCAAGGCAACCGATTAGCATATAGGTATAAGTTGGGATATGTGAGATATATGTATACCCAAAACCAAAGGACCAGCAAGCAATGCAAAAAGTATACGGAAACAGAAAGAGCTCGATGTGCCGTTCAACGCTGCATGGACCCAAAACGCCTACCATGCAGTCATGCCTGGGGAACCCAGAAGTGCGTTAGCATCGGCATAAGTGAAAGTGCAAAAGACTGGCTCAAAGGCGTCAAGAAATCCATGAAGCGGAGTGAGGTGTCAGGCGTGACGCGCATATCGAGAAGTGACGTATGTTCGATCATCATGATGCTTGTTCTGGGTGCATGATGCTGGGCGTTTGGACCCCAGGCTTTTCCGTGTGAGATGCAATCTCGAGGACGCTCGTTGAGCTTTCGCCCCCATCCTGTACACTCATGCCCAGTGCCCTCCGTGCGAGCTCTTTCTGGCCGTTCGCAACATAATCGACAGGTGATGTCGTAGTGTCGTTATCGCCGGAGCCAGACTTGTTCTTTGCGGGAGGCGGTTGCAACCATGGCACGCTGGTGCACCGTATGACAAGCCTTTGTGTGGTGTCGTCTACAGGCGCAAAGTGATTGCCACTGGTTACGAGGAGATGGAGAAGCCGCAAGATATCATCGCACTTGTAGTGTGGCGGCTTGCCAATCTGGCTGTTTGTTAAGATGGGATAGAGAACTCGAAGGTACGTATGCCGCAGAGCATTTGCAGCCGTCGAATCGTGTGGAAGATCGATTAGGTTCCGGAGGATGACGTCGATCAGAACATGGAGGTCATTTGTGTAGAAGTACTCCGCGGTCGAGGGGTTTCCAAAAACAAGGTACAAGACTTTGAGAATCAGGAGTTGAAGAGAGGTCTCCGATTCTCGGTTCAACAAGAGGATCAAGTTGCATCCAAAGGTTTTGTATGTCATGCCATGGCTAGACAAAGCTTTGATCAGTCGATTCGTAACCGGGGGACGGCCGTCCTTGTGGTGACTCGTGGAGGCTACCAGGTATTGTTCGTTCAGGACCAGCTGTAAACGGTCAATCTTGCACTCCGCATTCATTTGAAGGTACGTACCAGAACACGAATGACTGGATAATGGTATGGATCATCTGCGTCGTCAGAAGCGCCTTCAATGATTTCAAGAAGGTAAAGAATGAAGTTGTCGTTGACTGCAGCTAATAGACAGGTCAGCTTTTGCCCACATGCTTCGGTGTCGGCTGGTCAACATACCGAAATCTTCCCAGTCAAGTCTTTGTACTCGAGACGACTCGTATAGAAGCTCCAGAAGCATTTGATGCAATCTTGTCTCCTCTTGCACACTCTCCAGTTGTACCAACTCCACCAATCTTGGAAAGCTTCCTTCCTTGTGCATCATCTCGAAGACAACATCATCTCCGCTATTGCGGCCGTCGTAGAGGAGGAGTGCGGCGACGAGGTGGATGGTAGGGTTATCCTCTTCCTACGGGAAGGATCAGCTGCTGTTACACGTTCGAAGAACACGAGAACCTCTGATGCCACATACCTGCAAAAGACAGTATATCATCTGCCGGCGGACATACTCTTTGTGTGTCGCGAAAAGTTCGCCCTCCAACATGCGAAATATGCATTTTGCGACGCTATAGTCGGTTCCAAGATACTCGGCTGTCCTTGGTCAACGGCGTTCGTGAGGTTTTAAAGGAGCGGGTTACACTTGTAGCTCGTGGTAACATTGAGGAACGCGCGCAGAGAATTGTCTATGATCTCTTCGTCATGACATCGTGTCGACACAATGTCGTCGAGCTCTGCGCAGCTTGTCAGTCTTCGATGGTGGGGTTACGGCGGCACGGAGTCCTCTCACCATCCCAGAACTGTTGCTCATTCTCGAGGTCGTACGACACCTCAAATGCCATACTGTGTTCGCGGGCCAGCCACCAGAATCATTGTCCCCGGCAACGCAGGCCTGAGGGGTTATTGTAGGAGGCGCAAAGCAGTTGGTGATGTTTAGTTGTTCGCATCAGAGCCTCCGAAGGACGCCCACGATAAGTGCGTCACTGTACCTAATTAGGCAAGCGTGTTTGTTCCTTGACGCGTGCCTTCCTTGTCACTCACCCTTCAACCACCAAACTCGCTCGCGGCCAACCACGATGCCGTTACGAACTCTCTAACCTTACAGAATCTTTGTCATTAAGTGCTCCTCCGTTTGAACCTGTCGAAGTCGCCCCATGAGGAGCATGATCCGCTTACGAAAACCGCCTGTTCGAGGAGAACCCTTGCCATCTGGACCAGATGGTTCTAGATTGGATACGTTGCTTTCGTTCAGAGAGATGTCTGTTGGCGGATTCCCTGGTGGGCCAGTTGCAGACATGCGCTTTTGAAGTGTGGTGGTCACATTCTCGTCCGACTGTCGGACTGCCACAGACTGCGTTCCTCCTTCTGCACGGGAGGTGCTTCGAAAATTGACATGGAGCTTCGAACTTTTGAACACGAAGGGGTTGCCCGCCCTCAGATCTCTGTCCAAAGCCTTCAGCTCAGTGGTCGTCATCTCCCCACCCTCGAAGACCAGACTCAAGGACTCCAAGGCTACAAATCCGTGATGCCTTGATGCTATTTTCCTTAGGAACGGCCAGTCTGAGTGTTTGCAAGTGTATTTGGATTCTAGAGGACACCGGCACTCATCCCAAGGAAAGTGCGTATTTGTCCGGAGAGGCGCAATCTGCACCACGACCTCGAGATGCCGTATCCACCTGCGCGCGTCCTCAGGGGGTAACCAGAAAGAGGTGGATTGGAAGTATGCCTGACGAGCGAGTCGTGTCCTTGCTAAGCAGAAAGTGTTTCCAGTGTAGAAGGCCTCCTTCGCAGTACGTCCGATAACGTAGAGTGAACACGGGAATGGCGCGATTGTTTCTATCATCAGCCTCCTCGCGCTGACAAATTTCCTGCCCTGTCCTCGATTCCATTCGACTCTTATCACCCCAGCAATCCGAAAGGCGTTGGCCAAAATTCGAACTCTCATCCACTCTGGCGCTATTGACATGAATTTGTCAAGCGTTCGCGGTCGGTGCACCATCAACTCGTTTGGATGTTTCAGAAAGAACTCTTTGATCTTTCGCGATCGGCGCAGAGGCGTGTTCGGTGCCGGGCATGGGACTTGTTTTGGCATGTTGAGCATTCGCGCCCTGTGGCTTCAAGTCGAAGAAGAAGGTGGAAAAGCCGAACATCAGTCAGCTGTGGGAAAGATGTGCAGAATCTGCGGGTGTGAAATCATTTAGGACATAACGGTTCAGGGTATAAATCGCATTTACAGGGCACTATCGAAGACATCATCAGCAGCCAACACACCGAAGATGCTGCTACAGGCCAATAAGGAGTCAACTCTCCTGTGAAATTTACTGCCATCCCTTTTTCGTACAGGACGCCCATTGCCTAGCATCGATGCGACTGTCTCACAACTTACCTTGCCACGGATGGCACTCTGCACCTATCCAACCGCTCTTTTCGCTGTTGCACTGCATCTTGCCCGTTGCAGATACGTACTTTGCCAGAAGCCTTTCCAAACGTACATCGCGGACTGAGTCGCCGTCGCCGGCCGGTATGCTATAAGTATCATCGTACCACGCCGGAAAAGCAGAGCACGCCTCCAAAACAAGTTGTGGCGTCTGAAAGCGAAAATGCTCTAGCGTACTCCAAATTCCGTCGATCGTCTCCAGCATGTCGTGATTAGTGACGAAGGCGGTTTCGAACATCAGTCTCAGGGTCCTCAGTTCGGTGAATCCCTTGACGGCCCGCTGCATTTGTCGCAAGTACTCGACGTCTCGTCCAGGTCGCCATACCTCGCAGGCCACCGACACGAGTCGCGGGTCCTCGATAAAGATTTCGATCTCCAGGCGCCGGATCCACCGGCGGATATCTTGTGGAGGAAGCCACACACCACGGCCGACCCAGTCCATATCGCTGCGCGGATCGCATATGTGAAACGTGTTGGACTTGTAGAAAACGTACTGCGCCAGTCTTGGGATTGGATCGGGAGTTGAAAGCAGGGGAGCCAAGGTGTTGTTCGTGAGCTCTTCACCCGGTGTGTGCTCCCAGTCACTGTCTGCACACAAGCATCCTGGCCATTCGCATTTTCCTCCCCAGAAATCCTTCTTTGAGATGACGCCGGGAAGAACGAGAGAGTATTCGAGGATCTGAATGATGATTTCCTCGGGGAGCTTCGATAGTAGCTCCCCTAGAGTCTGGGACTGAGGGATAGGTGCGACCGGGAAGGGGGCAATGAAGGCACACATCGTCACCTATCGCGAATTTGTGACTCAACTGACAATGTGGGAAAAGTAAGAAGAGCTGTAAGGAGCTTTTGAGGACTGAGTTCTTTACAGGGTCTTATCATTAAAGCCCATTCATGGTTGACTATTGACCCTGGTTGTAGTCTACCCGTGGACACTCCATCAACCGTTTTCCAAGTACCTAACTTCCCTTCGCCCATCATCAATTTGATTTGACCGAGATCACTGTCGTTCTTTTCATCCTCACCTTGGCTATTCATTGAAGTTGTGACACGAAAGATGCCAGCGCCAATCATCTGCTTTGGTATAGGGAACACGAACTTGTGCGTGTGGTGTTTCATGGCTGGTAATGTGGGGAAGGAAAACAACTCAGTCCCTGCTAGCTGTCTAGTTGCATGCGCCTTGGCTTCTCCAATCGTTGTTCAGGTGTCATTCATAATCAGCTTCTGGAACATGCTTTTGTAATTAATCAAAGACGTTGCCTTTGTCGCAGTTCGTATTAGATAGGAAGGAGTCAGCGCCCTCGTCAAACTGATTGGCGTCTGATCATTTGGAGCCTCTATTTCCCTTGTACAGTCCAACCGGGTACTTCAGGTTTGCACAGTTGGGGAGGAACGACTTCTGGTGATGCAATACGCGCTAACATTTGGCTTCTCCTGCAAGTGTCAGCCAAAAACCGTACGAGCGAGAACGTCCTGAACAGATGAGCACACAAAAGAAACGGTATTGATTCTACAGATCCGTGTAGTCCGGTAAGGAAAAGCCAAGGTATTTACACACGTCGCAAGATTTTCATTTCCTTCTCTCACACCTCTACTGGTCGTCAATGACGTGGAGGTACTTCTTCTCCTCGCGCTTCTCACGTTCCGACATGGGTGGCAGATCGTAGTACGACGAACTCCTGTAGCCCTTGAGGTACTCGAATGTCAGGCTGCTCAATTCAACGGGCTCAATGTCGAGATCCTTGAATGTCTTGGCCGAAGGATCGATGTACTGGTCAATGAACTCGCGCTCGACCTCGTCCTCAGAGTGGATGGGCCACCAAAGGAGCTTGTTGGCGTAGCGTGCAACAGGCTTCATGAGAGCCTTGGGAACGTTGATGTGGCGGCGCTTCTTCATGGCTTCCCGCTCAACGAGGTCGTTTAGCTCGGCCATGGTGTACTCTGTGGGACCGTAAAGCTCGAAAGTCTCAGCGGCTGTTGTATCGTCGTGGAGCATAGCCTCAAGAGCCATGCCGACATCGATGGCATGGACGGGGTTGAAGCGCTCCTGCATCCAATTGGAGGTGACAACGTTCAAGGGCGCAGCAAGGCGGTGGAGAAGACGGTCCTCGAAACCGAACATAGGCGCTGGGCGAACGATGGTGGTCTCCGGGTAGATGGAACGTGCTACCTGCTCACCCTGGGCCTTGGTGCGGTAGAACTCGGAGGGAGAGTCGAGCTGTGCGCTGTGCGAGGAAACATGAACAAAACGATCGATGTCGTACTTTGCGACGGCATCCGCAATGCGCTCAGTGCCTTCGACGTGGACATCGGACAAATCAAAGTTCTTGGTGGGGTAGTCGCGACCAATGAGGTTGTAGACAATGTCAGAGTGTCGCACGCTCTCCTCAATCGACGCGGTGTTGCGCAGATCCATTTCGAGGAAAACGATGCGGCCAAGGTCACCAGCAACCTTCAGGTGGCGCTTCGCCATCTCTTCACGGAAGGGCACAATGACGGTGCATCCTGAACGGGCTGTTCCTGCGATTAGCGTCGTGTCCCGTCTCTGACCCTCAATGGCAACGCACCGAGCCTGTTGACAATATAGCGTCCCAGGAAACCCGTCGCTCCGAACACGGTCGCTGTGTAGCCTGTGTATGTGTGTGAGCGGACTCCTTCGTGTATGGCTGTGGACTAGGGCGCACCTCCGAGCGAGGATCGACCGGCGGACACGGTCAGAATGGGTTTTCCGGTCCTGCACGAGTGTCAGCATTCTGGCCGTGGTGCGCAGGGCGATCGCCGTACCTAGTGATCCTGACATCGTGGTTGATTCGGCCGGCCGGGCGGCGTGTGGAGGTCGAGAACGGCGAAATGCGGACGGAGCGCGACTGGGCCGGCATCGCTGCGCGGGCGCGAGCACAGCGAAGGGGCAGGGCCATGGTTGCGGCGGTCAATGGCTGGCGGGAGGGTGGTTCTGAAGCTTGTCGAGTGCAGCTTCAATGATGAAGTCGGGGGCTTGGCAGCACTTTCCCCGACGGTAGCTTCCGCCGCGACGCCATAGCAAGCACATCCCACATCAACGCGCCCCCAGTACACAACTACACCAGCACCCCGCCTTTCCCACCAAATTCCCACCACTTCTCCTCTTCATACACACTATCGACATGGCGATGGACACAGACACAATACCGAACCTCCTCGGCGATGCGCGGGACCAGGCGCCGGAGGAGCTGCAAGAGTACTTCATCGCCTTCGAAGACTACTGGGAGAGGAAGCTGTGGCACGAGTTGACCGACAAGCTCATCGAGTTCTTCGAGCACCCAGAGAGCGCTAAGCAGCGGATACCTTTCTTCGAGACGTTTATCAAGAGCTTCGCCAACAAGATCAACCAGCTCAAGCTGGTCACACTGGGCCTGAGTGCCGCATCACAGTTCAAGGGTAGGTCGCGAGGGGTCTCCATGATGGTCTGTTGCTGATTGCCGTAGACGATAAGGAGCGCCTCAAGTTCGTCAACGACCTCGCCGAGAGCGTCAACAAGCCTGCCTCACAGGACGCCTACGTCTACGCCACAGTCGCCGCCGCCAGCATCCAGCTGAGGTTACGGGACGAGGAGGGCGCCAAGAAGCAGCTGGACGAGTGCGAGCAGATCCTCGACAACTTCGACTCGGTGGAGACAGTAGTACACGCCAACTTCTACAAAGTCAGCGCCGAGTACTACAAGGTGCGCTTACCAGGGAGACCACAGCAACCCCAATGACCCCAAACTGACATACCACAGTCGAAGCACGAGTTCGCCGCATACTACAAGAACGCCCTGCTGTTCCTCGCCTGCGTCGACATCACCGACCTCGAGCTCCGCGACCGCCAGTCGCGTGCCTACGACCTCAGCATCGCCGCCCTCGTCTCAGATTCCATCTACAACTTTGGCGAGCTTCTCCTCCACCCCATACTCGACTCGCTCGTCAACACACCGCACTCGTGGCTGCGAGATCTTCTCTTCGCTTTCAACCGTGGCGATCTCAGCGCATACGATGTCCTCTCCGGCAACATCTCGAAGGTGCCTCTGCTCAAGGACCATCAGACGTTCCTCTACCAGAAAATCTCCCTTGCAGCACTCACCGAGACCATCTTCCGCCGACCACCGCACGACCGCGCCATGACCTTTTCGGAGATCTCGCAGGAGACCAAGGTACAGCCCAAGGAGATTGAGCACCTGATTATGAAGGCGCTGAGTCTGGGGCTGGTGAAGGGACAGATCGACCAGGTTGCCGAGATCGCGCGTATCAACTGGGTGCAGCCCAAGGTGTTGGACATGAAGCAGATCGAGAGCATGAGGGCGCGATTGAAGGAGTGGGATGCCAGCGTGAACCAGCTGGGCAACTGGATCGAGGGTGTTGGCAAGGACGTCTGGGCCGCTTGAGCGAGACAAGGGGTTCACGAAGCTAGACGGTTTGTTGGTCAACAGCGGCGAGGCTGTCTCCGCCCCACAGGATGGGCGGCGTGCAGAAGCTGTAAGAAACGCAGCCCACGCGCCATGATCGTAGAGAATGCCTGCACAGCCACATGGAGGCGATGAATGAAACATGATCGTAGATAACGCCTGCACGGCCAAATGGAAACCGATGAATGAAAGAATCACGACATGCACATGAGATTTCCTTGATACGCCAGCAACGACTTCCAGTGATACACGTTATAATTTCTTCTACAAAGCCTACCAACTCGATGGACTAGAGGAGCCCGCCCTCGACGGCGCCCCCGGCAACAACAACCGTCGCACAGACCCAGGCCGGGAACCAAACCAACCAGACGGTGACCTGGGTCCACAGCCCGCTGACAAACCAGCCCTGCGCGGCCATGACCAAGGCCTGATTCAGATCGGCACCGAGCAGCCTCGCGCTCCACTGCGCTACCATGACCGGGTTGATGAGGGCGAGCAGCAGCAGCTGCACGACGGTGAGCCAGGTGCGGCTCGTCTTGCGGACAAACGACAGCGGCGCGGCGAGCACGCCGATCAGGAAGGACTGGCTGAAGTTGAGGGTGGCGAGAGCAGCGAGGATCATGCCCAGCAGCAGCAGGCTGAAGCACTGGATGAGTGTGTTTTCCTGGCGGGACAGCGGGCGCAGCTCGGCGAGGAACCAGGCGACGACGAGCGGGAAGAGGGTCGTTGCGTTGGCGGTTGTGAGGTAGAGCGCCGAGAGCGTGTCGTACGACCACGTGTTGAAGAAGTACAGCGGCAGCAGGCCGAGGAAGTGCATTGTGAGCACGCTGAGAAGCGGGAAGAGCAGGTGACGCTCTGTTATCGCTGTCGAGGCGACGGGGACGAGGGCTTTGGCGCCGTCCTGCTCGACAAGCTCCATTTCGGGTTGCTTGGACGGCGAGGATGGTGCGGCGGTGTCGTTTTTCCCAGCGGTCTCGTCCTTGGTGGCGGGCTCGTCCTTGGGAGGTGTTGTGGCAGCGGGATTTGGGATGGGCTCGTCGGAGCGGCCGCTGGCGACCCAGAGCGCGATCGAGGTTATGCTGAAGCTGACGGCGATCAGCATGGCGGAGGGAAGGTAGGTGCCGATGCTGATGAAGCGGTTTGCTTGGATGAGGAGGTAGAAGAAGAAACTCTGGTGGAGGTGCTCGAGGAGGTTGTTGAGGCTGCGGAAGAGCGATTCGATCGTCTTGCCCAGCGACATCTCGTCGTGCCAGCCGTCGCCGACGGTGCTGAGGGTGATGGCGTCGACGTGATAGGGGATGAAAGACGAGTGAGGGCCGGTTGCGTGGCCTAGGCCCTGCGACACCATGCCTCGCAGCATCGTCTGGAGGCGCTCTCTGTACGAGTCCCGGTGGTCAAACATGCGCTGGATGGCGCAGCCAACGCCCATCTGGCTCGAGGCAATCTGGACAGCGGTGTTGAACAGGTCGAGGTTCGGCAGCTGGCCGTTTATGCCGTCGTACAGGACGTGCAGTTTATCGTAGCGGTGGCCCCAAGGACCAGCAGGGTAGTCGACTGCAACGGCGCCCTGCAAGGCTCCGCTCTTGATCTTCAGGCTCTCGACATGGCGCTCGTCGTGGCCGTCGTGGTAGGCATCCACCCAGGCTTGAGGCCCCGTGGTGCTGTCCCCCGACACCAGGAAGATGATGTCCTTGCTCCACAGACTCCAGCGCTTGAAGTAGCGAGCCAGCGTCAGGACGAGTGCGACACCAGAAGTGTTGGTGTCGTTTGCCATGTTCTTCCATGCGCCAATCAGCACAAGGGCTTCCGTGGCATCGCCGCGAGGCGCCTGGAGGATGGCATACACGTTCTCGTTGGCGATGGTGCGGTTCGAGACGTGGTAGGCGTACTTCTGGCTCGCGACCTTGAGGTTGTTGGAGCGGAAGATGTCGCCCAGCCGTTGGGAGCGCCTGTCAGGCAGTCAGCCAAGTGGTCGTGCGTTGCCTCGAGGTACCTCGACAGGGAAGCTGCTCGACTTACTCCTCGACCGGCTGCTCATTCAGCGCCCAGACTTCTTGGCGATAGGCGCGGAAGACATTGTGCTCGCTGCCGGCGAAGTACGTGTGCACCTGTCCGGGCAGCAGCGCGTTCTCGGAGACGTAAGTGTTGCGCGAGTAGTCGTTCAGCGGCAGGACAAGCAGCCACGCGATGCCGACGACAATGCACAGGGCGGAGAGGTAGGGGGGGATTTTGAGGATGCGCGCATCCCGCCGCAGCGCCAGTATCGAGGCTGCCTGGATTAGCAACAGCCCGCCGGATGGTGCGTGGAGAGCTCACAGATCAGAGCCATGTTGCCCGTGTTGCCCGTGTTGCCCGCCGCTCAATAATGCCCCGCGAGACCGCGCAGAGTGACGTTGGCGTGTCCTCTGCATGCGGCGCGCCTGGTTGCACTGTCGAAGGCCGAAGGAGCGCTAACTAGCGACCTCGCGACGCGACCCGCCCATCTTTCTCAACGCGCTTGCAGTGGGCTCCGACCTGTCTCACACCTCACCGTCGCGCGCCGCCATGGCCTCGTACACGCAGTTCAATCCCGCCCGCCTGCGCTCCTACGTGCTGCGTCTGCCGCTGGCCACCCGCCTGTTGCTGCTGGCCATTGTCGGCCTCTGGATTGCCGCCATCCCGCTGCCATGGCTCAGGGAGTGGGCGCGGCTCGAGCCGGCTAAGATGGATCTGACCCAGAGTACGTCGACTTCTATTGCCTCGGTGAATGTCACGCAATGCGCAGACGCCCAATGTATCGTGCATACTCGAGCGCTGCTGCATGAGGCGCACGCCCGTCTGAGCTGCAAGAGCAGCAGTGCAGCACACATGGGACCAGACCCTTCCGACGTACACAGACGCTGACAACCACGGCCCAGTGCACCGTCTCAACCTGTTCCCGTTGATGCACCTCAACTTCTTCCACATGATCTTCAACCTCTTCGCCATCGCCCCTCTGCTCGAGCGCTTCGAGTCCGAGTTCGGCACCCTCGTCACGCTCGCCCTCTTCACTGGGCCGTTTGGCACCCTCCCCGGCGCCATGTACACGCTCCTCGAGAAGTTCGTCTTCCGAGCAAACACAATCGTCATGGGCGCGAGGTACGCACAAAATACACCATGGACAGCGCGAATCGACGACTGACAAACACAGTGTATGGGTGTTCCTCCTCCTCTCCGCCGAAGTAATGAAACAGCACAAGACGTCGCCCACCATCGCCATCGGCCCCTACAAGATCCCCACCTGGACCACGCCCCTCATCCTGGTCCTCGTGACCAGCATCCTCGTACCCAACGTCAGTCTCATCGGGCACCTGTGCGGCGCCGGAATCGGCTACCTGTGGGCTTCGGGCTACATCAAGTTCCTCGTGCCCCACGAGAAGATCTTGAGGTGGGTCGAGACGAAAGCGAATCTGCTGGGCAGACTGCCGCATTATGTGTCGGTGGACCAGAAAACCTATGGCCGCTACGGCGTCCTGCCTACGACGAGCGTGCCCATGGGCGGGATACCGAGGAGTCCGGAGCCGGGTGCGAGGCCGGTCCCGTGAGCACCGTCAGGGACGTGGATATAATCGCTCCAAGTTTCGTTTGATCAGTTTGCCGTGTGGAGTTACAAAGGTATAACGTGCGTGCGACTTAATGCATAATGGCGGCGTTCTGGGCATGGTTTTGGTAATCAATGATGTTGCATGTTCATGTATAGATATTGTAGACGTCGATGATGAGCGCCACGAACGAGCATCACCTAAAAAAAATCAACTCGCTTGATCCAGTCAGCAACTTGAGTCGATTGCAATCTGCAGGAAGTGCGTATCATGGCTACCATATCTTCGAACAGGCGTGTTGCAGTACGATGTCCCACCTGTCTTCACCCGTCGGAGCGCCTTGAGATCCTCCAGCTCACGTATTTGTAAACGTCTAGCAGGCGCTCTTCGGGGAGCGATGCCGACTGTCAGCCTCCTCACGGAATAATCCGTGATACTTGCGTTGTGGTTGTAATCTATCAGAGGTAATCCGGTAGAAACGTCCTTGTAAAGACGGCAGGGCAAATTTTGTTTACCAAGTGTCGTCTACTCCCTTCACTTTAGTCATGACCCTGACAACCGCTCATGACCATACCATCAGAGCAGCAGCGACACTTGCCATCAGCTTTGTCAGCTCAACTTCGGGAGAGATGGTAGCAAGTCGTGCTTGTACGGGTATTGCGACATGATGTCTGCTTCAAGAGTAGCCGTAGTAGACGGTCACACCAACATGCTCGACAATGCATTGCCAGCCCGGCCACTGATAGTGTGTCAATATCATCTTTCAAAGCAGCTGAACGTGGAAAGCGACAAACCTTTGCCCTGGCCCAAACGAGCAGCCGATCTCCATCCTTCAACTCCTGCAAGAAGCCGTCGCCGGTGCCAGAGCCTTCGTTGCCCTCGTGGGCATCCTGCGTCCAGATTACGTAATAATCTTCTGCATGGCCCTGTGTAGCAACGCGATTGCCCTGCAAGTACCAAGCTAGATCGCCCTCTCCGCCCTGAGGTCCTTGCTCGGCGAATTCAGGGCGCCGGGATAGCTGCCAGCCACGCGGGGTGATGTGTTCTTGGAAGGACCGCGGTGTTTCGAAAACGCTATCAGACCAGCACGAAGGAGGGAGTCGAGTCCTGTAGTCGTCCAGGCCACGCAAGATAGAGGCCTCGAGCCAGGAAGACGTGCTGAACGTGCCTCGAGTCGGCTCTGAGGTCCAGCCTTGATCGCGACTCCGGACGTGGAACTTGATTGCTTTGATCCTGATCTTCTCGCCGTCCTTGCGAAGCTTGTCGACTCTTGGGTCACTGAACACGTCGGCGTCAAAGCAGAGAGCTGCTGCGCTGGACCGGAACATGGTTGCAGCTACTCTGACCGTTCTTCCCTGCTCAGCAGAGAATCTGCGTGTCGGCCAGTACTCCGCATCCTCGAGGATCTTGAGTGCCAGTTCCGTAGGTAGACCGAGTGCATTCAGGAGTGCTCGTACTCTGAGAACGTCCTCGTAGTCCAGAACCCATGGTGTACTTATAGAGTCTCGTTGGGGCATCCAGCTCTTGAACCAGGGCAGCAAATGCTGCATGTAGACCGCATAGGCTCCCAGAAGGAGGCAGAGAAGAATACCTGTAGATTCAGCCGAGAGCAAACCGCTGAGCATTGGCTCGCAATGTTGTGCGTTGATGGTGGAATTGGTGAGAGCCTTAGTATAGTCCAAGAGATGTCGCGCTTGGGCGGCTGGGGCGGCCCCGCAGCTGGTGACGCTTGAATTCCAGGGGTTTAACGCGTGCTGTCATCGTTGCACCAACTTTCATTGTTGTATCAACACTTCACTACGTAGATTCACGGCGGCATCGTTATAGCAACCATATTGGACATAACTGACGTTTGTTGTTGATCAACAGGGCTGACAGCTGGAAAGAACCAGCGATCCCTTCTTGGTGCCTTTCCATGAGTACTAGCCTTCTGAAAACAGCTACGTCGCTCAGCCCCATCAAGTACGTTATGAAGTTCAGCCTTGGATTGGTCATGAACGTGGTCCTCGAGTCCTGTCTCGAGCTCATCGGAGCCTCAAGTGCTTCTTCGATATCACCCCTCGCCGTCAATCTGTTAATCTTCCAACCAAGCACGACCATGGTTTCTGCATATCAATGGGAGACATCTCGGGCTGAGCCGAATGGTGGTACAACTACATAGTCCGATGTAGATGATGCTCTCCACATTTTTAAATAAGAAGGCAGATGTTGGCGAATCTGAGAATCGCAAGGGTCATACCAGGAAACTCGACGTTTTCGTAAGCCCTACCGACTCATATAAGTGGCATGTGCCCCGTTCTGCCTCGAAGAGAGCGGTATTGGGACGTGGCGGTGGCTTGTAGAACGCCTGGTCACAGCAGCAATAGACGTCTGGGGAACTACAAGATGCACAAAGATTCCAGGAATACGCATATCAAGGTGCAGTACATGTCATATCGGTCCGAGAGACTTGATCAATCTCTGTAATAAACAAGAGGGCTCACAGTGAGGAAGATGACAGGTCACAGCGGGCAAGTGACATCACAGGTGAAAGCGAGGGGGCTCGCACACTGGGAAGCTGTCAATTTCTCCAAAACTCATTCTATCCAGCTCACCCTCACTTTTCGAGCTGCCACTCTTGATCACCAATATGAAGACAGAGGAGACGGCAGACGACTTGCGTCCAGCGCCCAGCAGCAGCTTCAGGTGAGTTCAGCACTAGCGCAATTCAACACTGCAGGCCAGCTGATAACTTCGAAGCTACATCGCCTCACCTCCTATCTGCCTCGTTGTAGGCGACATCAGCGTAGCCTATGCTGAGTTCTTCGTGCATCAGTCTCTGATATGCCTGCGAAGCGAGTTCTTTGTCAAGGCTCTCAGAGGCCAAGGCTCGGCTTCCAACGAGCGTACGGTGTCACTCCCAGATTGTGATCCCGAGACCGTCTCGTAATACGTCATGTTGCTTTACGTACGTACCTATTTGCAAAGATATGTGGCAGTCCTGACCTGGCCCAGACCAACAAACTACCACCCAGAGACCTTGCAGCACACTCCAGCAACATGACAGACAAGTATTTCACGCTTGGCAAACTGTACGTCCTCGCAGTGAAGCTTCTCGATGCCATCGCCCAGAACACTGTTCTCGACGAGCTCCATGTACGCGACCGGGAGCAGGAAGACGAGGGTGTCCACAGCCAGCCTAGCCCAGAGACAATACGAACAATCTACTGCGATACGCCGGGTGGCAGTAAGGCGCGTGAGTGGCTCGTAGATTTATACGCCAACCACATCAGCGACGGAGCATCGTTGAACTTGTACGAGACCTCCCACGGCAGTTCCTAGCCGACTTGGTCGCCAGGATGATCATCTTCTGTCCGCGCCCTGCTCAACTCTTGTCCGTCAAGAAGGAGCTTGCAGAGACGAAGACAAAGGCTGAAACGTACCTGAAGGTTACGGTGCAGCAGGGAGCTCAATTCGCGAAGACTGAGACACAGCTCAGGGAAAGACTTGCACAAACCGAGGGACAGCTGAAGGCAAAGACGGAATTGTGTGAAGGCATGCGCAAAGACATGAACACCATGCAAGGCCAACGCGACCAGGCCTGGAAAGTAAAGGCTGGCTTGGAAGAAGACCTAAGAAAGGCAAATGCAGAGGTGGCGGTGTCGAAGCGTCGTGTAACACCCACTTGGGACAGACCGACCTCAGATGTATACCGACCTCGTTGAGCGACCCGAACGACGCCATGCACAGCGTACCGTGGAAGTTAATCTGCGATTGCATCATCTCCGACAACACTGGCGCGAACCACATCACATAGAACAGACAGAGGATACAATGTTTGAACGTTTCGACCCGGAACTCCATTGAGCTATATAGCTACCCATGATATCCTAACCTGACCCAAAGAAGGAAATAGGTACTTGCACATGACCCATGTAAATCGTTACAAGCTTTTATCCATGCCCGTCTTGTGCAAGAAAGACGTTGTACAGGATGTCAAACCAAGATCAATCGCTAAAAGGGACAAATGACGAGACGTAAGCCGATCTACAACTCGTCGTGGATCTCATCGTCGTCACCAAGGACAACGCCAGCGACGTTCTTGACAGCCTCGGCGGCGCCAGAGGCAGCCGACTTGGCTGCGGAGGCGGCACCGGAAGCAGCGCTGGAGGCGGACTCAGTGGCCTCGGAAGCGCCTGACGAAGCAGACTTCGAGGCCTCAGAGGCACCGGATGTGGCGGACTTGGAAGCCTCAGACGCGCCAGACTTGGCGGACTTTGTGGCCTCCTCGGCACCAGACTTACCAGACTCGGTGGCGGCCTTGGCCTGCTCAGCGAGCTCTTCAGCATCCTCCTTAACAGCATCGGCGGCTTCAGCGAAGACACCAGCGACCTTGTGGGAGCCGTTCTCCTTGATGAACTGGGCGAGGTCCTCGACGGTGCGGGAGCCGGAGTAGTCGATGGGAGAGTCCTTCTTGCCGGCAGCAAAGAGTTTGATGGTGGGGAAGCCCTGAATCTCGTCAGGGACGTCGTTGGCGGTGGCATCGACCTTGGCGATGGTCACGAGCTTGGAGAGCTCAGAGGACGCGTATGCAGCACCGAGCTCCTCGTACTTAGGAGCAAGAGCCTTGCAGTGACCGCACCAGGGAGCGTAGAACTCGACAAGAACATCCTTATCGTTGTCAAGCACGACTTCCTTGTAGTTCTTGGCGACAATGGTAGTAACGGGGCCGTCATTGGACTCGGGGATGGGCTCGGACTTGATGGAGGGGTCGACCTTGCCAGCGAGGAAGTCCTCGACGAAGGTGCCGATATCCTTCTCGTTGATCTTGAGGTCCTGGTCGTACGGGAACTTCTCGTTCTTGTCGGTGCGCTGAATAGCGAAAGCGGGCCATGCGTCGGCCTTCAGGTTGAGGTTACCAGCGTGCTGGCCGAAAGCGGTGGCGTCGATGGTCGCGAAGTTGATGGCGCCCTTGTGCTTGACGGCGAGGGGCTTCAGGTCCTTGGCGAGCTGCTCGCGCTCCTCGGGAGTCTCAGCGAAGATGTAGGCGAGGGGAATGCCAGCGGCCATGTAGCCAGCGTATGTCTCGGGGCCGACCTCGCCAATGAGGGGAGTGGCAGCGACGGAAGCGAAAGACTTGATGGCCTCAGCTTCGAACTTCTCGGTGAAGACGTCCTTGCCGTCATCGAAAGACTTGTAGAGGACGAGACCGGGCTGCGTGACACCCTCGGCCTTGGCGAGAGCGGCGTCGTTCGTGGCACCGAAGAGGTAGTTGTCGCGGAGACCGTTGGCGACCGAGTTGAAGGTCTCGTTGGAGGCCTTGTCGTCGGCGGCGAAGTAAGCGACAAGGACGACTTTGTCGGCGGTCTTGAACTCCTCAAGCGTATCCTTGGTAACCTCAGAGACGGAAGGTAGGGCCTGCTTGGTCATGTATGATATCAGAGAGTCGGCCTTGCGCTGTCCACTGTAAGGAGAGATATTGTCGAGGCCACGGAAAACCTTCAGGGTCGGGTAACCCTCAACACCGTACTCCTGGCACAGGTCCTGCTCCTCTGTGCAGTCGACCTTGACGAGCTTGATGTCCTTCTCCTTGAGGGTTGTGGCGGCGGTCTCGTACTCGGGGGCAAGAGCCTTGCAGTGACCGCACCATGGTGCGAAGACTGTGTGGTAATGTTAGTATTGCATTCGCCAATAAGGTTTGTATGGGGCCGGAGAAGCTTACACTCTGCGAGGACAAGGTCGTTCTCCTGAACGAACTCCTTGAATGTGTCTGTCTTCAGCTGGTGGACATCTGAAGAAGCCGCGACGACGGCGGCGAAGAAGGCGGCGCAGATGGTTGAGCACTTCATTGTGGCGGTTGTGAAGTTGCAATTGCGTATATGGAGTAAGAAGAAAGAGGGAGTTGAGAACCTCTGCGACAATGGAGTGGAAGGGAAGAGCTGAGGCAGTGGGCAGGGAGTTTATAACTGGAGTGGAGCTCGCGGCGGGCTGTGGAACTCCAGGAAAGACAACAGGTGTCTACTTTCACTAGTTAGCCTAGTGCCTCGGGAATGCGAGCCAGGCCGGCCAGGGTTCACGCACAGCCAGCCTCACCATAAATGTATTGGACACCGTGGACGTTCCTGCGCCTGGTTGCTGCCAATCATATACTTGTGAAAGATCTTGTCTTGGGTGCGGCACCAGTTCGCACGCTGCTTACAAGGTTCACCAGCGCTCGTCTTGTGGTACCTCTATCCTCCGTCCCAATTAGGCTAGAGTTGCCGCCTTCGCAGCTTTCCGAAAGCGCATTATTAATATACAGAGAGTGCTTTCACTCTTACTTGCGGAAAACACGGGATTCGCTTTCTCCAAGGACAGGTGTTCTTTTGCTGCACTGTGCGCCCTGCGCAGTAGGTAGTCCTGCCTTCACAGCGGGAATAATATTTGGGGGCGAATACGACAAGAGTACCGCATTGAGGCCCTTGTTTCGGTAATGCACAATGTCGAGCATTCAATGTCCGTGCGCGCTGCGCTGCTCCATTGATGCATGGCATGGTTTCGTCAGTGTGACGGTCGACCTTTAGTACTCTGTAAAGGCAGCTGAAGGCACATGGCGCCGGCCTGGGGCTTGCCAGCAAACCATAGAGGCAGCCACAAGGCTCTTTTCTTTTTTACAACACACAGCACTAACAGGCGAACAGCACCACCAGGGCACTCGTGAGATCCGAAAAGAAGGGGATTTCTGTGCATTCTGAGATCGTTGACGCCAGAAGCCTCGACCATGAATCTATCTCGTTCTTTACTCAGCATCCTTGTACCCTCCTCGGCTTGAATATTGAGGCCCTGTAACATTAATACCACCCTCTATATCCAATCATACTTCTTCCCCAGCGCTTTGTCCAGTCCGTGCGGCAACGGCCTACTCTCCTTCATCCCCATTAACCGCCTATATACCAGCCCCTTCTCCCTGAGTAAGAGCCTGTATCGTTGCCGAACATCACACTGGTACTTGCCCTCAAACCGCACGCTGTGCAGAATATCGTCCTCGCTCTTTCCATCTATCCAAGCCTGGACAATCGTCTCATCCTCCTTCTCACTCCATTCCACCTCTTCCTTCCTCCTCCAAACAAGCAGCACGTCCTCCAGCACCTTCTTCTGCTGCTGCGGCTCGTACCACCGGCCCTGCACAGCTGAGGCGGATATGCCCATCTCAAGAGCGATGTCTCTCGAATTATGACCCTGGCCTCGACACCCAATGATGTATTCATCCATTGTAACGTACCATTTTTTCGAATGCGGCGCCCTCGGCGATCTTCCACTGGTAGTATTGGCCCTGCACGGCTTGTGTCGTGCGGCCCAGTGCTGTTGCTACTTCGGGCCAGGTTCGCAGTTCGATGAAGCGGAGGCGGTGGAGGAGGGCGTGGTCAGCTGGCGTCCAGCGGCGCGCAGTATGGCGTGTAGACGATTCTTGATGCATCTTGGCTTAAGTCTTCTGTGATATCGATAGTTTGCTGGTAGTGATCGCTGTTGGGTTGAATGATTGCATCACTGCGGTATTACGATTTGATGAGTGGGCGGAGTCTGGCGTTGACGAGCGTGAAAGCCGAGTGTGCAGCATTGGGCTTGCGGTAGGGTGTTTCTTGCGAGACATCTTACTTTCACTTTCCTTCCCTGGAGTTCTCTTTGTCTCATTCTTGAATTCTTCACTTTGAGCATGTCCCATAGCAGCAGGCGGATAGTCGCGCCTCAACGCATTCACATTATCGTCACAGTTTTCGATCAGTCACCTCAAACATGAATGGGCACTTTAAGTATGCTGTCCGTCCATGAACGAACGTCAATATCTTTGAGATGAAATACCTGTTCGCTCATATCTAGAACTTCACTGCCAGCACACACCTTCGCCAACAAATACAGAACATTCCGGCCTGCTTGTTCCACACTCGCGCAACATTACCAATCCATTCGTTCATTACAGCGGACTATAATGGTGAATCTTGGTGTACTTATAGAAGGATGTTCTGGTGCTGACCAAAGACACGGCTGTTTCTCGGGCCTCATACTTCAAGTCATCGTTGGCACCAATAATGACAACAGAGGAGCAGAAGATCACGAGAACACAGCCCGAGGGTCTCGGCGAACAGTGACATATCTAGACAGCGAGTGGTCACCGTGCACAGGGAACGACTTGTCGCCAGATCCCATTTCTTTGCAAATACCCTCAAAGACGAAAACAAAGACGATAAGACATACAGAAGGGGAGGCAGTAAAGCAAAATCATCTACGCTTGCAGTCATCTTTACATCTTCTACGAGAGTATTCAGGACATCAGTGCGAAGCACGCTATGCTCACATCCATGGCTCAGGCCTCTGAGTTGAAGGGCTCTTTCTTTCCTGGCGCAATGCCGATCGATGCGCTCTACAAGACAACACAGGTTTCAGATCCGGTGCGAAAGTGGCTGGTAGGTTGTACTATTTGGCACGGCAATGAAAGGTGGATCGACGACGAGGTGTCTACCAACTGCGAACACTTGTACGACGTAGTGATGGGTATGTACAAGGGCAGACCTTGTCCTAAAACCCTCGCAAATCGTCCGGATACATTCCCATACGTTTTCAATACTACGAAGAGCTACACGGGAATAAAGGGTGAAAGGTTCGGAGATCTGTTTTGTCGTAGAATGAGCCAACGACGAGGTAATTACGCATACGCAATGGAGTTTCGAAACAGTGTGACTAGTACAGAGCAGCATGCACAGGTACCTTCACATGCTTCGTTCCTGACTACGGGACTGCTAACGACTGTCAGCTGCCGCACAATCGATATCGTTGTTGGATGCGCGACAAGCAGCGACAATGGCTGTCAGTCTCACACGCGCAAGCTTCCAGTTCTCGAATCTGTACTTATCGGCCGCTCCCCGTTCTTCGCAAACGTTGTGCATAGATACAGGTCTCCTTCGTCGGAACCCTCCGGGAAAGATGTATCTGGCTCGAAGGTGCGACCGGGGTCTGTGAGACTACCAGAAGACAATCCTAAAGTAGTCAACAACTATGTATTGCTCTTACATAGCGAAGAAGCCCCCACACTCAAGAAACCGGATGATCTTGAGGAAGTTGATACCGAGGAGTATCCAAGGGTAGCTGCCAGAATTCTCCAAACGGCCATGTGCACTGCCGTCGACGACCTCCAGACCCAGCATAGTAAGCTGTACCTCTTCTGCGAGAAGATGCAAGATGTCACCTCCAAGGAGATAATACTCGCCGCCATTATTAAATCCACCAAGACACCCATCAAAGACCTCCAGCGCCGCGCTCGCTCTGGCCCATCTATAATCAACAGGCTGTGCGCCGTCACCAAGACTGGCGGTCGGATTAGAAGGTGGCTAAGTGACTGCGCTTTGTGCTTCGAACATTCAGGCTGGCTCCAGGATGGCCTCGGGTGCCACCCTGAGTACCTCCAGGATGTTGTGAGGGGAATGTGGAAGGTAAGGTCGAGGCCAGATGTGGGGGAGACAATGAAGGCGGAGAATTACTGCTGGCCTTACGACACTTTGCAGATGGTGAGACAACCAGAGCTTAATACACCACTGCAAGCAGTGCTTCTCGTCCAAGTGAAAGTTACGTTAAGGCAAGAAACAGAAGAAGGACAGATGCAAACAGGAAGATAGAGCAACTAAGGGGAAGTTGAGCTAGGAGATATTTTGGACAAGTTGGATCTACTCTTCTTCGCCCTTCCCTCAACTCCTACTTCGAAGGACGAGTCGCGTCAATCACGACTACCCAGACTTTTCACTTCCAATGAGCTCGCCCTCCATTGGCTTCCTAGTACTTCATATGGACACTTGTTGTTGTCCTTGGATGGCCGAGGAGAGCACCGGTCTCTTCACGATAGATAGCGGGCTAGCGTTCTTTCGTGAGCTCCACCATGCAAATTTTCCTTGACCGAGTAATCCAACCGAGCAATGACACATTGCAGTAATGACTTCGAACGGAGCTCACGACACTGCTATCGTGCATTGCTGTCCCAAATTATTCGACACTAGAATATTTTTTTCTTGCCCACATTTCATCGATCACATCTCTTCCCAGCTCAAAGCTGGATATCTTCGATAGTATAGTGGTCAGTATTTCTGCTTGTCATCCCCTCGGACAGCTCGCAGGAGGCCGGGGTTCGATTCCCCGTCGGAGAGGTACGATCTTTTTGTAGTTCTGAGTGTGGCCAGGTTGCGCGTTGCGGCATGGTGGGCCGGAGGAGAGATGTAGCAGTTGGCGCCTGTGACAAGGTGAAGGAGTTTTCTTTTGTTCCTGCATCGTGCGTTCGTTATGGTAGTGATGCAATCTAGATGAAATCTCGAGCGATCTTGTCAGTACGATCGTGGTGGGTGTTGGAGCGTTGCTGTTGCCGACATAGGCGGCGGGCGCGTACACACACCAAATTGATGTCTTGCCCCACCATCATAATATCAGAGCGCCAGATTATGGATTCACAACGACACTGACGTGGAAGTAAGCATAAATAGTTTGTCATTCATAGTGGCATTCTTGGATCTACGGTATTGACGGTTACTACGATTACATGAGCCGCTCTAGGGCTTCAAACATCACTTTGGAAGGCTTGGATTTTGTTCAAGAACTCGAGGTCCATTTGTCATGAGATATATACAGTTGAATCGAAGAAACGGTCACATGGCCATAGGACTCTACAAAGTACTTTTGCCCAATCTAACCGTACACTTCAACGCCCGATGTAATTAAACACCCTACAAGCACTGGCTGTAGTAGTCGTTCTGCTTGGTGCAGGTGGCGCCAGACACACAAGCAGTAGCACCGGTGTAACCATTGCCACCGCACTGAGCCCACTTGGCAACGGAGCCAGCAGCACTGGTGGCAGCCGGCTTGACGGAGGTAGCGAGAGTAGTAGGCTTGGCAGCAGCGGTGGTAGTAGGCTTAGCAGCGGTAGTGGTAGGCTTAGCAGCGGTAGTGGTAGGCTGAGCAGCGGTCGTGGTGGCAGGTTTCGCAGTGGTCGTGGTTGCAGAGGCAGCAGGAGATGAGTCGGAGGATGCGCCGTTCCAGACCTTGGGGCCAGGAGGAGTGTAGCTGGTGAAGCCGGAGTAGATGTCGAAAAGGACACCGGGATCGGTGGCCTTGTAGGCGCCAGGAAAGGTGACACCGGCGGGCAGGACAGCGGTGCCGGAGCCCTCGACCTTGATGTGGACACACTCCATGTAGAACTGGGCGCCACCCTGGCGGTTACCCTCGTGGAGAGCGTTGATCTCGGGGCGGAGGACGTAGTCGCCGGGGGCGAGGTTGGGGAGGGTCAGGTCGTGCTGGCCGGCCTTGCCGGTGTAGGAACCAGCGATGAGCTTGTCGACGGCCCACTTGCCGTTGCTGTAGCCATCCTCCCAGATCTTGGTCCACGAGTACGAAGAGCCAGCCTTCGAGGCGTATACCATGATAGGACCCTTGTGGGAGGAGGCGATGATGTCGTCAGAGGCTTGGTTGTTGTCGTGGTGCCACTGGAAAGCAATCTTGTCACCACCCTTGACGGTGATGGACTTGGAGGCCTTGGTGCCAGCGACATTGCAGGTCATGGCGGACGAGGTGACGTCGGTGACGGGGTTGTTGTTGGGGGGAGTGTCGATGTAGCCACCCTGTGTGTTGCCAAGGCCGGCATCCTCTCCGTTAACGAGGATGTTCCAGACGGTGGTATGAGCAGAGGCGAGCTGACTGGCAGCAGCAACAGCGAGGACCTGAGAAAACTTCATTGTGAATGGTAGGTACGGGTTTGTGTAAAGAGTGACGGTCAAAAAAAGGACGAAAATGAACAGTTCGAGAAGTCAAAAGACTGAAAGAGTGTATAGGGAACGAATGTGTGAGCGTCAAGCGTGCCTTTCTCCAGATGGGCGGCAGATGCCTCTTATACTCGCCCGAAAGTGGCTGAGAGATGCTCCCATCTCGGCCTGGTAAGCCTGTGTACGCATCCTGAGTCAGTGAGCCACCGGGCATATGGCCCCATCGGCCAAGGAATGTTTATTCTTTTCTGTGGGCGTTCGGCGCCAGGAACAGGTTAGAAGCAACATTTGACGTCCGAGAGCCGTTGGGTACGATACAGAGTCAAATCGAGATGCATCAATCTATGCCGAAAGGGGAAATGTGTAGAACCAGCCTAGAATGCATAACCCTGGCAATGATCTGTTCGATGACCATACCAGCGAATGGCGAGTCTGGCATAGAGTAATATGAAACAGAAGGATTCAGGAGCATTAGTCTACGGGAAGAGATCAGGAACAAGGTGCCTCTCCGGGAAGACTCACTGGCTCAGACCGCCCGGGGAAGGACTTCATGCACCTCCATGTGGTCATGCATTGTACTCATGTTCGGCCTTGGGTCAATCTAGGTACTGCACTATGCGACATACTCTTTGAAGAGACCTGGATGAGGGTTTGCTTGTCGGTTGCCGTTGTCACAGATGACTTCAGCATAGGTAAGCCGTTCTTTCTCCACGATTCAGGCCATCAGGAGGCGTAGTGGTCGAGGGCGACCAGAAAACACGATGACGCTTGTACTCTGTTTGTCGAAAAGCGCTTTCCTGGGCATGAAAAGGTGGACCGATAAGAGGACACGAGATTTGACAGCGGGCAGGGGACTAGGTTGTTCCGCTTAGGTTCGTCATGCCGCAGCCTTGCGGGAGAACGAAATTGGCTGCCGCATTGTGTACGTTTCAGCCAAGTCAGGCGAGTGTCTCTCCAGCGCAAGCGAGGCCATCTGCAGCTCGGCTAAACATGTTTTTAGCTTCAAAGATCGGATGCTTGTGTTTACAGAGCACCAGCAAAATCAATGTGATGGAGTGGGTGGCAGTATTGATGGTCGCATGGGCCCTTTGACTGTGGTTGTTACTTCCCTGATGGTGCAAGGCGCACATCCGCGGACTTGGACCGCTCACATCTTAGGCGCTACCCTGCTGCTTCTATCAACGGCAGGGGAAATGTGCCTGCATGGCCAGACCACGCGCTTCGGTCTCACGACTCCTGCCATGATATTATGATAGAAACTTTGTTCTCCTGGATGACATGTTGTGGCACCTCGATACCAATTTGACAGCGCCACATTTCTCACCAATCGAACCGCTAAGAGATGAGGCTGTGAAACAGAGCTACATCGCTTTGGCCTTGTTGCGAGGGCTTGAGTCGCAGGACGGAAGTTTTGAGACATAGCTGCATTGCCCAGAAATGCCGCCGAAAAGGTCGGTACAATATTGTTCGCTTGGTGACAGGGAAAGGGCGCCTTAGTCCGGGGACGCAGTCAGCATGTCCTACAAACGAGGCACTTGCTTGCTATCGAGCAAAACGACTTGGGAAGGTGAGTGATGGCTTAAGTCGATAAGAACGCTGAATTCGACAGGCAAATGATCATTCTATATGCCGCTTGAAGAATACAATGCTTGTACAGGGAGCCCTTTTGAGCCCTTTTGAGCCGTATAAACAAAGACGAAGATCACTATCGCAAGCCAGCTGGCTCAGACTCACAGCAACAGCATGCTCACCATCACAGCGGCCGTAACACCTCCCCATCTCCCCATAGCCATACCAGCCGCATCTCCAATCATCGCGCCTTTACCATTCGCAACCGACTTCTGCGTCGAATTGGCACCCCTACCCTCCGCAAACGTTCCATCACCCGCTCTCTTCTGCCCACCAGCACTGACAGCCGTCGGGTTGCCCGTGCTGCCCGCAACGCACATGCTCGTTTCGTTCTTGAACATGCGGTCCGCAACGCCCTTCCATAGTGCCGTCACATCAGTGACCATCGCGGCGGTGAAGAACATGCGGCAATCTGCTGCTTCGTACATGAACTCAAGCGGGACGCCTGACGCGTCGTTCTGACGCAGGTTGTCCTTGAGATTCACACCGCCAGCGGCGCGGCCATTTTGATAGGCGGAGCGCTTGAAGAGTTGGGTAGCGAATGCAGTCTTGCCGACATCCGTGGTGTCCCATTGCGCTTTCTGTTCAGGGCTGCCGAGGAAGTAGGTTGCTTGCATTCGCAGCTGTATGTCCTCCCAAGAGAAGACTTGCGCGCCTTTAGTACCACCGACACCTTGCATGGGACCGTCTTGAGGCCGCCCTCCAACAGCAATGGTACGGACTGCACCTTGGTTCTTGAGGAGCTCGGCGGCGATGGCGCATGTTGAGGAGCACATGCCGTCGTGTAGCATGACCATATTCTCGGCCTGGAAGGGCTGTGGAGTGCTGGTCTCGTTCTGGTTCTTGTCGAAGCCGATCACCGAGAACCCCTGGTAAGATGTCGAGATTGGGTCGCTGAAGTTGTACCGGATGGTTGTTGTGAACTGATCGCCATTGGCAGTCTGCGGTCCAAATGCAGCACCTGAGGTAGCAATGGCCTTGTTGTTGACATCGAGCTGATGCTGGAAGTTGAAGCTGGCAGTGATACCCAGAACGTCGTTCGGAGTTGTTCCCCTTCCGAAAGCCTGGGCAAAAGCCGTCTGGTTGCTCTGCACATATGTCTTATTGTTGACAAAGTCTCCGGTCAGTTGAAATGCAGCCTTGATAGCATCGTTGGCGCGGAAACGAGTACCGCCAAAGGGGTCCTGATCTGCCTGAGGATAGACTTGTTTGAAGGTGTCGTAGCCAAGGATTGCGTTACCTGTACGAAACATTAGCGTGGTTCACCAGATCGTTTGCCGTTTGGCAAGTCAACTCACCCCCGCCGTTTCCGCGCATATCGAAGATCATCTTCGTTTTACCTTGCGTTTTGCACATACGGATGAAGTCACGCATCACGTTCTGGAAGGTCTGAACATTACCAGCATCGTATGATGGAATGCTAAGAACTGCAACATCCTACGACAGTTAGCGGAGTAAGCATCAATAAGCACAACCCTTACATTGTATCCAGTGTCGTTGATAAAGTACCCACCAATAGAGAGATTAGGGTTAAGTATCACAGCCTTCGGATACCCAATCTGCGAGGGCGTGGGCGTAGCAGTAGGCGTCGCACTCGTCCGACTAGCTGGCGCACTCGTAGTCGGTTGCTGGATCTGAGTGACAGGCTTCGGGCCTGTGCAGAACTGCTGGAAGAACGTCTGACCACTATTGACACCCGTGAAGTTGCCAAAGACGACTGCGATATTCATCTGGTTGAAAGTGGTTCCGTTGGCGAACTCCATGGTCGTGTTGGGACCTTGGTATTGGCCAGTTCTAAAAGATCCCAGGAATACGGTGCCGGAAGAAATCAAGGCCTGCGAGGGGAAGAGGGCGTTCCAGCGCGTGTCGGCGTCATGAAAGTCGGATTGTGTGGAGGCATTTCCCAAATAAGTCGTGACATCTATTCCGTTGATCTTCTTGACCGCGGAGGGCTTGTACGAGGAATCGTTGTTGGCTTTGCGAATGTCCTGGTAGAGAAAGACTTCTGGCATAGCTTTGCCATCGGATGAGACAGACACCAACTCTGTGCCTGGAGGCCTCTGAAATTGCATAGCAGACGCAAGGATATCGGGCTGGTATGCAAAGTGATTGTCGTACGCTCGGTTAAATAGCATCATCATCGCCATTTGGAATTCGTACTCGGTCTTGAAGGTGCCGTTAGCCAGTCCTTTTTGCATCAAGTCCAGGTCGCCCATCACGTCGACCGACTTCTCGGTGTAGTTTGATGGAGGGTTTTTGAGATAAGCGATGTTGGACTGCCACTTGACAAACAACTTCATGTCATCGATGAGCTTAACATTGCCTCCGTTGTCCAGAGGGACTGACGCGAGACACATCATGCCCAGTTCAGCAGGCACGACCTTCCGAGCGCCAGGCGGTGCTGCAGCGATGGCACTGCTGATCGCTGCACATGGCTCTCCACCGACGGAAGCAGTCGAGTTCGAGGGTATTGTTGCGTTCGGAGATGTGCTAGTAGTATTGCTCGCGGCTTCAGCGGCTTCAGAAAGTACCTCAACGCCTGCTTGGGTCATAACTTCTTCCATGTCCAGATCCGGGAAGTCTGGCACACCGTACATCCATGGATGAGGGTTGGCAGCTACCAGGCTGCAGTAGGTGCCGAGAAGTACACTAGAGAGATACATCGTGACGACTCCTGCGACAAACTCGGAATGCTGAGCTGGTAGATTCTAAGCTCTCTTCGAGCGTTGCCAGAAGAATTTAGAGTCTTACTATATATAAGGCGATCCAGCGCGGTAGAAGCGAAGTAGGAGCAGAAAGAATAACTATGAAGACAACGAAGCCATAACGAAGCTCGCAGAGCTGTAAATAGGGAAAGAGAAAGATGAAGAGAACAAGAGAGGGTTCACGAGAACGCAGCGGAGTAGTTCACGTACTCCGGAACGCATACCAAGAGCAAGTGCGCGCCAATGGTGGGGAGGCGGCGAGTATCATGATAGAGGGGCAATGCTAAGAAAGGTAAACCCAGCTTGTAGCATGGCTGCGGCATTATAGAAACGACCACTTCCAATCGAGCATCTAAATTTGGGATTCGAAACATGTCGCGTGTCCATTACGGGTCTGGTGATGGTCGAGGAAACAATTCAAAAGGCCATGATAGACACAGGATAGTTGTTCTTCCGGGGGAAGCCCAGAACCTAGAGACGGATTGGTAATGGCGTAGTACCAAAGGACTGCCCTTGTGTTGGCTCTTTCGGAAGCAGGTAGAGAAGGTCTTGGTGTTGAGCGCGAAACTGACACGAAACGAAGTGGTCGGATCGAGCCGGACCAAGCCTAGTGTGCACTTATTCAGTGAGAACCGCTCGAATGGTATGGAGAAGCACACGGGTCATTATTGCTCTTGAGTCCTATCTTGTTAGTTGCTCAATGCTGACTCTCCTATGATCAAGAGCTCTTCCCGCTGTCGGAGCGCAAGAGGCTGTGTTGAGGCGCGGCTGGAAGTGCAACCAGATCGGTTTTCTTTCCTTTTCATCCGCATTTCCTTGAATCGCACGCATTCAAAGACTGATGAAAGGTCGTCATCAGTCTCGTCATTGCCAGTCGTGCTTGTTCGATGGTGAAAGCGAGTCGTCGATGAAAGGTTCGTTGGGTTCGGAGTCAGCAGCCGGGCACCTTCGGCTGCGGGGTTTAGTAGCCCAACCTTGGGACGAGCTGAGCCCCTCGCCACCAACTCCCACTTGACCACCGCCGAAGCCCACTCGACACGCTCCACTCTCCACTCCAAACTCGCAAATCACTCACCTCGCACCAGCAGCGCGCCTCGTTCAGTCTTATGTCCACAGACATCCAAAATCTCAAGTCCTTCGATCCGTTCGCGGAAGCCGAAGACACAGGTGGAGAAGTCAAGGTTGGAAATCAGCAGAACTACATTCACATTCGTATTCAGCGTACGTCTCGCCCTTTGCACGATTACGTATTCCAGTCGCACGCGTGCGCAACTCCGGTGCATGATGCTGCTCGATCTCATACGTACCACCTGAGCACACAAGGCTGACCAACCCCCAGAGCGCAATGGTCGCAAGACCCTGACCACGGTCCAAGGCCTGCCCAAGAAATTCGACCAGAAGAAGATCCTCAAAGTGATCAAGAAGCAATTCGCCTGCAATGGCACCGTCGTCGCCGACACCGAGATGGGAGAGGTGATCCAGCTTCAGGGCGACCAGCGCAAGGATGTTCAGGATTTCCTTACCAACAAGAAGGATGGCCTCGGTCTTGATGTCAAGACTATAAAGGTCCACGGGTTCTAAGCTGAAAAACGCGATGAGCCGCTGCCTCCGCCGAGTGCAACGAACGCGGTATCCGACGATTCGAGCGCGATCACACGCTACTGGGTGTGTGACTCAAGGGCGACGAGGCTGAGCACGCGGCGCAAATTTGCAGTCGCAAGGATCTGGACGAGTCTGGACGAGTACGGTTGTCTCCTATCGTCGCTCCTTTGGAAGAAGAGGAAGGTGCGCACAAGGCGCACCTTGGAAGTACTTGCAGGATGTATAGGTTTTGTCCTTGCCAGAGGATGCGTTCCATAAGATGTTCAATAGTCGAGTAATGGCTATGGTCCTGTCAGAGAATGCTTTCCCAGCTATCCGTGATTGAAGAGCGTGAAAGTCATCTGTCTGGTATTGCAATAGACAGGCATTCAACCCGCTGTTCCATCAGGAGGAGGCGGCCGAAACATGTCGAGCAGTGTCCCCACATCGCACTGCTTTGCCTGCCGGATCTTGCGCTTCTTTGTCCCCCGATCGTCGTTTTCCTGAT
Source organism: Didymella exigua CBS 183.55 (assembly GCF_010094145.1). Classification (NCBI taxonomy): domain Eukaryota; kingdom Fungi; phylum Ascomycota; class Dothideomycetes; order Pleosporales; family Didymellaceae; genus Didymella; species Didymella exigua. The sequence goes on from NW_022984786.1 coordinate 636,386, forward strand.
GGGCTGGAGAGTCGAGTGTTCGCTTTGGTGGCTCCTCAGGCGAACAGTGTTCACAGTGTTTTCGTACGAACCAGGTTGCTGAACCAACATAGCGCGCGTGTTGGGGTGCGTGACACGACAGGGAGAGCGAGACTGGCAGTTCCGCTCCTAGAGGATGTACGGTCCTATCTGATTGGGTTTGCACTGGGTGGGGTGCTACATATGCTTGGGGTCGAGAGTGTGTGCATGTGAGTGCATGTCGCAGTGTAACATCTGGTGTGCGATAAGCGTCTTCCGTCTGAGGCTCCGAGACCCTGCAGGCGTATTTGTAGAGGTGTCTTGTCTTCTCGGTTATGGACGCCTTTGTGTCGTGCATCGTTGTGTTGAGTTTGCGCTCGCGAGTCGTGCTTGAACGCTGCCATTGTCCATGAATCTCTGACTTGCTGATCAGGGAATGAGGAATAGTTCGCTCGATGCCCACTAGAACGAGAGCAGAAAATCTGGAGAGATGGTGCAGCACCACGTTGTCGGAGGGTCTTGCATCAGGTATCGAGGACAAGTAAAGCACTTTCAGCTTTGGAAACGCTTTCTTCTCGCGCACTGCACGACACCAGTCGCGTATGGCACGTTCCCTAAATGGGCGAGTTTCCCTTTGAGATGAATTGGTATGGATCAAAGCTGTCAATGTGGGTACTTCCGTGAGGGACATCAGCTCTGCGAGATCTAAGTTGAGTCCGTTGGCGCAGAAGTGCGTGAGTACACTAGTGTTGAGCGTGCCGAGACTCTTGATGATAACCGGCCAAAATGTGACGACATCGTGCATCTCTAATCGGAAGTGATGGCTAAGTTCTGTATCGAGGTCAGCGGATCGTCAAGAGACCATGACGGCTGTGACAATACTGACCTGGCTGATTAGGATAAGCTTTTTGAAAGATCATCCAGGCTCTGAAACTCAGAGCGTCCCTAGACTTGAGCTTTTGATACACTTTTCCAGCATGTTCCCACCCTGGATACGCTAGAGCTTCGGGCATGAACAGGTCGACATTCCAACAGCATACCCGCATAGCCATATCCTGCAAAGAACCTGCACCCCTCGCGTGCCTGGCGGCTCGTGGATCGAGAAGTCTTCCTGTAATCCGCTCCTTAAATGCTAACGGGACCATAGATCTTGCGCTACTTGATGTGGTTTCTGTGTAGATCTGCCCATTCTCTGGATTGAAGGTCTCCATGGTGAGATTGTGCGAGCGCCTGGCATACGCTTTTGAAGGAAGCAGTAAAAATGGCATCTGTTCCACGAGATGGGTAAATTACAGTGTCCATGCAAGAGGATTGGGATAGCAAACAGACGCGTCGTAGCTCCACGCACAGACGAAACGCGGTAACACGCATTCACGTGAGTATAGCAACGCAGATGAAGATACACATTGGAGGCGTCTAGATTATGTCCAAGAGAGCTTAATGTCCGCTCTAGAGAGACAATTTACGTGCAAGAATCAAGTGGGTATTACATTTTGCGGTCTTGAAGTGCTATATTTCGTCTAGCAATGAGCCCCATTACTCCGCTCTTCCAAGCGTAGCTTCCTCGCAAACGCCATGGGACCCCAAATCAGATAGCAATGCAGACTCAGATTGGCGATGCCAACTAGACGCGCTGTGTTGGAAGGTACGCGCCACCAGCTAGCACCAAGTTCATCCTTGTGAACTGCACCTTGTAAACCGGTGAATCCTTTGTGGGAAAGGCGCTGATCTGGTCCGCCGAGACGCCGGTCTCCTTCGCTGCCTTTTTCGTTGTGACTGTGGTGCCGCTTGCACCTTTCGTAGTGAGTGCACCGTCTGTCTTCGCAGCACCGTCGGTGCCCTTGCCACCGCTCTCGGTGGTCTCTTGCAGAACATCCCAGACACGAACAGTCTTGTCTGCACCAGCAGACACAAGAACGCTCGACTCGACGCTCCATGATAACGACCAGATACCACCCTTTCCATGACCGCGCATGCGCTTCCGCCGCCGTCCGGTCTCGAGGTTCCAGAGTACGATGTTGCCTGCATCATCTGCAGAAGCGAGGGTCTTGCCATCCGGGGAGCAGGCAATAGCTGTGACGTTGCCAGTGTGACCAGTGAAGAGGCGCAGACAGTTCCCGCCAGAGATGTGCCACATGCGAACTGTACGATCGCACGAGCCGGTGAAGACGTAGAGGTTGTTGGGATGAAATGCCACACAGTCGACATCGTTATCGTGTCCGACGTAGATGCGCAGTGGCTCGATGTGATCGGTGGACCAAAGGCGCGCAGTGCGGTCGTTGGAGCCAGTGAGGAAATAGTGACCGTACGGGCCCCATTGAAGATCCCAGATAGGGTTATCGTGACCGCGGTAAGCGACTAGACATGTCCATGTGTCGAGCGACCACAGGCGAATGGTCTTGTCCTCAGAGCAAGACAGCAGGAACTGTGTGTTCGTAGGCGGTCCGCCCTCAACGCGTTCAGCGGTTGAGGGTGAGAAGGAGACTGCATAAACTGGACCTGCATGGCCCACAAGACGCCGTGATGATGAGGGTTGTGTGCTGGCTTCAGGTAGCGTGGATGCGAGAGGGCTACCGTCCATAGACCAGACGCGGATATATGATTCGGCCATGCCGGCGGCGGCGAGCCTGTTGTCGCCGGAAAATTCGATGCAATTGATGCTGTCGTAGGTGTTGTGAAAGGTGTACATGGTGACGCTGACAGCTGGACCAACGCCGCCCGTGCGACCTTCCATCTTGTAGCGATCGCGGTACTCCATGATTTTTGCTACTTCCATCGAGACATCGCGCGCCAGAGATGGTGGCAAAGGTACTGTGTCGCGCGAGGGCCCGTCTTCTGTTGGTTCGCGCTTAATGCGCTGCTCGTACTCATCCACCAGAGATGACTGACCGGGCTTGGGTGCACTCTTAGCGTCCTCATCCTGCAGTGTAGCTCGGACATCATCTTGCAGATCTTGGTCTTGCGGGTAAGGACCGAGCTGCAGACGTATACGTGCAGCATCAGCTTCTGGATCGTGGCGGCTCGTCAGAGGATGCCCAGGGTTGTGTCCCGGGATACCTTCGTCCTCTGCGGGAAGCTCGTCCTCTCCTTGTCCGCCAGCTAGGATCGCCGCTATGCTCTTTTCTGCGGTTGCTGTACGTTCAACAGTGACAATATTCATGTGATCCCGGATGATGTCCAAAAGTGCCTGTCCACCATCCATTTGCTTCGATTCAATGAATTGTATGAGGTTGTAGAAAGGCATCGTCGTCAATGTCACGCGGTACTTGTTCTCGTTGTAAAGCTTTGCGATGTTGCTTTCTGTCAGGTGAGAGGGCAAGCGAACTGCTCGCAGAGTCTTGATCTCGTCGCTGTGATCGCGCTCGAACTGGGCCGAGTATGTTACGAAGAATGTTTCGGCGTCTTTCGTGAAGTAGTCGCGCACCAAGTCCATGAACGAGTATACGAAGACAGGCCACAGGAGCTTTCGAAGCTCCGGCCTGTACAGATCCAGGTTATCCTCTGTGTATTTCCGCAACAGCTCGAACGACTTCGTGAACTTTGCGCCGCCTGTGTCTGTGCTGCCGCTGACGAGAGGCTGGCCGTTTGCTTGAGGTTCAGACTCCTTACGGAGCATCGCTTCGGTACGTACATAGCCCTTCTTAGATAGGTATTCTAGCACCTTCGATAAGTCAGCAAGGTGAAGCAACGGTGGTTTACAACCGAAAAACCACTTGACGGAAGGCTGCGTGATGTGGTTGCTGATACTGAGTTGCTGCTGCTGAGGGTGCACCCATGGCTGCCACGATAAAAGAGCCAAAGGTAAAGGACAGACGCTATGCTGGGTTCTAGCATCCTGAGCTTTCGTTGTGTCGTACAGCGACTGGGGTTGGAAAGTTCGGTGTGCTAGCTGCCCTTGCCTATTCGCACCAGCGTAGAGCGGAAGTGGCATTGGTCGCTGGGACACGGGAAGGTGGCGGGGTGATTTAGACGTAATGAATAGTGCAGCAATTGCAATGGTGGTCCTGGATCAAAGGGTGTCCGTGTGTTTATTCTTGAAAGTCGTGGGTACTTTTACGCTGCTTTTCACCCAAGGGCTCCTCTCCAGAAAAGTTGCGCGCGGGTAAGATTCGAACGGGTGGCCAGCGACATGAAAAGAAAGTCAAAGATTCCACCTACAATTTGGTTTAGGTTCTGTTGCGACTGAGGACCTGATGTGCTGGGCGGCGGCGGGCCGGCATTCTGTTGTGGAGGCATGTTGCCGTGTGGTGGGAGGCCAGCGCTGGGGGGACCGTTCGTGCCTACACTCATCGACCGCGCAGGCCCTGGCCCCGGTGGGCCTGACATATCTACGGCGTTCCTTCGCTTTTATTCAAATGCGCTGGGTCGCTACCAGAGCTATTTGCAAGCCGGGGAGGACGAGGCGCGCGCGCCGTTTGCGGTCTAGAGGCGGCGATGATGCGCAAGTGGAGGTCACTTGTGGGAGGCGCAGCGGAAAACGCGTAGAGAGCACGCGATCGAGATAGCAAGGTCGTGGAGTCGTCACCGAGGCTGGTCGCATTGCGGAGTGAGCGGAGGAGAGCTGGACATTTGGTAGCGACGCTGTGGCTTGTGCCCCTTCAGCCACATTGTGGGGCTTTGACCATAGCTCTATCACTCACCTTCAAAGTACTCACCATTGTCGTGAAACATCAGCAAACAAGCGACTCGATTGCCAGCTTATGATATCAACATGTCTGCAAGTGCCGAATATTTAGACGCCATGGACACCGATGCACCAACCTCCACACGGCCTCAAGACTCAGCAACACCAGCAGCATCGCAGCAGACATACCGTCAGATCGCAGCCTCCCACATCGAAGGCCTGAACAAACTGAACAGCAACCTGCCCGATATCCTCGCCCTAATCGCCGCTTCCTTGTCGCAACTCACCAATAACCCCATCCAATCTGGGCCACAAGACGACTCGCCGGGAGCGCGCGAGAGGGACATGGTAGCTTTCAGCCAAGCTGTGAAGGGCCTTGTGTCTGGCCTCCGAGAAGCTCTGGTTGACGAAATCAACGATCTAGAGCGCTACAAGGTTATTCCTGCGACGATGACCAAATTCACAGCTCTGCCGAGCGCAACACCGAGCATGGGGCAACAGCAGCAACAGGCGCCGGCGAAGCAGGACCCTGACGCCGGGGTCAAGAATGGAGGGTATGGCAGCTTCGACGTTGGCGTGCTCAACTCGAAGGTCAAGTCTGGGCAGGTCGAGGGTAACGACACATTGGATAGGGTCAAGGCTGTGCTGGACGAGCTCCTGGAGAGGAGCGGGCAGCAGAGCAATGGAGACGAGATGGCAGTCGATGGGTGAAGAGAAGGGCGAACCGAGTCACGACGAAAAAACCACACAACAGCTGCTCTGCATTGGAAGGGTCAGATTGCTCGGTATAATGGATTACTGAAGATCTCCAGGACTTCACCATGGGCCGCGACAGGCGATCAATTCGAGCTACAAGCTTGAGCACAGTATCGCTGTATGGCGCTGGTGCCGATGCCAAGTAGTGATGGCCTAACGACGGCCTGGTCAGGGCAGGCCACGAGAGCCAGATCTGTAGTTCGGGCCTCCTTGCTATGCGTGTCAAGCATAACGGCAGCTGTAACTTAGACCAATCGACCCAGAACTAGTATCTCATCTCTTCGGCTGTAACACATCCCGCATAACCGTGATATCCGCCGGCGTAGTCCTACAACACCCACCGACCAGCACCGCACCCGTATCGGCCCACTGCCTTGTCTTCGCGGCCAACAAACCGCCCTCTGTCCTCTTTCCCTTCCACTCTCGTGCCACGGCATTCCATTGCTCGCCCGAGTTAGGATACACTATCATCTTCCACCTCCTGCCCTGCTGCATTGGCTTCAGCGCCTTGAGCGCCTCCAATCCGACATCATCAGGCGTGCAATTGAATCCCACAGCGATGACCTGCTTCACATCATCGAACAGCTTCGCGATATGTGATAGTGAAGTGCCATCGCTGATATGCTCCCCGTCCTGTAGCGTGAACGTGAACCACGCCTCCTCTCCCTCGAACTCCTGCTGCAGCAACTCAATCAAGGCCTCCGTCTCGGCAAGGCTAGGAATCGTCTCGCACGCGAGCACATCCACACCCGCATCAACAAGGGCCTGTATCCTCCCGCGGTGGAAAGCCTTCATATCCTTCTTCTGCAGCACATAGTCGCCGCGGTACTCGCTGCCATCTGCAAGAAACGCACCGTACGGGCCTACACTTCCGGCCACCCACAGCGCCTTCTTCTCTTGACTGCCGCATTCTTTTAGGTACTCATCCCTTGCCTCCTGCGCTAATCGCACACTCTTCTTAACAACATCCTTGCCCTGCTTGTCGTTGAGGTTGAGATGTTTGCTGAGTCCGGCGAGAGAGGCTTGGTAGGATGCCGTGATGGCGACTTGGGCGCCTGCGCGGTAGTAGTCCAGATGTGTTTGTTTGATCAAAGAGGGATTCTGGAGAAGAATGTCGGCGGACCAGAGGGCTCCTGAGATGTCTGCGCCGAGAGTTTCCAGATAGGTTGCTAGTGCGCCATCTAAGATGATTGGAGAGTCGAGGTGCACTGAGAGCTTGTGAGATTCCGTCATCTTGGATTTTGGGCCTCCTCCTTGGGTAGCTGTCTTTCGAAAAACTGGTGTCACAAGACTTTGTTTATCGAATTACGAAATGCAACGTCAATCTGGTGGCCGATGTTCGGGTGGAAAATCTGGGGAAAGGGCCGACTGTTTGAGAGCAGAACACGACCAGACTTTCGGCCAACGAACCTGCTGCCCCCGACTCAACGGTCCCACAGCATCCTCAGTGTCACAGGCTTGATGCAGCGAGGTCGCAGTGCTGCGCATTGGGACTAGCACCATGCAGGGTAAGTCAGCCTTGATAAACGCGGCGACCCCGAATGCGCGACAGCTCCGCCAATCCTCACACCACGCCAAATGTCGCGAACACATCAACATCACGATGTACCATAGGAGAGACTTTCGGCCGCAGGGAAGTTTGTTGTATATTACATGCTACAGTGTAGTCGGCCGCCGTAACTGGTAACATATCGAGACGAAAACCTGTCCAGCTAAAGAACACGCAGCCCTAGAAAGATCGCTCACCACCCATAGCCATGACGCATATATAACTATGCACTGACCGGAATACACGACCGATCAATGCTGGGTTCGATAAGAGATGCAACGTTTACCCTGACGCAAGACCGTGAAAGCATGCTTGCCCGACAAGCCATGCGAGAAGACGCAGATGATATGCGAGACGTGTTGTGTGTGCGACTAAGCGAAGAGCGCAAAGGCCAAGGCGATGATGATGGCTGCCATGGGGCTCTGGCCGACGGCGACGATCTGGCCCATGTTGACTGGGACCTCGATGTAGGACGGAGTGGGAGCGACGATGGTGCCGTTCGCGCTGGCAGATGGGTAAGGGTAGCTGTGCAAGAGTTAGCTTGGGTCGAAGCGAGTCATTGGTGAAGACTTACCCGGATCCCGACGGAAGATATCCAGTGCCCTGGCTTGTGGGAACAGCATCAGTGGCGGTGTCGGTAGATGAGTTGCCCGAGGACAGTGGTGCAGTAACGTAGTTCGTCGAGGTCAGAGTCAACTGGCTCGTAACCCTAGTAGTGCCTTCGACGACTGTCGTGCTAGCTGGGGGTACAGGACCAGGGTACACCAAGCCAGAGCTTGCAGACGTGATGGCGGGGTATGTGCCAGACACAGTGGTCAGCGTGCTAGGCTGAACGGTGGGAACAGACCCAGATGGGTATCCGCCTGCGCCGCTCGAGGTGCCTTGAGTGGGCATTGCAGTGGACTCGAGCGCTGTATATCCACCCGAAGAGGGACCAGTCGAACTGGCGCTGCCGTGACCACTTGAAGCAGGATATCCAGATGTAGGATCCGCATCAGGGGCAGTGTTGCTTGGCGAGGATGGCGAGGAGGCGTCGCTAGATGGAAGAGCGCTGGAGCCAGGATAGCCCGAAGTAGGGACAGCATCTGTCGCAGTGTAGCTCGAGCCAGAGGCCGGGTTTGAACCACTAGGAACGGCACTAACAGTGTTGCTTGGAACAGAAGGCGAGTTGGCACCGCTCGAGGGGCCGACACTGGGGACTGGAGAGCCTGAACGACTGGAAGTGGGAACGGCATTAGTTGCAGTGACGCTCGGCACCGAAGGCTGACCGTAGACGCTGGAAGGTGTGACACCAGAAGTGGGGACAGCTCCAGTGTTAATACCTGGTGTGGGCAGGCTCGAGCCTGGGCCTGCAGAGGTCAAGGGCTGGGAAGGAACATAGCCGATCGAGGAGCCAGGTTCTGGCACACTGGGAGGGAAAGAGGTGGGGACAGAGTCAGTGAGGCTACCAGGCAGCCCACTTGGAGTAGGTCGAGGCACGATGACTGTATCGGAGCCGTCTGGGCCTGTGGGCAGCGCTGATGTCTCAACGGGAGGAGTATAGCTGCTCAAAGGTCCAGATGCACCTGGTGCAGACGAAGTCGGTACTGAGTCGGTACCCGTGACTGGCACGGAAGGATTGGGCGAGATCAGGCTGACCGAGATGTCAATCGAGCGCGAGGAACCAGTGGGTAAGGCGGAGCTCAGGACTGGGGGCAGGTAGCTACTGAATGGGCTGGGAGAACCTGGAGGGAAAGAGGTGGGAACCGAGTCAGAGAGCGTATCCGTGTTGCCTGGCGGGCTGGTAGGAAGAGCTGAGGACGATGGCACGGCTCCGGACTCAGCTGGCGGGAGACCAGGAGTTGAAGTGACCGGGCAGATCGTCGTCGTCACGCTCATAACGGTGGTCGACGTGAACAGCTCCGTGGCGCTAGCAACGGGACAGTTGGTGACACTCGCAGCACACTTAGTGATGGTGTATGTTGACGTTACGTAGACTACAGCGGTAGTGGTGCCGTCTGCAAATGCTGTTAGCCGGGCTTCAAACACCGTGCAGGAGCTGGGCAGTACTCACCATCTCGACCGACGAGAGGTTGAACGGCAGATGCGGCACCTCCAAAGAGGGCAGCCAGATAGAAGGCCTTCATGGTGAGGCAGTGCTGGCGGTGAGGCGAGAGGATAAAGGAGTGGATGGTACTTGAGCAGCAATGTACTGGCGTTGAATTGCCCTGGGCTGGGAAAAGAGTGTAGGGAGTCGGTGGAGAGAAGAAGCTGGTCAAGAGTCGGACGATGTTATGAAGGAGGCAAGCCCGCCAAGATCTAGCGCCGATCTGGTGAGAAGAGAGGGAAGCTGCTGCGGGACCCAAACAAACAACAACAGAACGAAAGCGCTCTCAGTGGATCTGCAATGGCAAAGTGGATTTGCAGTCGTTGCCACGCTACATCATGAAGGCAAGCGCATATTTAGCACGTGATGGCACCTTCACTGCTCGTCGTCCGGCAAGGTCCCGTCTCACAATCGAATTAGCTTGCTGGGGCTGAACACATGTCACAGGATGCACAGAGAGACTATTGGAGCCGCGGGCTACTGCTCAGAGAAGCAAATTAGGCTGCCTGCATTTGCACTACAGCAGCCACCCGTTGTGTGGACGAGGCGGTGACGCTTTGGTAGACACAGCACGGACGCAGCTGCTGTCCCCGTGTCGTCGACTGCGTCCCGGGCTCTCTTTCACCTACGCTTTGAAGCGCCTTCCTGCTTTCTGCGTCACCCTTGCACGCCAAAAAACTCTGTCAGCAAACGCGTCTTGCCACCGGCGCCCAGCTCCCATATTAAGCTCTCATTCCCTGCTTCTTTCAACTTCGTCCACGACACACCTTCAACTCCATCGCGCAAGCATTCGTCAACGCTGCAGCAATATCCAACATACTTCCAGCTCTACCGCATCACCAATCCATCACCACTGTCACCATGGTTGCCTTCAGGGTTCTCGTCGCTGCCGCGCTCGCCTGCGTTGTTGTCGCTCATGATCATCCCACCGACAGTAAGTGCACACCATCACGCTGGTCACATCCAGCCTCAGCCTTGTGCAGCCCAAGCTAACGTGTCGTGCAGCCGTCTGTGTCGCCCCCTTCACTGTGACTGTCACCGAGACCGTGTGCGGCACGCCTGGTGTGCCTGTCCACACCCCCCCTGCGGCTCCCTCCTACGAGGCGCCTCCCCCACCGCCCGCTCCGCCGGTCACTTCGGTTGAGTCTACGGCGACTGCTCCTTTGAGTGGCCCTCCTGTCGACACCGCCACAGTGGTTCCACCTTCTCCCCCTGCGGAGACTGGTGTGCCTCCTGCAGAGACTAGTGTGCCTCCTGTCGGACCCCCACCCGTCGTCCCCACCACCGTTGTGGTCCCTTCGACTGGCGTGGCTCCATCAACTAGCGTCATAACCTCCATCACGTCTTTGGGTCACTCTTCAGCCCACTCCCCCACTGGCGGCCATACTTCGACAATCTCGGCCTCTCTCCGTCCTTCAGAAGTCTCGACTGCTGGTGCCGTCATGGCCATGCCCACTGCCTACCTCGGCTTTGGCTCGCTGTTCGCTGCTGGTGCTGCGGCAATGGCTGTCATCGCCTGAACGCCGACCACTCTACATCTCATCATGATCAGGTCGGTGTTGAAGTAAATCATGGTGTCTTCAAGACCTTGACGTCTCGCACACGTGCATAGTCTGTGACAAGGTGGATCTCATTTCACGGTACGATCGTTGGATTTGGCGGGATTTTGGTAGGGCTCATTCATCGCCGAACAACTATACATGGCTAGCATGTCTATAGCTCTCTTCCCGATGCTTGATAATACATTGTGACTTGGTCACAACTCTTGATAACCTCGTCTTTTGCTCATGTGACGCCTTTGTACTTCCCTGACATGGTGCCGTTGAGCCTGTCCCGCGGTTGAGGGTAGTACCTTCATGACTTGTGTCGATGGCGCCTGCGCCACTCTTTACTCGTGAGCCAATCCACGATCTGCTTCGCAGCAGCTTCTGGCTGCAGATTGGTGAGTTCCAGACCGAGCTCGCTGTCAGTGTCAAACTTGTAGAGCTCTTCGGTCTCTCTCTCTGAGCAGGTTCGGTCCCGGTCAGTCAGCTTCATTGCTCTGCTCCACTTACATTCTGCAGTATCGATACTGCACAATTTCTTTTCAAAGATCGGCGTACCTCTTGAGCGGCGTCCACAAACTCTGTGGCAACCTCGAATTCCTAGTCAACATTCGAGCGACTCTCTATAATCATGTGAGTACACGTTGACACTAAGTAGACTTCAAGAATCTGACCGGTGAAGATGACAACGTGATCCTTGAACTTGGCATTCTTCACAACCGCTTCAAATTGGCGCTCACGCTAGGCCTTACACTCTTTTTGGTAGTAAGGGTGGTCGCGCGGGTACTTCGCGTTCACGGTATCGATGAGCGTGTGGCTATCCAGGAGAATGCAGTTTTCCAGGCTGAGGAGCTGTACGATCTCGCGGGCGACGGTGAGCTTGCCGACGCCGAGAAAGCCGTTGATGTAGAGAAGTGGGGCGTTGGTCAGTATGGATTGCGAAAGATATTGTCCGTATGGAGGATGTGAAAATCGGGAGGGGGAGGACTGCGAGGTCGTCGTGGGTATATTTCTGGCGTTTGGCGCGTCACAGCTGAGTACGTGAAGAGTGAGTGGGGTGCGATGGGTACGAATGAAGAAAGCACGGGTATGGAGCGTCATGTGCTCTCAGCATGTCTCTCCTTGTATGAAGCTCTGATCTCCGTCCTGTCAAGTAGCTTGAGATTTAGACTGGGAAATCATTCGATTGTTTGCATACGGAGAAATGGTTACGGCTAATTCGTACTCCACGTGCAAACCCTGTTTGACCTAGATGGGCAAAGCATTGCTTCAGCGTCCTCAATCTCTATAAAATGTCTTTCTCAAGGGGGTGCTTTGGAGACTTGCTTACCTGAAAACTGAAAACAATCCCTACGGCCATTTCTTCGAGACGAGGCGCATACCTCGGATCTCAACATTACAACTGTATCTCTTTGACCGGAGAAACGATCTAATAGCTCTGAATGAAATTTCTGGCAGATGGCATCAAGACGGTCATACTGGCCATTTACTAGCCACGCCATCAATCCATAATTTTCCTTCGGATCGATCATCTTTAACAATGACCGCTCCTTGAGAGGGTGTCAAGACTAAAGAGATACCTCCATAGTCGCCGTTGAATCTCCAACTCAACAGACGCTAGCAGCTTCTTGAAAGTCTGCGATCTGACTAGAAATACAAGATTCCTTTTTACCTACGATTTAAAGGTCCGCAGCATCCAGAGGTTGATGTTTGCAGTAAGAGGAGTTGTCTCTTACACCTTACTCCTCTTCTCCAGCTCCATGGCAGCAACGATCGCACACCCAATCCCGCTCCCATCTTCCGCACTCGTGATCTTAATCGGCCCCTCTCCCTCCCTCTTCTCCTGCTCACTCCATCCTAGAATCTCGCCCAGCGCCCTCGCCTACCTACGCTTGAACTTAGGATGTTTATTTGCCACGGATCCATCAGCCGCAACATGGCCGTCTTCAATACCCTCTTTCAAGCAAATCGCCGCAACACCGCATGCACAAAGCCTCGCGCCGCGGACAGCGATCATCTCCGCGATATGGCGGGAGAGCTCGATTTCCATGTCTGAAGGGGAAAGGGAGAGCAGGGAGCAGAAGAGATCTCGTGATTTGGAGAAGAATGGTGAGTCGTCGTCTTCGATTTGCGAGAGGAAGCCGGTGTCGATGGAGTACGGGTTTTTCAATTTGCTCTTATCCTGGTCTCTAAACACCAGCCCGCGGTCCGCTAGATCGAGCACAATGAGGCGGTAGATCTCGCCCAGGTACAGGCCCGCAGACAGCTTCTCGAAGGCTTGTTCGCCTGGGCGCGGCGAGTCAGCGTCGATCTGCTGGTCATAACTTGTCCAGGGGAGAACGCGGTGGGCATTATCGAAGGCGCCGTATTCGCAGTTGATAACGATTTTGTCGCTGATTTTGCTGCAGTAGGCGCGATCGGAGTCCTTCATCTTGCCGATGCTGGACAAGTTGGCCATGTAGGCTGCGTTGCAGCCGGTGCCGAAGATGGCGCCAATGATAGTCTTGGGGTCGTTATAGGCGGATGCTATCATTGCGCCGACTGTGTCGTTGATGACGCAGATTAGTTCGAACGGGAGGTTTCGCTCTTCAATCTTCTCGCGTAGTTGCTGCGCGACGTCATGGTCTTCCACGCCGCTGATGTCGAAGCCTTTAGTCCATGTTTTGAGAATTGCGTGGTCGATGCGCGCTTGTGTTGCTGGGTAAGAGAATGTGAAACCAAGCGGCATTGGTCGCTTTTTCTTGAAATTGTTCATCAAACTGTTCTGCTTCGCAAAGTCCTCCAGCTCTTCTGCAATGAAGCTCCACAGCGCATCTGCATCGCCTTTCTTGAGCTCTTCGGGCAGCTTATACTGCTTCTGATCGAGATGAGTCTTTTCTTTGCCCTCCTTCTCGTGTCCATGGAGTGTTATCTCACAGACTCTCAGATTGGTTCCGCCAAGGTCAAGAGTGATAAATGTGCCCCTCTCGTTTCCCGAAGGAAGGTGATGTACCCAACTTTGGTGCATCGCAATGTTCTGGTGGTGCTTAGCCAGACCCTCGTCCAGTTCTACGCGGAAACGATTGACAATCTGCTTCAGTTTGTCGCTGCTCATCCACTCTCAAGAAGTTTCTGCTTGCCTTATGTCGCAATGACGTTCGGAGCAAGGGGAGTCGCGAGACATTCGGTCCACGGACCAAGAAACGTTGTGACGATCGGTGGGGTTCTGCGTTGGAGATAGCCTACTCGACGCAACGCCCTGTCAACACATGTTGTAAGATGTATCTATGAAGTTGGACGTCAAAAGATGTCCAAAGATGTCGTGCACATTTTACACGCGAGCAATACAAAATCCACGTTTGCCGCAATTAGCCGTGATCTGCCCATGCTAGTTTGTGATGTCCATGCGGTGTCATGGAGGGAAGTAACAGGTGTGTCCTGGGTATCTGTATGTTCGTTGATCTTGATTGTGATGTGTTGCCGCCATAATGGCTTCCAAACGCCTTGCGATGCATCCAACTCTTCCATGCGGTCTATTCAACATGACAAAGGAAACACTTGGCTGTCGAAGCCTGACGTAATGTGCCTTTCTCCTGATGCATTCATTATGCAGCGCACTTCTCCTTCTCACTTCTCCTCTCCTCACGCTCTTGAACTGCCACCGTCGCCGGGATATGCTTCGCAGTACCGTCCTGCTCAATATTTTCCTGCGCAGCCGCCCTTTGATTCAGCAAACTCAGGTACGTCTGCCACCCGATTGCGATCACGCCTCCGAAGATGCTCCTGTACTGAATCGGGATATATGTGAAACTGAATGCTGTGATCGCGGGCCAGAGCTTGCAGCTGTTGATCCAGCTAGTTGGTACAGTGTTCTTGATGCGCTCTACAATCTCGTCGAACGAGGCGCCCGCAAGGAGGGTCTGCATGCCGAAGAAGTATGAGTTGAAGATGGGTGTGAAAAGAATCTGGTTGACAACGACCTGGATGATTGTTAGCATCCGTTTCAACTCCCGGAAGCCGTGCACGGAGGGCGACGTACCTTGGTTGTCAGACTCAGGATCTTGGAGGAGTAGTTGAAGTTCATGCTGAGCCACAGAAACCACTTGTAACTCGGTATACTGCTGAGTCCTCCAATGACCAGCGCTCTGCCTGTGCGTGCCCAATCGCGGTCTTCGCTCCACTGCTGCACCCATCCTCTTTCCTCCTCCTCCTCCTCCTCCTCTTCTTCTACGACCTCTTTCTCCTCTGGCGCAGCGATACTCTGAGCGACCAGGTCGCCCACGAAGTAGATCACCAGCGAGCTCACGAGCTGCGTTAGGTACGGTTTTCTTTGTTGAACACGCCCGTATGCGCGGAAGGGCTCAATGACGGGTTCGAGCCAGAGCCAGCTGGGACCGGGTATAGTTGTGGCAGTCGCAGGCGCCTTCTGACCTGGAGGCTTCGTTGCATTGTACCGGCGTAGTACATGCGTATGAGACGCTCGTTGTGCGACGAAGTCGAAATGCGTGGCATTTCCGGAAGCGTTGTTGGGGTTCCGAGGATAAGCGTGTCCGTTTTGTGCTGTGCGCCGTGAGCTTGCGCGAGCCCAGGCGCCAGTTGTGCGTATCATGGTGGCCGTTTGAGGTGAAGCAGTCTCATGGGTCGTGCCTGCAGGGAGGTTGTATAGGTGAGAGTTGCATTGTGGGCGTAGTGTTGAGGTCTGAAGTGCCGGGTCACTCGCCGTAGACTTCTGACACTGCAGTTCCGAGGCCGAGCTCGGAAAACAACGCCCTGTGGATGGAACACAGAGCAGATCCAGGGTCCAGACGCAGCGGGTAAGACGCCATCGAGCACGTGCTCTCCGCATCACCGGCCACCACTGTCACGCATGCATGCGTCAAAAGTATATCTCTGGATGGCTGAAATCAATCACCCGATGACA
The DNA here is from genome assembly GCF_010094145.1 of Didymella exigua CBS 183.55. NCBI lineage: Eukaryota > Fungi > Ascomycota > Dothideomycetes > Pleosporales > Didymellaceae > Didymella > Didymella exigua. Next base: position 651,842 of record NW_022984786.1, read on the forward strand.
GGATCTGGTTCGAAATAGTCTATATATCCGTAGACCAAAGGACATCTCATCGTAAAAGTGAGTACGAATGCCGCTTGCTATGCCGCTGAAGATACCTCCATGAACGCCAGACCGTGTCTGCACTCCTCGCACCGAACCAGTTGTTCAATCCGCAAACGGGGTCATCATTGGATCAGCCAGTCTCTCTCGCTTTGGCGGAGACCCAGTGCGAGAGCAGCTTCGCTTCGAACTCCTGCCACGCATCTCCTGCGCTATAGCCGGTTGATGCTCGACCGAAGACAAAGATCCTCGGGCTATCGCATCGACTGTTTCAGCTCTGAAGCATCTAAGTTAGCAAAGCGATAGAGAAGGCATGGCCCCTTTGTGTAGGGACAAGCTCACGACTTCTCCAATCCTTCGATGACCTCAACGTTGTCGTACTCGATCTTCGATGCAGGCAAATCAGTCATCTCCACATCTTGATGTTCCCTCTCAGTCGTAATAGTCTCCGCCATGGTCATATATGGCTCTCGAACGACTGCTTGGGTCATGCGCTCGGCATGATCCTCTCTAACAAATACGATGCCTGTGCTGCCGGCAGCCAGAGCGCCGGGGCCGATCTTGAAGATATCCTCCTCAGCGTACGGCTTCACGGTCTCATCGTTATACTCGCGCCAGGTGTTATTTTGGAAGTCTTTGATATAGATCAAGTAATGACCCGAGCCGGTCCCACCTCGATGGACGAAAATGGCGTGCAAACGGTAGCCGTGATCACGGTACTCTCTGAACACGGTATCGATTTCCGACTCGAGTTGGCTCATGGAGGTCTTGATCTCTTCAAGCTCCGACTTTAGAGCTGTCGCTCGTTCATGCAAGTTGGCCGGAAGTTCTTCAGGTGGTGGTGTTGGCAACGAGTCAAACATCTGCTCCTCCACAGCTTTGAAGAAATCCTCTGTGAACGCTGCTGTCTCCTCCACAGCATCGGCAAGATCCATGTCTGGAACCTCGGTAACCTGTAGAACTTTGCATCTTGCTGCCAGGCGCTGGAGCTCTTGCTGCTTTGCCCACTGTGCTTGACGTAATTGTAGGAGTTCACCACCAGGTAGCCTCTTAGTCGCCTCAAGGTATCTGTCCAGGTAGAGAACGTCGTCCAGGCTGAGCTGAGCTGTATCGCGGACCTGTTGCTTCTTCTCTCTGTTAAATTGGAGTCGGCGCACATTGACAATCTGGAAAGGGGCAGGCTGCTCAATGTACTCAAACTTGGTCTCTCCGCCTTCAAGCTCACTGAGTCCGAAGTCATCGTCGAGGGCTGCGTAGAGGTGACGGTCGCGCCCACCTGCTGAGATCAAGTGGTGGTTCCTGAGCTCTTTTGTCTTCTCGACATTGTCCCTCGTATTCCGTACGATTGTTACGTCGCTGAAGAAGAGGTCCTTGATAAGATCCGCCTGCTCGCCATCACGCATGATCGAGTCTGGCTTGATTGCACATGAGATCAGGTCCATGATGTTTCCCATGACCTCGGCAGCATCCTGCTGTCTAGCACTTTCGGCAATGTGGTCGTCCTTGGACTTTTGCTGTTCTTGTGCTTTGGGTCGAGGGGGGATGGGAGGTGGTCGAGTTGGAGGTGGGGGCTTGTCGTTTGATTCAGGCAATCTGTCCACAGCTCGAGCAGAGCCGTCACCTTCTGCCTCACCATCATTAGCGTCGTTGTCTTCGCGCATGACCGTATCGGCGGCAGGAACGACTGCTTTGCTCGCTTCGATCAAGGCGGTCTCGGTGCCATTCGGTATCTCATTCTTGGCCAGACTTCCGGCATCAGGGGATTTTTCTTCAACTTCTGGACTGTCCGTCTTGCATAACGCTAGTTCAGCAAGATACTTCGTAGGCAGGATGTTGTCTGTGGGTGCTCGGATCATCTCCTGGAACAAGCTTTGTAGCTCGCGCACAAACTTCTGAGCAGTAACCACTCGTTCCGGCATGACGATGGCACGACCAACTTTCTTGTTCTTCAGCGCTTCTGGTGAAGGATCTTGTTCGTACTCTTCGAAGTTGAGAACCAGTTGGCGTAAGGGCGTGATAGTAAACAGGAACTGGAGGACACTGTTCAGATAGCAGGTGTTGCCGTTGTTGCGGCAGCCTACAGGCCAAGTCTCCAAGGGGAAGTCGTTCACGCGTGAGCCTGGCCCCTTGGGCTGTTCGTCCTTGTTGTCGTAGTTCTGAGCTTGGTCGTGTTGAACCAGGGCGAATGCTTTCTCGAGCTTGGCGACGTCGTTAGGCGGTGCGACGACCATCATGCTCTGTAGGACGGAAAGGTCGACATTCTTCCTGTCGTCCATTGCTGAGATGTCGAATAACGCGTAGGCTTCGCTCAGACCCATTTCTTCCTCAGGCATCGTTCCTTTGTGCAGAAATTGTCGAAGTCGGTCGCTGTTTCGATGTTCGGCGATGACGGATACTGCTTTTCGCGCAGACTCAATGCACGAAGGATCGTCGTTCGTCTAGGCAGCATCAGCAAAGGTGAAGATGAGAGCTCAGTCACGTTGGACCCACTTTGATGGTGAACATGGTCCGAATGAAGTCGTCAGGTTGGGATTGATCGAGGTCAAGCCAAGATAGAGCCTCGTCGTAGGTGTCGATCGATTCGCTAGCTTCTCGTTTGATCGATTCGCTGTCGCGCGCAACACCGATGATCCGTAGATTTCTGCGCAACTCTTGACGCTGCGGTGGGGAGATGTCAGGTAGGCGAGATCTAGCTTGGTCGATGATGAACTGGTCGCTGAGTGTAGTTCCGTGAGCTGGATCCAACCCAATGGACCGATATGCACTCTCCAAATCGCGTCTGTTGGGAACATCTTGAGAAGCGAGCATGGCGACTTCATACTGTAGCATATTGCTGTTTCGCCCAATGGCAATCTCCTGGAAGCATTCAAGGTAATAAGGCGCGTTGGGCGTATCGACGGCGCTCTGCCGCCTGTAAGCAAAACGTATGAGTGGGTCCACAAAATCTCCAACCGCGCCAAGGCTGGCATAATTTCTGCTCTTTATGTCAGTCGTCATTGTGGTAGCGTCTTATTTGACATACGGATGGTCTTCCTCAGTGGAGCTCGTACTGCGCGTTCGCCCAGGAACCTTGTCATCTACAGGCTTCATCAGTGGTTGAAACGACCACAAACCATAACGAACTTACAGTCGTGACAAGCCAAAATCCTCTCGATGTCGCCTTGTGAAGGAACAGGGTACATCGGCTGCTGTCTGATTTTCAGACGTTCGGGCTCAGGTATGGCCTGAATCATGCTGTTAAGCTCAAACCGAGCGTCATCGATGATGGTTCGCAAATTCGGCTCGAAAGGATCCTGTTGTGCTTCAGGCTTGGGAAGGCACCATTTTTCAACCTTGCCCTCATCCGCATCCTCGCTTTCCTCGACGACGTATTGGAAGCCTAATTTCTTCAAGATCGAGTCGCAGTCTCTCCAGAAGGTTTTTGCAAATTTCCTGTTCATCAAAGGCACTTGGGTCTTACCTGGGACAGGGTTAAGAGAGTCTCTGAGGAATGTGTCGAGGAAGTCAGGCCCGTCCACAGGTCGTGCCATGGTTTCGCCCTCGCGCTGCCCTATTAGCACTTGGGCATCCTGATGTCTCTTCCTCAGCTGTGCCTTGTTCATCATAAGCTGCTGGTCGTGCTCCGTGAAGCGCGGCGGCTTGAGGTCTATTTGCACCAAGGTTGAGCATTTGGGCGATGTGCAATGGAAGCCGAACGACCGGGGAGCTTGCTGACTGCCAATCCCGTTGCTCTCGCCCTTGCCATCGCTATCGAAGACGAAGTGGTGTAGCGGGTATTCCGTGTTCTGGCTCCCACAGGAAGCTTGCCGGCCTGCTTGATCTTTGACGGAGACAATGACGTCGATGTGCCAGCGACATTGCGTACAGTAAGACGCGACCTTGTGCACCAGACTGTCTTCGTTGCCGGGCGCTGGCAGGAAGGACTGCTCCTCCTTCTTCACAAGCGCGTGTCTGCAGTTCCCTCGAGGGACTGCGGGGATGCCGTTTCGATTCGGAGTGTGCTCGGGCGGGGCGCTGGTCAAGAGGTTGCGACCTGCGCGGTCTTCGCGGTGCGGATCATATGTGAGAAGGTCCTGGAGCAGCCGTGGCGCTGTCTTGCCTATGGTGATAGCCGTGGTTAGCAGTGCACACCAGCATGCACAGGAATACTGTACCAGGCGCCATGACTACGACAGCTAGGAATATGGTGTAGACAGTCGCTATGTGTGACGAATGCAGAAGCCCAGGCTATTTATGACGGGATGCAAAAGATGCGGGCACGGTGAAGGCGGTGAGAAGCTGAGTGTCAAATGGACAGCGTGCGACTGGAAGTGTCTAACGGGGTAGGCGCATGGCAGGCGGCATGCAGGCAGCGGGTGTTTTACTGTTCTAATGATCATGATACAGTACAAACGCAGTCTCAGTGTGTGACGAAACACGAGCATGCCCACTGCAAGCTTCAAGTGTCAAACAGCGAAACACCGGAAGTATGCAGCTTTCCAAGCTGTCTGCCTTGCGATCATCCAAGGCATGCAAGACATGACATACGGCGGCGATGATGCAGCGCGCCACCCAATCGGGCGTTAGCGCTGCCAAGGCCATATCCGGAGCCAACTTCAACGACATGCATGTCGATGTCGAGAGCTCCCAAGACGAGATCCCCACAGCCATTCTGCCCGCCATGGCCGACCAACACCCAGCCTACCACCCTCGGGATGCCCTCCACAACACCGGTAGCGTCATGTTCCAGACGACCATCGTCGGCGCCGTCGTCGCCGGTGTGCAGAACACACTCCGCAAGCAGAACGTCGGAGCCATGGGCATTCTCACACGGTCGGGAGGCGTAATCGCTCTTTTTGGTGCGCAAACACTCAGTTGGCAGATTTAGAGGTGCTGTGAAGCTAATTGAGTGGTAGCTGGTGCTGGAGGCGCATACCAGTTCACACTCGACGCGACTGCGAATATGCAACAAAAGGACGACTGCTACAACGAGTTCTATGCTGGCTTCGCTGCTGGTGCAGTCGCTGGAATCATGAGTACGTGCGAGTGATATTTTGGCACGGACAGGGCTAATATTGCTCAGGGCGCAGTCTGCCCTTCATGCTCGGTGCTGGTGCTGTGTTTGGAACCGGCATGACAGCTTACAGATACACCGCTGGTATGCGTGGCACAGTGTCTGGTGAGGTAGACGACGAGGAGGTCGAGCGAAGGGAGGCCATGAAGAAGCTTCGCCGACGACCATTGTCGGAGACTATTGAGCAATTGGGCGAGGGACGCGGTAAGTGTGGCCTGATGTCACGAGTTGGGGCTGTTGCTGATGTATCCAGGTATCTACGCCCCCGGATACGAGGAGAGGAGGCGACAGAGGATCCTGGAGAAGTATGGCATCGATGTAAAGGCGGCGCAGGCCTAGACGCAACACGCGATTTCCTTGGAGTTTACACCCGAAGCAGACATCGAATCACAAGAGTCGAGCACTTCGCAACACTTGTACATACCACTTGTCCCAAATCCGAAAATGACCAACATGAACAAGTTCAAGCACGCATTGCCGCCGTCTCTGCATCTTTAATACATTAGCCTTTGTAGCTGCGGCTAGCTCCTGTCAAGGTTTAGTCATCATGAACCTCAACTCGAAAACTGTACGGTTATAGATAAGTGAGTGTGTAAGATCGATAACGTATCAGTCAGCGGTGCTCTTGCGTGTTGCTTATGGACCTTCCAGGATGCAATTCGAGTCCAGCTTCACAGCAGCCTCCTGTCTTGGGTGTTGAATCGAGCTTCTAGTACTGACTTGTACTCCATGACTCTCCTCGAAGGACAAGGGGGCTCAGTAGATGCAAGCAATCAATTGGCTGGTTTATCAAGCCGTTCAATAGCAGATAATTAGTCGAAGTGTGACTGTGAGTAAGGTCAGATTCAAAAAATATATATACCAGAATCCGTTTCTAAATGAAGCCATAGCAGACTCGTTTCAACAGCTCAAGCTGCACACGCACGTGCACCCACACGTCACGAACGCGTCGAGAACTGAGATCCCTGTGACGTCTTGCGGGGTAGGCGACCACAAATTAAGCCGCCCACCCTGAACACGACCATCGATCGGCTGTTCTGTAAGACAATATCTCGCGCGTGAGCTCTGTCACTGCCTTCTTGCCTGAAGCGGATTGTCTCTGGGCGATTATTGCGATGGCGCTCTGCATGATGATGCATTTGATCTTCCTGTCGAGGGTCGACGCGCTGGTCGCGCTTTCCTCATGAATGTGCCCCGCCAAAGGTCAACATCCGATATATTACGCGCGACCACGCGCTTGACAATTTGAAATCTGCAACGTCGACTCAGGCTGCGATATAGACAGTGTTACTGCCTCCTCGAGCTCACCTGTCCTCTTCTTGATCCTGCTCATCGCAATGCAGGCAGCTCCACAAACACAGACCCAAGTCGACTCGAAAGACCGTTTCTTTCGTTACTTTCGCCATGAAGTTACAGGTAGTTATCCTGGCCATTGATATAGAGCCTCAAACTAAGTTTTGCAGCACTTCAAGAGCAGATGGATCGCCTGAATAGCCTGGCGGCTGACGGAGGCGAGCGCAATGACGCCGTGGACCACTGCCTTGCCGGGATAGATCGCCTGTCTCACGAGGTCAAAGACGCCTCGAGCTACATTCCAGCATACGACCAGCGAACATACAGTGAGGTACGCACCGCCGAAACGACTCCAAAGGCCCTGAACTTAAAATCCATAGGCAATCAAGGCCCTCTCCGAGAAGCTGCAGAACACCCGCCAAAGCTTCAACCCACCTAAAAAATTCGCCTTCAAGACCCGCAAGAATGCTTCCGCAGTCTCCATCTCAGACGCCGACGAAATCGCCGCTTCACGGGTCGTTGGCTCAGACACGTCCAATACAAATTCTTCCTTCGCGCCCACACCGCTCAACAGACTCTCACCCGGCGAGCGAAAAGAGCAAGAAGCAGCCTTGTCACCACAGAATAGCACACCGAAAGTGAGCGACGGCATCGATGACGCGAACGGCGGGGTGCGCCGACCCTCCTTCTCTGGGGTGACGAGTATACACATCAGCAACCACAACGCAGTAATCATCATTGCACACGCATCAGCCTCGCACGCCACAAGTTCTGGCACAGTCACAAATCTGATGAACTGCACCGTCGACCTCAGCGCTCCGACCACCGCGTCGCCCTTCTCAGCACTCTACCTCAAAAATATACTATCCAGCACGATCATCACCGGGCAAGTAAGCGGCGCAACGCACATTACCGACATTACGTCGTGCAAACTGTACGTCACGAGTCGGCAATTCCGGATGCACGGTGCGAAGAATGTAGACGTATATCTGCACTGCGCGTCGCGGCCGATTATCGAGGATTGCGAGGGCGTCAGGTTTGCGCCCCTGCCAGAGGAGCTAGTCAGCGATGAGCTGAAACCGGCGCAGAATCAGTGGGATCAAATTGACGACTTCAAGTGGTTGAAAGCAGAGCAGAGTCCGAACTGGAGTATCTTGCCAGAAGGAGAACGTGTGGCGCCAGTGGTGGAATTGTAGTGTGGTCTGAGCTATTGACATGGGATAATTTTGATCGTACGCGTCGATTAGATTACTGTCGTCTTGAGCAACTCCATCTCCCACTCATGTTTCAGCAAGCCATATACCACCATATCACTTGCTTCCCCATGCTTCTCCACCGCGCCCCTCAGCACACCCTCTCTCACATATCCGCACTTCTCGAAACACCTCATGCTCCCCTTGTTCTCCTGGAATATCCCTCCCCACAACCTCGTCCACCTCTTCCCCTGCTCCCCTGCCAACAAACTGTGAGGACTGCGAAACACCCAATCCGTCAACGCCCGCAACATCTCCGTGATGAGCCCCTTGCCCCAGTGCTCTTCACCGATCCAGTACCCGATCTCTGCGCAGTGCGACTGGACGTCGACTCCGGGTTTGAGACCGCAGCCACCGACCACGGTCTCCGGCGAAGACGATAGACAAATGGCCCAGTTCAAGATGGGCGGTGCCAGATTCATGTTAATCCAGTCATGGGCTGCTTCGAGCGTGTAGGGCGACGGGAAGCCGAGGGACATGTACTCCGTTACCTTGGGGTTGTCGGCGTGACGAGACATCGACGGCGCATCTTGAGGATGCAAGGGTCTGACGAGCAGGCGAGGTGCTGTGAATATTGGCTTGGGGAGAGGCGAGGCTGTGGTCGTTGCTGTTGTGGTCTGAGGGTCGGCTTGCGGTGAGACTTGGGCTGTCATGGCGGCGGGGTGGGCGGGAGTGGGCTGAGCTGCCATGTTGAGGATGACTTGCTGTTGAATGTGAAGCGTAGCGAGTCTCCGTGTTGTCTTGTTCTTGATACTGTGGTGAACTTGGATGAATGTAAAACCGGCTCAGCCGTCTTGTTTATCTGGTTTGAGTTTGTTGTGTGGACAATCACTGCATGCCGTATGCAGGCTGAGATCACGACGTGTATGTAAAGATATGTTATCTGAGTCATATATCTACCTTGTCGTACGGTTTGCATCCAGGTAGCATCGTAGTAAGCATTTACGCTGAGCACCTTCCGCATTTGCATAGCGCAACAGCTTTCTTCACAGTTGCACAGTCCACATGGTATGCGAGTTTAGTAGTCAATGTGTATTAGTGTATGAATTTCAGCCTCAGGGATGGTAGAGGGGCGATGTTTAGCGCCGTTTTGCCGACGCGTCGAGGACCAACACGCGACATGATCGTCTACATTGTTACTGGGTCGCGCCATCATGTTTCCTTCCACTAAGAAGTATGTAAAGTAGACATTTGCGATCGCAATACAGCTGACAGTCTTTCAGGAAAGTCGTGAGGACCTACTCGCGACAAACAAAACGGCCGCTCTACGATGAAGAACCACCCGCTAAGCGCAGACGCGTCGAGGACGCCGATGTCAAATCTACAACGCCAGCAATACCGGTGCCAGAAGCACCGGCCAAAACCACTTCGCCTACACGTACACGTTCTGCGCCCCTGAGCTCAAGTCCGCGACCATCACCACCGACCTTTTCAGATGCGCCAACACGATCGTCCCCTCCGTCGTCACCAGCGCTAGAGAGCTCCCCTCCTCCAGAAACGAAGAGACGGCCCATATTCTCGCTGTTCAAGAGGAAGCTGAAACACAGCGTTTCTGCGCCCGAGGGTTTGTCCGAACGCAGCCACAATGCTCAAAGCCCACCGAAACCCGCACCGGCCAAGAAGAAGCGCATGGTGCAGATGCAACTGGACCTAGTCGGGCAGCACCGCAAGGCCTGCAAGACCTGCGGCATGGAGTACATACCGTCAAATGTCGAGGATGTGGCCTTGCACAAGAAGTTCCACGCCATGAACTTCGGCGGTGTCGACTGCACCAAAGCCATGGTCGAGCGATTGCGACAGAAGCAGATCTGGAGTGGAGGCGAGGCGAGCTTCATAGCTGTTGTTGGGCGGAGAGATGCTCTTGCGCTGCGCAACAAGGCGAGTGACGTGCTGAAGGTTGTCAACACGGAGCTTGCGGCGGTGCCTATCACGGATGAGGAGCTCTGGAGTCAGACAATGCTATCTGCCAGCACGGAAGATGCCGGAGCAGATTCAGCGGCCAGCGAGTGGTGCGACAGATACAAGGTCTACATCCATATCCGGGGACAGAAATGCGTGGCTGCATGTCTGGCGGAGAGGATACAGGAAGCTTACGCTGTGTTGGCTCAGGATAAGGCGTCTGAGCAGCCAGCGCAGACCCTCGCCGAGTCCCAGAGCTCGTCCATCTCTATCAGCACAACGGCAGACAAGGTCCTTCTAGGCATCTCAAGGATTTGGGTATCCAGTCAGTTCCGAAAACAAGGCCTTGCGCGGAGATTACTAGAAAGCACAAGGAGTGACTTCATGTACGGCCTGAGTGTGGACAAGCATCTCATGGCTTTCAGCCAGCCAACAGAGAGTGGAGGGAAGCTGGCCCGCACGTACTTCGGGAGTGAAGCGGGCTGGCATGTGTACATGGACTAAGGAAGCGCTCGGAGCGAGGGTGAGCCGTGAGCCGAATTGCATGCGAGGCTTACGACGGTGATGTGGCGTTCGATTTGCGCGCATGGAGGCACTCACGGCATCGTAGCCACAACTTGGATCTGAAGACAGCAGAGACGAATCAAAGTGTGAAGCTGCCGCAACGCAACGTTACTCGCCAGACATGGTGTGATGGTGCGGCGTACAGGTCAAGGTGCAGATGAGATGGTGGGGTGTGTTCGCTGTCCCTCCGGATCTGCGCCAAAGCACGTCGGCGGACGATCGTCCAGGTCGCCCGAGCATCAGCAGCTGCAGCCTGCAGCACCGTTAAAGTTTAGCACTACACACACCGCTCCTCACGAGCTTCTCCCTGTACATAGAGCAATGCATTGTCCCTAATTGCATCATGTCTTCTGGGAATCCGTTTCGCACCTCGGTCGCACCCAACCAAGCTCCGCCCTCGCCCGTTCCGCGGACTTCCTTCATCACTCCCGAGACACGCAGGCCTGGGGCCGGAGGTAGTCACAACGATGGTATGCCGCTGCGTTGCGTTTCAAATTGCCTGGCAGTAGTAGAGTAATGGTTGCACAGTGCCTGTCGTCTCCCTACCGCCCAGGACAAAGAAGCATGTGCGCATAGAATCCACCACCATCTCCATCCCACCGCAAGCGGACATCTCCAGTCCAGATGACTCTCCCATCACGTCTTTTGCGCCACAGCTAGCCTCAGCCCAGTATGCAGGCTCGCCTTCTGCTGCACAGTATGCCGGCTATTCGACAACCTCTCCGGGGGCATATTCTCGAGAACCCGGGCGAAGCTACGATATGACGGCATCGGATGGCATGGCAAACTCAAACACAGCCCCTGGAAATCATTATCCGGCTCTGTCTCCATCAGCGGTGCCAGCGAACCCATTCGCAAAGACTCTTGCAAACATGGAGCCTCAGAGGGCAGGTGGGGAGGACCGGGCATCTGCGGAAGGAACGGCCCCAAGCAACAACAGAGCTTCCCTCGACGTGGAGAGCTTCAAAAACATGCTTCTCACGGGCAAGCCGTATCCGCGACCGGCCGCGCAAGCTCCACAGCTCCCTCCTGCACTGAGCTCTGCAAGTGCGGCTGTAATCGAGAGCGGGAGTAGCACAGACACGTCATCAATATCGCGGCAATCTCTACTTGAGCGTGCACAGGAGGCGCCAGCGGAGTCTCCCAGAACTTCGTACGAGATGGCGCGTTCGGACGACGACGAGGTGGCTGTATTGGTGCCGGAGCGGACAAGGTCGAAGAAGAAGCCACCGCCTGCGCCAGCACATCGCCACGGCAAGCGTGTGTCGCCGCGACAGCCGCAGACTGTGGCATTCGATAGCTTCGCAGTGTCTGGAGCAGCCCCGAGCAGACCTCGAAACACATCGGATACGAGCAGGCCGCTTCCGCCGACACCCGTTTTGTCAGCGCCGCCGCTGAACATTGATACTCCCGACAAGGCGCGAAGCAACACATCACCGCCGACTGAGAGGGTTGAAGAGCCGATGAGCAGATCCAACTCAATGCAACGAAAGAGAGCACCTCCACCTGTTCCTCTGGCCCGCAGACAGAGCCAGCTACGACAGTCATCGGCTGAGACGCGATCGAGAAGCAGTTCTTCCTTGACACTATCGTCGCAGCATTCTCTCGAGGCGCTGCCCGCTGGAGTTGTGCCTACCGCCGGCGAGGTTGCAAGCAATGCCACGACAACACCGAGCAATGCCACGACAACACCAAGCTTCAAGGCCCCACCTCCTCCACCGCCGTCAAGACACGGAGCACGTCTGTCCGAGATTGGCGCCAGACCGTCCTCGACCGAACTGCCTCAGCGATCCGCCTCGATCCGGACCACAGGTTCATCTCGAAGGAGCACGCTAGAAGGCGAGCCAGAAGTAGGGGTACTGCGCACAGCATCTACGGCGTCGAAGCGGGGCAGTGTGCGGGTCGCATCTGGCGAAAGCGGCAGTGGCGTGCGCCCGCCGCCTCCTCCGCCACGGCGAAGACCAGGATCCGGACGTTCAAGCCTCGACCAGGCACGGCCTTTGATAGGCGTCGACAAGCACAGGCGGGCGAGCGGGGCGAGCGAGCGCTCTGTGCGGCACGGGTATGCGCTAGTAGAGGACAAGAGGGCCGAGCAAGCGGTGTGGTCGGCGCGAGGAGAGACAGAGGATGGGGTGGCAAAGGCGGGCGCAGAGGCAAAGGCGGGCGCAGAGGCAAGAAAGGACTCGAGTAGCATCCTGGACGACATGGAGAAGTTCCAGCGCGAGATTGACGAGCTGCGCAACAGGTACAAGCAAGCGGGATAGTGCAGCGCCTGAGTGATGGTGGGGTGGAAGAGCGATGCAGGAATGGCATTTGCATTGTCACAGATGGTAGCTGTCAGGGTGTGGTAGCTAGGACAGCATTTGCATTGTCATGGACGGTAGCTGTCAGGATATAGTAGCTAGGACAGTATTTGCATTGTCACAGATGGTAGCTGTCAGGGTATGGTAGCCAGGAATGGCATTTGCATTGTCACGGACAGTAGCTGTCAGGGTGTGGTAGCTAGGAACGGATTTGCATTGTCACGGACGGTAGCTGTCAGGGTGTGGTAGCCAGGAATGGCATTTGCATTGTCACGGATGGTAGCTGTCAGGGTGTGGTAGCCAGGAACGGCATTTGCATTGTCACGGACGGTAGCTGTCACGCACGGTAGCTGTCACGGACGGTAGCTGTCACGGGATATGGTTGTGTGGTAGTAAGATTGCTGGCATTCGCAGCGTCATGGCCCTGGCCGAGCTACATAGGTCTGCAACTGCATGAGCAGCAATTCCACCGGCACATTGTGGCGCGCGCGCTTCATGACGACGCACTGGTGTGACGCATACTGGCTCTTTGCGCCGTTGATCAGCTCGTGCGCCCTGTCCTCGCCCAGCAGGTCCACGAGACTGTACACGGGCACGCGCCGCCCGCGCCACTCGGCGGTGCGGTACTCGAGCTCGGGGAACTGTATGCGGGGCTGCAGCCGCGGCACCAGCGGGGCGCTGTACCACGAAGGCGGTCGGTGCGTGACGCCAGCCTGCGCGTGGGGGTCCAAGTGCGGCCCGAAGCTCTGCGCAAAGTAGAGCGCCCACTTGTCCAGCTCGGCCGTGATGGCGTCGCAGCGGTCCTGGGCCACGTCGCCGCGGCTCCCCGCGCGCAGGCTGCCAAAGCACAGCACGCAGCTCACGTCGTCGAGCGCCTCGAGCGCGCCGCCGTGCGGCGACGCGACGGCCCTCAGACGGCCGCGGAACGCAAAGCTCCAGGCCAGCGCCGAGTGCAGGCGCGTCCGCAGCAGGCCCAGCAGCAGCGCGGGCATGTCCTCGCGCCAGACCAGCTTCGCCGCGCCGCCGGGCCCGAGCTGCTCAAACAGGCGCGGGTACAGCGCCCTCTCCCAGGCCTTTTTGGTGCCGAGCTGCGTCGCAATGGGCGCGCGCGTGTGGAAGCGCAGCGGCAGGCCGAGCTGCGAGTCGCGCGTCGTCAGGCTCACGGGGAGCAGCCACGGCGCCGCTGTGGTCGGGTGCGGCCGCATGTGCAGCGCGGTGAGCAGCGCCGACGGCTGGAGCGTCGCCGTGTAGCGGCACTCGCGGACGGGCGAGGCGAGGGCGTGCGCTGGAGAGTCAGCAGCTGCCGCGCGTATTGGTGGGTGTGGGCAGCGCACCGAACGGGCACTCCGACAGTCTGCGCTGGAAGGGCGTCAGGGCTGCGGCGTCTGGCTTTGCTTTCTTTGCTTCGTGCTGCGCGCGCTTTGCGAGCACCACCGGGTCGAGCAGCGGCGGCAGCGGGAGGGCCGCCTTGCCGTCTCTCCTCGTCCGCAGCGTGCGGTGCGCGTCGCGCTGCGTCGGACCCAGGTCGTCGCCCGTCAGCGGCGTGACATGCGCGGCGGGGCTCGGGCGGCGGCGAGCAGTCGGGCGCGCTTTCGCCTGGCGCGAACCTGGTCCCTGGCGCGAACACGGTCCCAGGCGCGCGGTCCACTGGCCTGGCATCAGTGGGAGGCGTTGCGGGACGGAGTGCCCAGCGTTGGAGTGACGAGCGCTGGAGTCGGACGCGCTGGACTGGAGGCGGACACGCTGGACTGGAAGTCGGACGCGCTGGGCTGGAGGCGGACGCGCCCGAGTCGGACGCGCCGCTGGACGCACCTCAGCGCGGGAGCTAGGCGCGTTACAGACAGCTCCCTCGGTGGAGAGCTTCTCCAGCCACACACCCACATCCACACCCACACCCACACCCAAACACACCCACACACCCACACACACCCACACACCCACACACACACACACATACATACACACACCCACGCACCCACACACACCCACACACACCGCATGGCTGCTTCATTACGGAGAGCAGCGCGGCCGAGTGCCTTTACGGGGTCGTGCAGGAATGGCTCGCGGGCCATGTCGAGCCAGTTCGGCTTTCCCACAGGCTTTGCGCCGCCGCCGCCGCAGCAGCATGCGCCGCGGGCCGCAGCCCTCCCCATACCCTACGTGACCGAGACAGTCGTACGTCTTCCCCGCCCCCGCCCCGCCACATTGGTCTGACTGCCCTAGGGCGGGGGGTGGAAGACGTCGGACATCTTCTCCCGCCTGCTGCAAGAGCGCATCATCTGCCTGAACGGCGAGGTCGAGGAATCCATGTCGGCCATGATCGTTGCGCAGCTGCTCTTCCTCGAGGCCGACAACCCGGAGAAGCCCATCTCGCTGTACATCAACTCGCCCGGCGGCAGCGTGAGCGCGGGGCTCGCCATCTACGACACCATGAACTACATCCGCAGCCCCGTCAGCACCATCTGCATGGGCCAGGCCGCCTCGATGGGCTCGCTGCTGCTGTGCGGCGGCAACCCAGGGCAGCGCTACATCCTGCCCCACGCGCGCGTCATGATCCACCAGCCCAGCGGCGGCTACTCGGGCAAGGCGAGCGACATTGCGGACCACGCCAAGGAGATCCTGCGCGTGAGGGAGCGCCTGAACAAGATCTACCAGGCCCACCTCACCAAGAAGAGGAGTCTGGACGAGATTGAGAAGCTCATGGTCGGCGACTACTTTATGGATGCGCAAGAGGCCGTCGACTTTGGCATTGTGGATAAGATCCTCGAGCGGAGAGAGCGTGTGCGGGATGAGTAGAGGGGGAGGCATGGCGTAGACCAGTCCAACCAGACCTATCCAACCAGACCAGTCCAACCAGACCAGTCCAACCAGACCAGTCCAACCAGACCAGTCCAACTAGACCAGTCCAACTAGACCAATCCAACTAGACAAGGGGAAACAGCACAGCGGGCATGGTAATGACCAATCCAATCATGAGGACGTGAAAAACTACACGCAGCGCATTGTGTATATTGACTGTGCAAACGGCTAACAAGCCACCTCTATTATTAACAGACCTAGCGATATCACGCACAGGAAGCATAGCAGTAGTAACCAGCATAGCCGTGTCCCAGCTTCCGGAACACGGCGGGCCTCCAGCTGCTCCGAGGTGCTCTCATTCACCTCCAAGCTCACTGCGCCGCTCAGCCCCGCGGCAACACAACAACCTTGCTAGCGCCGTGGCCTGAATCGTAATGCCCTGCAGCCGCGAGCAAACGCGCTCTTTACTCCGACCTGCGGTGCTTGTTCAGCCGCCTTTTTCTTCCTTCTCCCTTCAGCCGCCTTTTTCTTCCTTCTCCATTCAGCCGCCTTGCTTCGTTCTTCAGAGTCTTGTTCTTCGGCAGTCTTCCCACAACTTTGAATATGCCCGATTGAACGTCGATACGCCGCCGGTATGGATATCTTTGTTCACGATGTGGGTACAGCCGTCTGTTGATATCTGGCATTGCCAGCCTTCTGTTCTGCATGTGGTCTTGTCGTCAACTTGTTACGTGCTGCATCGACGTTGTCGTCAACTTGTTACGTGCTGCACCGACATTGTCGTCAACTTGTTACGTGCTGCACCGACATTGTCGTCAACTTGTTACGTGCTGCACCGACATTGTCCTCAACTTGTTACGTGCTGCACCGACATTGTCCTCGACTTGCTGCGTGCTGCACCGACATTGTCCTCAACTTGCTACGTGCTGCACCGACATTATCCTCAACTTGCTACGTGCTGCATCGACATTGTCGTTAATCATCATGTAGGTCCCCAGCGACGTCAACCATGTTCAGCTACGGCTCTTCCTCAAGCCAAAGATGGAGCTGTTCGACATCCTCGCGTTCGACATATTCAAAAAGTCTGGCAATCATTGGGCGCTCTTGACCGTAGCCAGCGAAGTGAATGGCAACCGTTTCATCAAGCACTTCCAGACCCAGGAACGTCTCGTGTACCAGGGTCGCCACCTCAAATGCAAAAAGAGCAACAAAAAGGCCGAAGCCCTCAAGATCATGTCGCTCTTGGACAAGGAGGACGAACTGAGGAAGAAGGCTGTCAAGCTGTCGAACCCCAGGCCCCAGCCGTCTCAGCCGCACTTCAGCTTCACCACCATGATGACTGGAGTGTGGGACTATGATGGCCTTGGCAACCTGGTCTTTGATCAAAAGTACAAGGACCCCCGTCGTGGCACCATCATCTTCGGCAAGACAGCGCTTGTCATCTATCTCGAGAGTTCAAAGGGCGCTGATACACAGGCCGACTGCAACTGCAGAATCGACATCCCGTACGGCATCCTGGAACACACCATTCCAGCGACCGACAAGGCAGGAGGTGGCTCGCTAACACTGACCCTGAAATCTCCACCAAAAATCTACAAAATCAATGCCACAGACAGCCTGCATCTATACACGGGCGGTGCCAGCGCCAACGCCATGGCACAAATGCCGTCTTGGGCTTTCAATGCCCTGTCTTTGGGAGCTGCGGCTGCGTCATCGCGGCAGCGTCAGTTGCATCGACTCTGCGCATTGCAGCGCCACTACTACAACACTACTGCACTATGCATGGTCTACAAGCTACGGTTCGCCAACGCCAAGACCATGCGCTATGCCTGGAACTTTATCAGTGATTTCGCGGTTTCTGGCGTAGATCCTTGGAGGACATCCATCGGTCGTGCCCGAACGTTGGCCATGGAGAAGGACTACGCAAACTTGGAGCTCGCTCTCACCAAGGTTGTCGGGCCATGCACCAGCTTTGGTGTCGCCTACCAGATGATGGCGCTTGTGCTCGAAGGCACCGTGCCGCCTAGAAACATGACGCAGCTGATACCGCGCATCTGCAATCTCACCGCGCGCCATGGTTCGACACGCACCGCTGCTGGCGTCAGAGAACTGGCCCAGCAAATCCCTACCCCTGCGCCAAACATCAACGGAGACAGCTACCGGCCGGAATCCCTCATCGATATGATTGACGCGAACGTCAACGAGAGCATTGCTGAAGCCGATGGCTCGTCGACCATCTCCAGGCAAGGAAAGTACCAACATCTCGCCTTGACTTACAAGGCAACTGTCACGCCTACTGGTCTTGTCCTGCGCGGTCCCGAGTGGGGTGTATCGAACCGGGTCCTCCGCAGGTACTCTGCGCACACGGAATACTTCATGAGAGTCTTCTTTGCAGATGAGGACGGTCTCTCTGTGTTTCATGACCCACGCTCCTCGCAGGAAGACGTTTACGATCGATTTCGACATGTGCTTCGCAACGGTATCTCGATTGCCGGTCGTACCTTTGAGTTCCTGGGCTTTTCCCATGCCTCGCTTCGTTACCATGCTGCCTGGTTCATGGCTCCATTCGAGGAGAACGACGTCCTTGTCCGCGCCAAGCATGTCATTGCAGCTCTAGGTGACTTCAGCAATATCCACTGCAGTGCCAAATGCGCGGCGCGGATCGGCCAGGCGTTCAGCGACACTGTCCACGCGATTCACGTTCCGCTCGATGCATACGTCGTAGAGACCAAGGAAGACATTGTCAGGAATGGCCGCACGTTCTCAGATGGTTGTGGCACAATATCGGAAGCCCTTCTCCAGAGGGTTTGGCGTTCGCTGCCACCAGACCGTAGGAGCAAGAGGCCGACCGTGCTGCAGATTCGTTACCGGGGCGCAAAGGGAGTGGTCTCACTCGACGACGCTCTGCTTGGTGAGCAGCTTCACATCCGCACGAGCATGACCAAATACGTCGCTCGTGAAGGCTGGCGAGACCTCGAGCTATGCGGCGCTGCGTACAGGCCCCTGACCATGTACCTCAACCACCAGTTTATCAAAATCCTCGAAGACCTCCGAGTCTCACTGCGAAACTTCTTCTCGGTACAGGACGATGCGCTCAAAACACTCGAGATGATGGTCAACCATCCTCTCAATGCTGCTTCGTTTTTGGGTATGTGGACACTGAGAACGAATTGAGTACCTCCAAGCTGACATCTGTTGTAGCAATCGCGCACACTGGTGTTTACGCAAAGGTCCCCAGGCTCATCACGCTCATGCACTACATTGGGCTCTCGTTCCAGGCAGACCGCTTCCTCACAGATGTTGTCGAAATCGCAGCCATGTCGAGCCTCCGAGACCTGAAGTATCGCGCACGCATACCCATTGACAAGGGCTGTCTCTTGTACGGTATCATGGATGAAACGAACACTTTACAGGAAGGAGAGGTATACATCGCGACGCAGCTCCCGGATGACCATGGTGAGTGGCAACACCGCGTCATCACTCATGACCGGCTTGTTGTGACTCGAGCACCCGCGTTGGTAAGTGTGACGTGTCGCCGCCTTCTGATCATGTACTGACTTCCTCTAGCATCCGGGGGATGTACAGACGGCAAAGGCTGTGGATGTTGAGCGCGGAAGCCCCCTCAAATCGCTACGCAACTGCATCGTCTTCTCTCAGAGAGGCGAGCGAGATCTGCCCTCGCAACTCAGCGGCGGTGACCTCGACGGCGATCTCTTCCACATCATCTGGGACGAACGACTCATACCTCCTATCACGAAAACTCCAGCCGACTACGCGCCCACCCCAGCTCGCGACCTTGGCAGGCCTGTTGAAGTGAACGACATTGTTGACTTCTTCATCGAATTCATGAACATGGATCGCTTGGGCGTCATTTCCAACAAGCACAAGATCAGAGCCGACCGCAAACCGGCAGGAACTCTAGACACGGAGTGTTTGATGCTTGCTCGGCTTGCATCTGATGCTGTTGATTTCAGCAAGTCGGGCAATCCTGTGAGTATCTCCAGCTCCACGCGTGGACATGGCTAACCAGAGCGCTCATTCAGGCCGATATGTCCCAAGTAAGCATTTTCCGTTCCAATGTTCATAAGAGACAAATGTGCTCTGAAGATTACAGCTACAAGTTACTGACCTCATTGGCAGATACCCCCGGGCGCGGACAGCGTCAGACCAGATTTCATGGCTCCGGGTCGTAGCTTGGTCATTAATGATCTGGGTACCGCGGAGCTCGACGAGCTTGAAGATGACGATGTGGATGATCCCGATAGCCTCAGCGTCCTCGATCCCGAAAAGTCTAGGTAAGCGCAGTGCCATCTCGCCTCATCACCTGCTGACTGTTCCAAAGGATACGATACTACAAGAGCCACAAAGCGCTCGGAGAGCTGTATCGCCGCATCGATGAGAAAAAGTTCTTCACGCAGATGAGGGACTCTTTCCAGACCGTGCAGACTGCATTGCATGGCGAGTCCTTGCTCGAAAAGCTCGAGAGATATGTTGACCGCGAAGCCATTGGCCTTCAATGGGAGCACCACCAGGCTTTCGCCACGGAGCTGCGCGAAGAGTACGCCCGCATTCAATCCCGACACGACCAATCTGCTGACAGTATTCAGATATGAAGACAACATGGTCGACATCATGTACTCCATGCGGCCCCACCGCGGCCAGCCTCTGACCGAGCTCGAGGTCTTCTCCGGCAACATCCTCGGTAAGAAGGAGAGATCGTCCACCCGCGCGATCCGCGAGGCAAACAAGGAGGTCCAGGAGCGCTTCGACCGCGACGTCAGCGACATTGCTAGACGCATTGCGCGCGGTGATGGAGGGTGGGACGGCCCAGACGATGCCGAGGCCCTGCCCCGGGCCATCGCGTGCTTCAAGGTCGCGTTAGAGACGGACGGGTGGGAGAATCAGGTCGTGCTCAGGAGCTGGAAGTACGTTGCCGCTGCGGTCTGCTTGGAGCAGTTGAACGTGTATCGATTGGGACAGTTGCGGCCACTGTGAAGTGCCGTCTGCCACGGGGGAGCCGCTACATAGGGTGGCGACGCGGGTAGATTGCGACGCCCACGAAGGCACCCAGCATCGCGAGGATAGTCTAGCCATTGCACATGGCAAGCCCGATCGGAATCCAAACCCAAGTCTCTCACGTGCGTTACTGAACGTCCTCGCCTTCTGCTTCCTTGGCCTCCTCCGCCTTCGGCCTCGCCTCCTGCTTTCTATACAGCTCCGCCAGCTCCTCCGCCTCGGTCGCCTCCTCAATCCCCTTGTCGTCTCTGACGCGCAGGAACCGCGGAAACCGCGTGCTCAGCCCGCGGTCCTCATGCACGAGCCCAATCGCCGCCGTGTACGTCGGGCTGAGCGTCAGATCCGCAAACGCCACCTCCCACACCTCGTGCGGCTCGAACCACACCGCGGGCCACCCGGCGCCGCCGCCGTACTCGACGAAATGCGGCTTGCCGCCGCGCAGCACGTTGGCGTTGTCCGCATCGTCCGGATCGTATTTCGCGCGGTTCGCGGCGTAAAAGGCGTCGGTGAAGCCCGACATGCACTTTGTCACGGCCGTCAGGGTGCCACTGCGCTCGTTGCGGATCGCGAGCAGGATGGGCGACCACCATGCTGCTTTGCGGCCGCTGCCGTGGAAGGCCGCGACAGGGATCAGATCGAGCGTTTCAGAGGTGGTGGAGTAGTCCTTTTTCACTTTGAGCCACGCGTCGAGTCGCTTGTCCGGCTCGTACGTCGCGGGGAGCGCTTTGCGGCGGCCGGACTTCTTGGGCTCGTCTGCGTCTGCGTCTGGGGTGGCGGTGTGCTTTTTGCCTTTGGGTTTTGTGGGATTTTTTTTCTTAGGCGTTGGGGGGAGCGAGGGCGCGTCGTCGGGGTGCAGCTCGTCGAGCAGATCAGGGTTTGGCAGGTTGTCGAGTACTTTGACCATTATGCCTTCGCATTTCAGCTCCAGTGCGCTCTTGAAGAAGGCTGACACCGTCTCGGTGTCGGCGGATGTCGCGTCCAGGCTCGTGACCCATGTGAAGGTGTGTGGGATCTCGACGAAGAGGCTGCGCAGCATATCGCGCCGTTCGCGGAAGGGACGGTTGAGGAGTTCTTCGCCGTTCAGGTACATCAGGTCGAAGGCGAAGAGGCAGACGTCGATTGTGACGGTGCCGATCAGGACGTCTTTGCGGGCGCGGTTGGCGAGCGTTTGGAACGTCTTCAGCTCACCGGACGAGCGGTCTACTGCTACGACTTCGCCCTCGAGGATGAAGCTGGACACGCCCTCGCCTCTGATTTGGGGCACCAGGGCGACGAGATCTGGGTACTTGTCTGTCATGACTTCGAGATGTCGCGAGAAGATGGTGACCTTGCCTTTGTCGTCGCAGTGCACCTGCGCTCGCTGCCCGTCGTACTTGTACTCGCAGCTGAAGTCGCGCCCTTGTAGCTTGGTCAGCATCTCGCCCAGGTCGCGTGTAATGCTGCCCAGCATGGGTCTGAGCGGTATGTGCAGAGCCAGCCCGCACCGCAGGAGCAGCTCTTCACCCACGCCGATCTCCAACAGCGCTGGTATGATGTCGTTATAGTTCGGTCTTCTGGCGAAGCATGCCTTGACAATCTCTTCATTCCGGCTGTAGATATCGACCAGGTCCTCCTTCTTGAGCTTCGCCAGATCTTTCGGATCTCGTGTTTCGAAGTCGGCGTTTGGCGGCTTCGATAGCAGGAACGCGCGTGATAGCGCGATTAGCATAGTCGTCTTCACAGCGCCTATCCTCAGATGCTGCACTAGCGTCCTGACGATGTACCGACTCTCTTCAGCGCCTCGTGCGTCTTGTATTAGCCTCTCTACGATTCTCTGCTTCGCTTCAACGCTGCCGTTCCCCTTGCTGTTGGCGATCTTGACTAGAGAGTCGAACACGCTCTTGATCGTGAGCGGCTTCGGCTTGCGGAGTGTGAACGACTGACGCTTCTTCGCCTCAAACGCCACATCTCCGGCGTCGCCGTACTTGTTGCTGAGTGTCTTCAACCCGGCATTGTCCAGTCCACACACCTTCTTCAGCGCCTTGGAGATTGCCGAACCGCCCAGACCGAGTTCAAGATCGATATATGGCGGCGAAATCGAGTTTGTAGCCAGCCATACTGCGGGCAGCAGACTATCGGGGTCACTCTCTATTATTGTGCGCAGCAGGTTGACAAGCGTGTCCACAATCTTGATACGACTTGTGGTGCTGTTGACCAAGATGAAGCATCTCGTCAGCAGCGCATATGTGGCACGTCCGCCATCAGCAGTCCAGTGTTTCCGCAGATCTGGTATGTATTTCGAAGGCTCAAATTCGAGCGGACTCTGGTCGAACGGAATGTTTGCGGTTACAGTGTCTTCTTCGGTCGCGGTTGATTGCAACGACAGCGTATTCGACTGTAGCTTTGGCGCTGCAGATCCTATGATGGATGTTGACACCCCATCAGTGACGGTGTTGCTCTTGTCTTCGGTACTGCGATTTACAGCGGTCCTTGTAGGCGGACTGGGATCTCTGTAGAGTTCATTCGAACTGAACAGATCCTCTTCTTTCCGCGGTTGCGCTGCGCCCTGGCCTTCCGCTCGAGCCTCTCGGTCCCATTCTTCCTGCAGCTTCCTGGCATACTCCTCATCCGTGAGGTTTGTTGGGTCTACTGCTTCCGGCGCCTTCGGTTCCGTGGTCTCGCTCGGCGGCGCATCGTTTGCCGCGGCGGCTTTGGCGGTCTGTTTGGCGAAAAAGAAGTCAAGTTTGCGCACCGGTTTGCTTGATCCATCGTTCTTCTTACGACGCTTCGAAGGACTATCCATTATCGCGAAGCAGACATGTTCATTGGCGATCGCTGGGAAGTCGCTGCTCTCGGCACATTCACGTCCATGACGTCGTAGCAGACGCTCGAGCTCGGACCAAGTCGCGTCGCGCGGTCACGCGTTGATTTGTTCATTTTGAGATGCTCCATAGACATTTGCACATGGTCACCGTCGTCAGAATGTTCCGCACGAGTACACTTCAGGTTCGTTTCAATAAGTGATTGACTACCTCTGCGGTCGTCTCGAGCGTGTCGTGCTCCTCGAACCGCCTAGCTCAGATGCTACTCAATGTTGTGTGGCTCCCTTCTTCAAAGCCTTTCTACTCGATTGCCCAGAACGAGGTACTAGACACCTCCTGATGAGATCCGTTCTGTGCTATAGGAGCGGCCAGATTCGTTCCCTCGGGGCTATCATGAATCACCGTCTCCATCATTTGATCGCCTTTCAGTTGTCATACCTGAGTCTGCCCTCCGGCTCACGCGACCCTAAATCCCGGTCCCAGTAATCGCCACGGCCATTATCCCTACGAGAGCGCTTATATGGCTGTCGATCTACTCGCGGTGCCGCCGGAGCTGAGAAGCTGGCACGGAGAAGGCTCGAAGTGTCGTCCTGGTCTTGGCTTGAGTCGGCCACCGCACTCTTCCACTCATGCAGTCCGAACACGCCATCACGCAGAGTTCCGCCTTGCTGTCCGAAAAGCTGGTCGCCGACGTTGTACTTGGCTGTAAGTCAAACCAGTACGCAGAAGTGAGAAAATGAGGGTATCACTCACTTAGCAAAAGCCCACTGTCAACGTGTAGCCCATGGACGATATCGCGTACGGCTGCGAGCGGACAGGCCGCAACTTCCTTGCGCAGGATCTTCGTCGCTTCGTTGAAGTTGCACACGAGCACCGCGGCGAACTTTGCTTCCGGCGCACTATATGCAACGACTACGTCTGGAACTGAGTCAGTACGGACGCAATGTGTCTTGCCGACATGACGAACCGTAGAACTTGAACTTCTCGGAGCCGTATATGATCTTCGCATTACCCAGGGCCATAACGCGGAGCTCGTGGAGCTGCTCAAGCTGCTGAAATTAGTATGCAGTCCACGCCAGCAACCGAAAAATTACTAACCTTGGCCTGGTTGTTCAACCAGCTGGCGCCTGAGAGACTTGTTCCTCCATTGAACTCCGCAAGACCATCTACTCCAACCGCTGCCGCTTGGACCATCATCTCGTTGGCGTTGTACATATTCGAGGAGGCCGGCAGTAGATCCTATTGCTGGACCCGTTGATCGGGTGGAGGTGTTGTGGTTGGGGGTGAGAAGAGCTCGCAAGTAAAGAGCTCGCAGGGTGATATACCCCGAAAGCTGGACGCTAGTCATTTGCAAACATCATCATACCCAGGTAAAGGTAATTGAAGAGGTCTCGATTGAAGACAGGATCAGCTGGTCTTGGTAGCAGAAACACCGATTCGGGCACGCACCGACATGCACCGCAGTATCTAAACATCCAAAGTGACAAGATGAAGGACTACAATTAATTGTCACATGCGGAAGGAGATTTGTATTCCTACGACGAAACCAGCGGGTCATATGCGTCTCGGCTATTGTACCTTGAGCGAAGGCTCTGCTCATGCGCGTGCTCTCTTTGGCATACTCAATTGGAACATCTCACGACTGTCCCGGAGGACCACTCACTTGACGTTGCGCATCCGTTGATGAACGTCGGGAGCTTATATTAGGTTCTGGAGAGCTCATCACAAGAATCCCGTTGCCATCGAACGGTGTTGGAGCATGGAACGACGGCGAACGCATTCCTTCCGTTGGAGGTGGAGGTGGAGGAAGCGGTGCGCGGTGCGCGGTGCGCATGGGGTAGCGTTGTAGCGTGAACGCAGTCCACCGGTGATGCAATACGGTACTTGGGCGACTGACAGGCATAGTTGGACGCCTGATCGTTGCGCAGAGGTCTTTGTCCGCTGCCAGAAGATGTTGGTGTCGGGTGCTGTGGCGCACTGTGCCTAAACGTGTGGTTTGGAGGTGTATCGTACGCGGGGGCCTCATACGGGGGGTCCTTCGTGCGTGGGTGTAACCTGCATATGTCGTGGAGGCATACCTCTAGTTTTCGGCGGTGGTGGTCTAGGTCTCGACAGTGGTGGCCCACGAGCAAGTCTTTGAACAACAAAATCATCAGGTCTTGGTGTGCCATGTATGGGTCTTTGAGAGCTGTCGGCGTAGCCTTGCGACCCGCTTGTTGGTCTGATTACTCCTCCGTACGGCCTCTGCGGTCCTCCTATGGGTCTATCAATCTGGCCCATGTGAATCCGGTTCTGATTCGAGAATCTCGTTGTCGAAGTGATCGGCTGGCCATCTGTCTCCCAAGGCTCTTGACATGAATTGTCAGCATGGTTTGCGAATTCCCATAGTGGCTTCTGCATCCAGTTAGTCTTTTCTCCTTCCATCAAGCAGCGCTTGATCTCTCAGAACTTCTCATATTCTTTATAGTCCGCGAAGTATTCTGCGCGATCCCATTCCACTAACTTTTCTTTGATCTTCTCCAGTGCCGCTTCGGACCTCCTCATGCTCTCTTTCAACTTGTCACAGGCGTAGAACTTTGCCTCTCGCTTGCTCCAGATCTCTACGTCGAGCGCATATCGCAATCGGATGATTTCACGCAACTCTCGGAGAAGTTCTGGCGTGAGGAGCGGTACCGGTTTTTGAGGGGTCTGTTCCGGTTTCGGTGTCTTTCGATCTGTCTCAATGACGAAAAGCTTTTGTGTCTGCTTAATCAACGGGGGCAACGGCGGGGGTGTCTCTCCGGAAGACCGTTTTACGTTCTTGAAGAATCATGTGCCAAGCTGTTGCCTGATGCATGGCTGCTTTAACTGCTCCCTCGTGAAATCAGCCACATGCGGAGAGATCACACCGATGAGGGGCAGAGATTAATTTGATCGTGGCAAATCTGACTCCATAGATGTACACCAGCTTCCAAATCGACTTAGTATCTTACTGAAGAGCTACCAAACGATTCTTCCCTACGCGCAAATTTGACCAACATACAATGGACCATCACGGCAACAGCTCCTTCTCACAAATTGATGGTAGAGCAACACGAGAAAGCTTTTACCCACAGGATATTCAGGAAACATGTTTGGTCATCGGACTAGACTGGCACCACATTTACTGGTACGTCTCGCTGAAAAGTCACGTTGTACGAGTTTCTCATCCATTCAGGAGTGGCTTATGCCACGCCATCGGGAGCGCATTGCTATCTTAATCAAATCGATGTCGTAACAGACTGGGGCCCGCAGATGGACAATCACGATAAGATGTCGAGTGTCATATCGTACTCGAAGTGCAGCTCAGCTGAGGAGCAGCACTGGGGCAGCGATTTGAGCCCGGATGCAGTATCCATGGTTCACACGAAACTAGAACTTGGGATACAAAGTGTACTTGGAGAACCGGATATGACATTTCAGGTCTTAGATGGTGTGATGAACCTCAATATCGGCGCAATCTTGGAGGCAACGAAAGACCAGGACACGCCGCCATACTCGCATCTCAGCCCAGGGGAGATCAGTACTGATTATATGACGAGAGTCTTCCAGTGGTATGAACAGGAGCTGGGGAAGTTCGATGACGAGTTCGGCATCAATACCTCAATGGACCTTGTCATCACAGTACCAACAGAATGGTCATAAAACATCGCCCTAGAAGTGGATAACTATAACGGCAAAAACACCATCGTCATGCACTTTTACTACGTGCAAGAACGGTCCGGGCAGTACTGGATGCTCGACGAGCAAAGCAATGGGAGTGTAAAGATCAGCAACTGTTACACAGGGCCGGACTTCTTCCTCGACATCGATGCGGACACGTTGAAACTGACGCTCAGGGCAGGTGATGGTGAGGGAACGCGGTGGACGCTGAACAGCCCAGGAGCAGCAGCGTTGTCGAGCGTCACGAGCACTGCGTCGTCTTTCGTACCGGCCACGACAATGAGCACTACCATATCGAGATCTGAGACTGCAGGCCCGATAAGCTCATGTACAAGTGCGTGCTCGACAGGTAGCACGGCTCCTAGCTCTGACGGCGGTTCGGACAAGCTTTCGACTGGAAAGATTGCAGCGATTGCAGTCGGGGCTGTTGCTGGCCTGGCTCTGGTCGGATTAGTGGTTTGGTATGCATTGAGGAAACACAGGGAGAGCAGAACTAAGGGTACTCCCTTCATTCGCGCGTAAGGGGGGTTGAAGTCTGCTTCTTTGTGTACAATTTTTGTTCAGTGATTCGTGGTTACGCAGTACTTGACTAGAACACGTGGTAATTGCCGATACCTCATCAATAGAACTCGTGAGAATGTTGTCAAGTCCCTCTTCAAGTAGGATGCCGAAATACTTGAGCTTGGTGATCGTCGAAAGCGTGTGAAAGCTGAACCTGCCACCGAAGCTGCCTTGCATTCATCTAGGGCCCTACCTATTATGCGCATGTCGGATCTTCTCGGTAAGAGCCGTGGAGGTTGAGAATAGCAAGGTTGTTGAGACCTCTTGACTTCTCGCCCAGACTCGGTCGCACAAGAAGGGCTTAGACAGGGAGGTTGAGCGTGTGACAACGGCGACCACGTGCGATTCGAGTAAGGAATATGTCACAAGTTTGATAGTACGGATTACCATGTGCTCAGACATGGCAACTTGGTTCCTGGGATCGTGATGTTGGTTGCGCGGCCAACCTCGAGTGCCAGCCTCCTCACCCCAGCCATCCAAAGAACGCCATTGGCGGCACTAGAAGAACTGAGCCTGTATGGACACAGGGAAGCTGCGCGCCCACGTTCCTTCTGACCCGGTTTCTTCGTCTCACAATACTGTCGACTTCATCGCTCCTTCCTCCGTCTGTGTGCATCAACATCGACAGTAAAATATCGATATCTCCGCGACGCTCCTCATTTCCTGCCCCGCGACGCATCGTCCCGCGAACAACGTCACTTGCTCGCGCCCGCTGCCGGCTGTACCACCGCAACGCGCCTCGACTTGAGCGCTGCAACGAGCGAACCAAGATATCTGAGAGCGTGTATGGAAGAGCAGGGTACAGATCGCAGAGGCAAATTACGGCTACACGGCTGCGTGCCAAGTTCATCTCACTATCAAGCGCATCCCGCGCGCTCATACCTCAGAGCCTCGACAACTTCGAGCCACCAATTTGTCTTTGAAGCACCAGAAGTCCTCTCAAATCACACACAATGGCACGCGCAGGTCACTCAGGGACAGTAGTCGGCTCGGCCGTCGTAGTACGTGAGAAGTACTACTGGCCTGACCTGCAGCTCAACATCTGGACGATTGTTATGCTGGCGACAGCGGGCACAATACTGGGCGTGAATGCGCAGTTCATGGCAATACAAGACCGCATGGGATTGGGCACACCCTGGTACGTCTACAACACACCACCTCCTGGTGTCTCTCTAGAGACCCTACAGCATTACAATGCTAACAGACACACCAGGATCATGCCCTACGGCGTGACTGTCGGCGCGCTCGCCATGATATTCATCATCATCGAAATCGTCTACATTGCGCAACGAAAGCTTCTCCCAGTCACTATGATGCTCCTTTCCTTCATCCTGCTCGTACTCTTCATTGCCGGCATAATCGGCACCGCGATACAGCTCTTCGCCGGGCCGAACATCAACAATCAATGCAACACTTATGTGTTTAGTGACGACGCAAGCGGGCCGAATGCGAATACGCTTGCGTTTCTGCAGCAGAAGAATATCTGTACGTACCTTTGGAAGCACAGCTTCAGATCCAAAATTTGAGTGAGATATGTGCTAACGAGCACCAGGTCAGTGCTGGCAAGCCGTCTTCGCATTCTGGATCGTCGGCTCCGTATTTCTCGTCTGGATGATGATCATGGCCAGCCAGGTCAACTCGAACCAGTACCGCGACTAAGCACCCCTCAATCGCGTACAAACTTTACTTCTCAGACTTTATATTACTGCATCTATAAGCATTTTACGAACAAGACCATGTGTATAGGATGATATGGCAAGAGGGATGGATTGGATATGTGATACCACTGCTTAGCAGCTACGGCGTTCGGGGTCAAGATCGTTGAGATGAGATACGGAGCATAGCACAGAATGGTCAACGTGCGAATGGTCAGCCAGTCGTCCGAGTCGAGAAGTGCACCATATGCAATGCAATTGCTGGTGTTACGGGACTACTCCTGATGCAATGACATAATTTCGCCTCTCCCATGCCAACGATGAGCATCTCGAAGATGTGCTGACAACATAGAGCCCCTACCAGTTCCTAGCGACCACCACGAAAACTCAGCCATGACCAGCATCACGATGCATGCAAACAGAACATATGGCAATCAATTCGACAGTCAGACAAGCGTCCATTATGCATTACAAAGCGTAGTCTACCCAAGAATGGTACAAAGAAGGTGCGCGCAACCAAAATGCTCGCTCAGCAAACCAACCATGCTCCGGTCCCAAATCCAGCGTGAATCGTACTCGTGCCTCGTCCAGGTCTTACTTCCTCTTGGAGATGATCTTGGTGATGGCGTGCCGGATGATGACGCCGGCTTTCTCCGTCTCCTTCTTCGTCAGCCCGCTGGTCACGCACACCTTCAGCGCTGGCACGGGCGCCCAGCCGGCGTCGCGGGGGTTGACGCCGAGGCCGAGCGGGAAGGCTTTGAGTCGTGTGATGAGCACGCCGTTTGCAAGACACTGTGCATGTTAGCTGTCTGTCACCGATGATGGGGATGGGGAAGTGCGGGAGGACGTACTTCGTCGACGACGTCGCGCAGGATCTGGTTCTGGTCGTCCAGACTGAAGTTTTTGGCTGCGATCACTTCGTCTTTGAGGACGAGGAGCATGATGGGGTTGTCCGCCGAGCTGGTGACTTTGACCCAGTCGCTCCTGGGGTCGAGCTGTCCGCGCATAGCCTCGATCCTTTCTCGCAGGCTTGTCAGGATCTCTGGCTGCTCCTGCAGGAGCGAGATAGTCTCGCTTGCCGTTGTCGAAAGAAGCGCCGGCAGGGCCGCAGAATATGTGTACGAAGCAGAAGAAATGCGCTGATGCTCTACGACCTCATCGTTACCGGCACAAAACCCTCCTGCGGCGCACAGAGGCCCTGATAAAGAGCCAACGATCATGTCAACTTCTGTTGCATCGACGTTCTGGGCTTCGGTAACACCGCGTCCAGTCCTGCCCAGGACGCCGTAGGACCAGCTCTCGTCAAGGATCAGGCGGAATTTGTACTTAAGCTTCAACTCAATCAGCTTGGGCAGGTCCACGACGTCGCCGATGTTTTCGAACAGGCCCTCGGTGATGATAAACCGGCGTGTGAGGGGCTTGCCAGCCTGCTCCTTGGTGACTCTTTGCAAAACCTTCTCCAAGTCGTTCATGTCGTTGTGCTCATACCAGCGCACCGTGCTCCTAGAGATCTGGATACCCTTGCGCACGGGAAAGTTGACGGCGTTGTCTGCGACGATGATGTCTCCGCGCTTGCAGAAGGAGGGGATGACGCTCGATATGGTGGAGAAAGCTTGCGCATAGATGATGCAGGCTGGCATGCCAAGGTGCGCAGCTACGTCCTGCTCTGTCTTCATGTGTACATCCTGTGTGCCGTAGAATCCGGGAGGACCGCAGGGGCCCACGCCGTAGGTGCGGAGGGTCTGGATGGCCTTTTCCTTGAGGGTCTCGTTTGCGACGAAGTTGTAGAAGTTCAAGGAAGCGAGGTTCGTGACGGTGCGGCCGTTGGAGAGCTTCGACTTGGGTCCTGTAGGCCTGCGCCTGGGTTAGCACTGCAGCATGCCAGCGGCCGGCGGATGAAGGCTGGGGTCGACATACCCAACGATAACGGGCCTCTTCTCATTGTCCAGCTCTTCGAACGGCGTGGGCGTGGCGACAAGCGGCTCGGGTGTCCAGTCCTCCACAAGTTCGTCGATCTCCTATCCTCCAGTCAGCGAAACTGCCCTCCCTGCCCGGTTTCGCAGCACAACATACCGCGTCTGTAAGGTGCACTTTCTTCTGTGTACTGTACTTGGGCGCAAGCAGGTACCGCACCGCGAAGAGGAACAGGAAAAGCTCGACTGCGCTTCTGACCGGGTCGTTCTGGTAGCTCGATTTGATGTAGCGCACCGCAATTGACGAGCCAGGTATCCTCTCCAGGTAGGCATTGGCGTCGTTCAGGAAGCGAACCGTTGCATTCTGCACTTCGTGGAGGTCCATCGTCGTGTCCGGTGATCTGCGTGCTGCGGCGACGCGGATTGCTGTTGGGTGTTGTGCCTCCAAGTTCGGGGGTTGCGGCGTTGCGCGGAGAGCAGCATTTCACTCACGTGTCTCTCGGGGCCACCATGTAATGTTAAATAAAAACCATGAAACATGTGATACATCCTCTTTACTGCCAACACGTGCAAGCTCCATGTCACAGCTCACGGGGAAGGCGGAAGAGCAGATTTGAACTGAAATCTTCATGTATTTAAAATGTAGCGCAATCTCTTCTAACATGTTCGCCATCCCAAGAACCAAAACGATCCCATCGTAGTATATGTGCAAAGCCTGCGCTTTAAACCAAGTGCATGTCCAGAAGGAGTGCTGAAGTGCATCTAGCTCCACTCAACACCCCATTCCCCTCACAAAAAAAAGATGCTAATTCAAATATTACAATCGTTATGGGACCGACCAGGTCTCCACGCTATGCTTCCGCCCATGTTTTAAAATGCAAAATGTCAAAGCTGCTGACCTGCGTCGATCTATTGGTCGGAAACTTTTAATAAGCCATGTAGCGACGGAAGCGACGCGCCGACGCGTCAGTCGTCGAGGCCGAGTCGCCAGTGGCCTCAGCATCACCACCTTGGTACGGCGGGCAATTGGCTTGAATACACGAGCCAGTGACCGACGACGATGTGTCGTTGTTGCTGTACCCTGTAGGCTGGAGGAGCTCCAAGGGCAGAGTGACGCCAAGCTTGATCTGCTTGCCGGCAACAATGGGGCCGACGACAAGAGCAAGGAAGACGACCAGGAGGACGAAGTAGAGGATGGCGTAGCGAACTACTCTGCGCTTGCGGAGCTTGGTCTGCTTGAGCGAGTAGATAGGAGGACGGATTTGACGACTAATTTTTGTTAGCAGGGACTACTTGGTAGACAGAACGTCGAAACATACCTGGGTCGCAGCCAGAACAGCATGACAGAGTGGAATTTGTCGGCGTAGGGGATCAACAGGATCGGAAGCATAAAGAAAAGGAGAACGTGTCCCAGAATAAAATCGGCAGCGAAGAAGCCAAGCTCAGTGATCTTGCAAAGGAACTCACGTCCGGGTTGAGACAGTGTGTGCCATCCCATGGTGTACCATTTACCAGTCCACCAAGCGATGTTGGAGGTATCAGCCTTGAACTCACGAGTGAGGGTAAGGGTGATGATAAGCTTGAATATGAAACGCTGGATAGCGACCACAGCGATCATACCAGCGAGAGCTCTAGGGAAGCTGAACCCTTCCAAGTACATCATTACGACGAAGAAGACCAGAAGCATGATGACAGCGATCGCGTGGGCAATAGCAGCAAGGACGGCACCAAACTTCTTGCAGCACATGCCGAGAAGAGGACCTGCGCAACAAGCCAGGGCGAAAAGACCACCGAGGACACCCGCATTGACGGCGATTGGACCGAAGGCGACAAGAGCGACGCGGACCAGAGCACCGGCAGCCTTGGGGGTTTGTCCGTCACTGAGAGTGGCGGAGTCGAGCGCGGTGTTACGGTTGCGCACACCAGTCTGGGCGTTGATGAACAGGTAAGGAATGACCGTGACAGCGACCAAGACTAGAGGGCCAAGAACCTCAGCCATGAAGATGTTGGAGAAAGCCGCGCGAGGAACGTCACCAGACAGCTTGGAAGACGGGTCTCCAAGAGCCTTGCGCTTGTAACCAGTGATACGAGTACGGGACAGACGGCAGTAACCGATCCAAGAGGCGCTGTGAGACCGAGTGTTGCCACGAGACAACCAGCGGAGGTATTCCCTGTAGTCGATGAAGAAGTCGTCCCAAGAGAACTGGTGGGGGTTGAATAAGAACGGCGCAAGGCAGAGAGACAACAAGGATGCCCAGAAGTAGATGAGCCATGGACCCCAGACGGTGATTGTCGCAAAGATCAACATCATCAAGGCACGAGCGCCCAAGTAGATGGAAGGTCCAGCGAAACGAGAGTAAAGGATACCGAAAGGAATGCGAGCAGTGGCGAAACCACGACCAGTACCAATGTAACGAGCTCCGCCGAAGGACAAGTTGGTCTGGAGCGAGTTGGCGTAGATCTGGGTGACGAAAACCTCGAAGAAAGGTGATCCAGACGAGAAGTGCTTGGCCAGACGCGTAGCAGCGCGCCAGAAACCACGCTCAGTAAGCTCCTGAACAACTAGAGGTACGAAGGCGATGAAGAAGACGATAAAGATGGACATGATACAACGAGCAACCCAGTCAAAGACGGGTTCCAAGTTGGCACAGCCATTAGGCCACTGTGGGTCGGTAATCGGGGTGTCCTTGTTGAACTGGCAGAGGATGGTCTCGTGGTTAAGGGCGCCCAGATGGAGGAGAACGAACATGAAGCACTGCACCGACAACATAATGAACATGTTGTTGATGTGGAAACCAGGATGGGCGTAGTAGAAGGACAAGAAACGGTCGAGAGGGAGCTGAGTACCCATGTAGTAGTACTCGCGAGACAGCATCTGCTCACCCATTCCAGTACCGATCTTGGTGGTGAAGTTGAGAACCGATCCGAAACCCAAATCGCGACCCTTACCACACTGGTAGTACTCGCAGTGCTTTATGCGACCACCGCGGAGGAGAGCGTTCATACCAGCGTAGATATCCTCGTTGAGATGGAGACCCTTCTGAGCCTTGGAAACACCGCCACGAGTTGTCATGAAGATACCATTGAGGAAATCAGGATGACCGTAGTGGAGCTTACCACCAATCTGAGCCAGGGTTCGAGCAAACATGGTACCGAACGTTTGTTCCTTTCCGGCAGCAATGTCGCCGAGAATACCGATGTTCTCGGAGAAAATATATTCACGGGCTCCGAGAATAGCAACAGGGTTGAACTTGGTGGTGGGAAGACCGGGTGTGTAGGGCGAAACGTTGTCGGTAGTCATCTCTTCGAACTCAGCAAGAACGCTGCGGATCTTCAAGCACTCCTCGAGGTAGTTGTCCTGATTGGCATCGATGAGCTGGATGTACTCTCCACGGTAGAAGATAATGGCGTGGTTCTGGTTGTCAGACTTGCCATCTCCAAGAATGGGGTTACCGGAAAGCTGGACACGGAATTTGGGGCGGCGGAGGCCATTGTCCATAATCTCGGAGTGGCCGTCAATCAGAGCAGAGTAGATGCGGGGCTCGTCACCCTCGTTGACAGGCGGCTCCTCGTCCAGGTAGGCAATCTGAAGGTCGGGGTAGGCGCGGAGCAAGAATTCGGTGTTCTCCATTTCTTCCTTAGAGAACTTGGCGTACCGCTGCATTGAGACACAGATCTTGTACTTGCGCCTGGCCATGCGCTCGAGCTCACGCTCCAGCTTGTCAGAGTTACCACCAAACATCTGCACGACCTCAGGGTTTTCAACGCGGTAAAGAAGCTTGATCGCACGGCTGTAGTTCATGAAACCAGAGATGGTGCGGTACAAAGTCTGAGAACGGAGCGAGGCCCAGATACGTGTTCGGAGTGTATACTCGGGAGCGGCAGACTTAAAACCAATGCAGTAGAAGGGGAGATCGTCGATCTTGCTCTTAGCGGTATCCTTCTCGTTCTTCTCGTCGTCTCCGTTGAACTGCGAAGTCTCATCGGCGAGAATCTTGGTGTCCTTGACGAAGCAGTCCCACTCGTGAGGGTGGAGCTGCTTGAGGTACTCAAGAAGTGTGACGCGGGAGTAGGGCTCGTCTTCGCGGATAATCTCACGGAGCGAGAGAAGAATCTTCTCTCCGTAGTGAGGGATCATGACAGTGAAAGTGGGCATATTGTCGACGGGCAGGGGCTCCGGAATAGGTGTGGACAGAGACTGGGCGAAGAAAGAAATACGTCGCTCGGCCTCACTCTGAGCCGGGAAGAACTCGGTCTTGAATGAATGGTCTTCCTGAGAAACGAAGAAGGTAGGAGCACGGAGAGTGCGCTTGCCCTCCTGCTCAGAAGGAACCTGGTGGTACAAAAGCTTCTGGACGTGATCGATAGCAAGAAGATGCTCACGGTACATCGAAATAACCACGGCGTTCCAAATCTGGGAGATGAGGACCTTAGGCTTGTACTTGATCTCCATGTCCGTGGTTGCGAGAATCTTCGAGTAGATACGCTTCGGAAGACGAGAGAAAATGTTCCTCCATGGGGTCCAGATGGACACACCGAGGTAGAAGGAGCGAGAGACGGAGAACAACATGTTGGCGATGATGTACCACAAGTAAGAATCCAGGAAGAAGAGGACCAGATCCATGAAGTACATGAGGCCGAGCAGGATCCTAGGCTGGTACTTGCAAAGGATGTCGCCGAAGATGGCATCACCCAGGCAGTCAGGCTTCTTCATGTGCGACAGGATACGAATAGGATCCTTGATCGACAGAGTCAAGAAGAAGTAAGACTCAGCGAGCTTAGCAGCGAAGACCAGAACCCAGAGACCATAGGACATCCACATGTCGTTGCCCTTGAGACGTGGGTAGCTCGCAGTGAAAGTCTGGCTGGCGACATACTTGCGTGAGTTGCGAGTAAGGTAGCTGCCAAAGAGACCACCGAGCGGCATGATCGAGAAGAAGATGTAGGTGATGAAAGCGATGGTCAGCTGGACGCCGCCCAGGATGTTAGCAATGGTGCCTTCCTGGTTAATAGCGAAGATGTAGACACTGGGTCCAACGTTGACTGCAAATACCACGAGGAGGAACATAAGACGCTTGGTCAAGTGCTGAGCACCAGCCCATCGGCGAGGAACGTAAGCCCATTCAACGCAGGTAGCGAGAATCTGTATCAATGAAGCGATCGCTCCACCAAGCGCAACAGCAGACATAGTAGCGGCCTTCTTCGGTCGGTTGTCCAACTGTTGCTGGTAGTTCTTGGTGTAGACGGGCTGAGAGTTGAAGACAGTGTAGAACCAGAAGGCTGACAAGTGGATGACCCAGATACGGTTGAAGTTAACCAGCATGTGGAACCACGAACGTCGCTCGTAATATGTCTTGAAGAAGACCTTCTTCCATACCACATCCTTCAGCTTCGCAAAGCGATCAGCCGGGGGAAGATCGACCATGCGAGACTTGTCCTCGAAGACAATGCGTTCGAGACCCTCTGGGTACCAGAAGAGTTGATTCATATCATCGTATCCAATGATGGAAGAGTGGTCGCGCTCACGGCGGATGTACTTGCCCTCCGAGATCTCGTAACCCTGGTCACGGCAGTACTGGTACAGCGGCGTGATGATGTCGTTCAGATATGTGAACTCCGCAATAGGCTCCGTCTGAGCCTGTCCAGCTGGCGAGTTGAGGTAGTCGTCTGCGCACTTGAAGATGAAGCAGAGCAACTCAGGCATGAAACGAACCTGGTTGGCCTCACCCCAGCAGAGAAGGTAGAGAGCAACCTGGCGAACGCGGTCGTGCTGCGACATACGGTTCATTCTTGTCTTCCAGCGGTACTCAGCAGCCTCGAGACTGTTGTCACCCTCGTACGCCTCGAGGGTCTCCGCCTCGTTGCCAGGATTCTCGCCAGCCTTCTTCTTCGCCGCCTTGCGGGCCTTACGCGTCCTACGGTTGGCCTTTCCAAGGTTCATGTTGGCGAAACCGACGGCATCATCGAGATCAAGATGAGCGGCAAAGTACCATCTGCGGTAGTTGGCGTTCTCTCCACCGATGTAGTCGGCGTGCAGGGACAGAAGAGCCTGGTTCGGTGACATGCGGGAAGCACGCGAGTCGAGCAGAGTCATGAAGTGGTCATACATATTCCTCATGCTGTCACGCTGGAAACCGAACTTGGCAGTAAGATCCATGAAGATATCCTCGATTTCCTCCTTGGTGCAAGGAATCTGTGCCTCGGTTGTCCAGGCTGGGTAGGGCTCGCGTGAACGCTGACCGGCAGGAAGAGCGTTCGAGTAGTCCATACCGTAGATGGGTGTCGATGCACCAGAGGAGCGATTGCCACCGTACGAGACCTGCGACGAAGGAGGGCGGTAACCGCGTTGGCCGTCGCCGTTGTAGCTGTTGTACCTTTCGTCGCCACGGCCGTAGTAATCCATGTCGGTGGCACGAGCCATGTCGGACCTCATTGTGAAGTCGCTAAAGGTCTCGGAGTCTTCTTCGGAGTCATGCTGGCGGCGTCTGGGCTGGCCACTCTGAGCGTTGTGTGCGTATCCGTCCTGTGCGCCACCCTGGTCGTAGTACTGGTCATTGTAGTATTCATCTTGGTAGCCCTGTTGCTGGCCGTGGTGGTCGTCATAGTATCCGCCGTTCTGCTGGTGGTTGGCGCCCTGCTGGCCGTCATAGTAGGCTCTGTTGTGATGTTAGCGTTTATCGCCATTAGAGCGAAAAGGTGGTGAGACGTACTGTTCGTCATAATAGGCGTCGTTGCCGTTCTGCTGGTAGTGACCCTGCTGGCCACGAACATCGTCGTGATACTGGCCGTATTGCTGGTCGTCGTGATAATACGAGTCCTGGCCTTGCGGCTGAGCCTGGCCCTGGTGGCCGTAGCCATCATCGTAGTGGCCTCCCTGCGGATGTCCGGACATCGTGGGGGAAGATTAGAGTTGCGATGTAGGAACTGTGTTATGCTGTCAACAAAGTGTCGTCGCGTGGGCGCGGGGCTGCGTCTGAAACACGGTGTGTCGCAGGCGAGGCGAGGGGGCGTGCGTACCTCAAACAATGGGCATTAGAGGCGGCGATGTCGAATTGATCGTATTAAATTGCCGCGACGTATGTCGATGGCTAATTGCTGCGGCGGTGCGCGAGCGTGGTGCGCACAGCAAGTGTTGTCGCCGGAGCGAGGGATGGGTGTGAGCGAGGGTGGAACGGAGCTCGAATGCCCCAGGAACGAGATCGAGATAACCTGTTTGGTGGAAAGAGGCCGGGGGGCGTTGTTGTGATGCTAACGAAGGTGAAGGCGCTGCTGCAGCTGCAGTCCGTTGTCGTTGCCAGAGGAGACGCGCGGCGAGTCGGCGCTTGCTTCTGCTGGGCGAATTAGGTGGGTGGTGGCGGCTTCCCTGAAAAGCTGGGAAGGGCCTCCGCGGACAATCAAACAACCTCAACGCAGAACGAGAGGCAGTGTGAAAGGACCTGAAAGGACCTGAAAGGGACAATGGGCAGCACCGCAATAGTCGGAGAGGGAGCGAGCGAGCGTGAGGAATGCGAGAGCGCCGGCAAAAGGCCTTTTGAGGAGTTTCCCCTGAAAATGAGAGGCTCACGCCAAGCTGGTCTAGCGCCGTGAAGGGCTATGCATGGGTACCCTCGCAGTGCTTCACGCCTAGCAATTGCAGTAAATGCCGTTGCCACTTGATATGATGAGGCCTTTTACGCCGTGCACGAGTGCGATATATCTACTACGTAGGTTCTTGCCCATGCGATGGTGGTGTTGCTGCTCTTCTTCCCTTCGTGTCCTGCACTGCCCTTCAGCCACTCACTGCAATGCACGCGAGCATGGCGGGAATGCTGGAGAAAACCGGTTCTAAAAAAACCATTGTGTTGGGATTCCCGATCGGCCGCAGTGCAAATCGTCAATTGACATACCCGAGCAAAGCCCCATGTGGTTTAACGGCTGCAGTTGAGACTGTCTCGTCTGGCACCCTGGCCGCACGCTCGATTGATCCTCGAAGGGCGCTGCATTGTTCTGCTTCACTGAGGGAGCTCTGCGCTCTCCCTGGCCGTCTGAACATCATCATTCCGCGGGCTGCACCATCTTGCATGCACCCACTCAACGACCGGCCGTCCACGTCACGACGCTGCAGCACCGCTGCACCAATGCGCACGGCAAATGGGCCCGCTCGTTGATCAAACCAAAACCAGCACGACCAGCGCTGGGATTGGTGCTGCTGCTATCGGCGCGATAAGGATAGGACGCTTCTTCCTGTCAACCTTGACCAATTGTATGGCGCGTGGCGCTGTTCCCGCTCGATCCCGGCCAACGGTGCGTCGCAACGCCAGAAGCAGGAAGGGGGCTGACAGCCAGCGATTCAGCGGAGTGGAAACCGGATGCTCCATGCCCGCCCCCTTCCGCTGCACTCGCACGCTTGACGGGCTTGTTTCTTCCTGTTGAAGCCGCTGTCACCCCGAACATTGAGTATTGACTGATTGCCTCCCCTGATTATTGCAAGGCAGGTGATTGAGGGTGCCTCAAAAGGTTTGCAGAATGACGAAATTGCCAACGGCAGCATGTACAATTCGGGCATGGGCCTGGGCCTGATAGCTGTGATATTAGACACTCCTGTTCCCACATGTCAAATTCGCGGTCCACGGCTGCGTTACAGAGAAAGCGAACAGCTTGGGACGCACGCCTAGTCTCGTTACCGGAACGGCATGATGAGACTCGAGATCATGATTGCGTTCACCACGCAATTTCCATGTTTCGCCCGGCTTTGGTATGTACTGGACGCAGAGCTAGCAGGAGCGACACGTCCAGCGGTACGTACAGCTTCACAGTAGGAATTCCATATAAAGAAACAGGCGACAGACTATCGTTGACTGCCATTTTTGCCGCGCACCAGCATCAGCTGTTGGAATAGTGACAGCCTGTCCAACCGCCACCTTTTGAAGTGCATCAGTCGAACTCGCCTGTCAAGAGCACCATGCGGACACAGTGTGCACCCGAGCTGGCTGTGCTCTTCCTCCACAACCATCGTCGTCCAATAGTGCAGTGCATACTATCATACGCGGTTGCAAGGCGAGAAGAGCTGGTAGCTCGGTATCGACCTCCTCGACACGGAGCTGGATTGGCCGCCTCGTTGCTTCGCCACGCCCGTTTCAGCTCCATGCGTGCAGGTACCGGTGTACCCGCGCCTGGTCTCAACTTCAGGCCTTCCTTGACGTGTCGGCCACCGTGTGTTACTGAGACGAGACCGACAACGACACGCATCTGTCAAAAACATCACGCACATACCGGGCGTGGCGTACCGAAAGTATTGTATTTTGTATCCGTCCCGACAGCACGTGAGGATGCCAGTCTCAGGTCAGATTTAGCACCATCTATCTGCAAGTGCTGCACTGGGTCACATCAGCCGCTAGGTGGGGTGCAGAC
This sequence comes from Didymella exigua CBS 183.55, assembly GCF_010094145.1. Lineage (NCBI taxonomy): Eukaryota > Fungi > Ascomycota > Dothideomycetes > Pleosporales > Didymellaceae > Didymella > Didymella exigua. The sequence goes on from NW_022984786.1 coordinate 692,062, forward strand.
GCGTATGCGCAATTTTCACCGTACCTGCGTCTCAAGCGCGCTGGCTTCGTTGGTTGGCGTCTGTTTTCATTGCACAAATATCCGCAACGTCAAGATGGATGGATTGCGTGCAAGGCGAGATGCCAGAACAGCAGCAGGGCGCTTCTAGAATTCCGAGACGCTTGGCAGCAATCAAGGTGGAGACTCGGGCCATGGTGAGTCCAAAATTATGAAACTGGCCTAGCCTCAGGGGTTACCCTCGCCCTCGCAGATCCGCCTTGGGGAAGCTTGGTCGACCTCTCACTTCTTCACCCAGGCTGCCTCAGTGCTGTTTCCAGTGCGAATTTTCTGTTTTACCAGTCACTCTTTACTTCACACCCTTAAAGCTGTTCTTGCATCCAGCGTTGTTTGCTGCTGCGTCATACTCTTTCACTCTTTTCGCGCCTTTCGAACACCATTTAGACGTGCCGTGACCTCAGGACCTCGGCGCCTCAAACCAAGCTCTGCCAATACCCTACGACATTTCTTGGACATTTCTTCGATCAAATAGATCATCATTATGCGAGGCCTTATTGCTGCGACCGCGCTGCTTGCCGGTGTGCAGGCCGCCGTTGATCCTATTGTCATCAAGGTACGCCGTTCCACGACAGCGGCTGGCGTAATGCAGGGTTCTAACAGTAACGCAGGGCTCAAAGTTCTTCTACAAGAACAATGGCACCCAGTTCTTCATGAAGGGTGTCGCTTACCAGCAGGAAGTCAACTCGAACACCTCATCCACCAACTCTGATGATCTGAACATCACCGACCCGCTTGCCGACAGCACATCTTGCAAGCGCGACATTGAGTACCTGAAGAAGCTCAAGACCAACACCATCCGTGTCTACGCTATCGACCCTGCGAAAGACCACAAGGATTGCATGAACGCGCTCGCTGATGCTGGTATCTACGTTGTTGCCGACCTGTCTGAGCCTGGCAACTCCATTAACCGTGATGATGCCGAGTGGACCACCACCCTCTACACCCGCTACACTAGCGTCATCGACGAGCTGATGAAGTACGACAACACTCTCGGGTTCTTCGCCGGTAACGAGGTCTCTAACCAGCCCAACAACACCCTGGCTTCTGCTTTCGTCAAGGCTGCTGTCCGTGACAGCAAGGCTTACATCAAGAGCAAGAGCTACCGCTCTGTCGGCGTCGGCTACGCCACCAACGACGATGCCGACATCCGCGAGAACCTTGCCAACTACTTTGACTGCGGGAACAGCGAGGATGCCATCGACTTCTGGGGCTACAACATCTACTCGTGGTGCGGTGACTCTTCCTTCAAGGAGTCCGGTTTCGATGTTCGCACCCAGGAGTTCGAGAAGTACAACGTTCCCGTCTTCTTTGCTGAGTATGGTTGCAACACTCCTCGTCCTCGTCTCTTCACCGAGGTCGGCGCTCTCTACGGCGATGAGATGACTGGTGTTTGGTCTGGTGGCATTGTCTACATGTACTTCGAAGAGGCCAATGAGTTCGGTCTCGCCACCGTCAGCAACGGCAAGGTCACCACCAACAAGGACTTCGACAACCTCTCCAAGGAGATCGCTAAGGCTACTCCTAGCAGTGTCAAGATGGCTGACTACACACCCACCAATACTGCTGCTGCTTCTTGCCCTACTGTCAAGGCTGGCAAGTGGGAGGCCGAGTCTGACCCTCTTCCTCCTGCCGCTAACGCCCAGCTCTGCTCCTGCATGATGGACACTGTCAGCTGTACCGTCGCCGACTCAGCCACAGAGGACGACTTTGGTGACATGTTTGGCTACATCTGCGGTCAGAAAAGCGGCAAATACTGCGTTGGCATCAACCGCAACGTCACCGCCGGCGCCTATGGTTCCTACGGCATGTGCACTGCCAAGGAGCAGCTTGCTTTCGCACTCAACGCCTACGTCAAGGACGTTCCCAGCGGCTGCAGCTTCAAGGGCAAGGCCACCTCCAAGTCGGCTACTGCTACTCCCACTGCTTCTGGCTGCAGCAGCCTCCTCAAGGAGGCGGGTACTGCTGGCACTGGCTCCGTCACCTCTGCCGCCAAGGCCTCTAGCTCCGGCTCCTCTGGCTCTTCCAACTCCACCGGCGCTGCCTCTGGCCTCGCGGTCCCTGCTCTCGGCATGGGCCTGAGCGCCTACATCTTTGGTGCTGTCGCCTCAGGCATGGCTATGATCCTCTTGTAAGAGGTGTAGCTAGCGAGGGGTTGAATTGTATTTAATTGCATTTGCATAGTTCGCGATAGACTAGGACGAGACGGCAATATTCCCCTTTGTTTGTGAGCTCGGTGGAGACTTGGATACGAGCTGGGTGTAATCTTTTCTTCCAATGTACACAAAAACGAAAGTAATCATTGCAGAATCTTGTTCGCTTTGTGCCCATCAGTATGCTCAACCCTGCAATATCTCGTCTAGTAATGCGTGTGTCTTCCGTCACATACCCGCGCACGATATGCATCTCACCATCCGCTCTTCCCGCCTCTTTAGGGAGGCCTCCATAACGCTCTTCGCACCACAGGTCATCAAACACGCTCTCCGACTTCTCACAGGGCCCCCATAGCTTTTCTCCTTTCGAACAGCTAATCCAGAGAACTTCGATTGCTTACAATTATCTCAGGCCTCCGCACCCCTGTGTGGCGACCCGCACCAACGGGGCTGTGCAAAGCACGCTACACGCGAACGGCTCACGGCCCTTTGGCGCATACACGAGCAATATCGAACACTGATCGAAACGGAGACCGAACGGAAATAGACACACGTCAATCGTTCCATGCGTGTTGATTGTGGGATGAGGGGATTGGGAATACGAGTGCGGAGATGATGGATACGATGAGTTCACGGGAACCAGCTCATGGGGAGCTTGAGGCACATTTTGATTGACTCCTGCGGTTGATAGCGTGATCGGGAAATATGCCTCGAGGGGGTTTGAGAGCGTTTGGGTGTTGGGTTGCGTGTGCGGGGTTTACTCAAGTGCTATGTGCCATGACCCATCTGGACGACCAGGTGGCAGTGTTGGAGAAGTTGAACGAGATCGGACTACAGTCTGATTCCCAAGACCAAAGAAGGAAATCAAAATCGATTATAGGGTTTCTAGGTCTCGATAGAGTGCCAGGAACAGATCATAAATCGTGCATGTCATTGGACGTTGTATCGCTGCATACTCGAAGCGCTGTACTTCTAAACGATAGCAGGACCTTGAGTGCAACGTTCACATTTGCAAATATACGCGCCGGCCTAGAAATTGAGAAGTCGTGAATCATCGACATCGTTACTATGTACTAGGGAAAACATACAAACGCAATCAATACCGCTCAATGAGCCACTCCCGCCTCTCCACCTCGCCCATCTTATCCAACATATCCTGCTCACAATCCTTCATCGTCAAGTAATCCCTCACCATCTCCGATCCCAACGCCTCCTTTAGTTCGCCATCAGCCTTGAGCCTAGCAAACGCCTCGTTGAAAGACTTTGGCATCTTTCTAGTCACCCCATACTTCGCCCTTCCCTCATCGTCAAGCGTTGAGGGGTTGACAGGGAGATCCAACTCCGTGTACCCTTGCTCACGCTCAGGAACTGGCTGCTGCAGCCTCTCCTCTCCATCCGCAAGGCCGACACCGCCGTGCTCTGTCGCGCCAGCGACACTCTGATCATATGTCTGCATTGGCGGCGCTGCAGCAGGCACAGAAGCCAGCCCCAGCATACCCGTCGCAACAATACCAGCCATGACGAAGTACATGTTCGCAAGGCCGTCAAGACATCTAATCTCCCAATGCCCGTCTTCAATACGCCGCAGTGGACACTCCCAGTTATGCGTGCCCCAGCTAACCCATGTGCCGCCCGTCCACTGGTCGTCTATGACTCGGCCGTAGCTCTGTGCATCGGGCATAGTGAACGCACACAAAGCGGGTAGATGATTCAACACGCCACCGACAAAGAATTCTCTATCGCGGGTTGGTGGTTGTATTGAGATCTGCGCGTGCGCTGCGCTGCCTGCACCTTTCTCGCCGAATGGCTTGGGATGCAGTGTCGCTCGTAGGCCGTATAGAGCTGCGATCTGAGCGATGACTTGTCTCGTTTGAATGAGTGTATCGATGGCGAGTAATGGAGGAGCTGGTGGCAGAATGAACTCGTACTGACCTGGTCCGGATTCGGCATGGAACTGCTGGAGATCGATGCCCATGTCGGAGAGAGATGTTGCGATCTCGGCGAGCATAGGCGTCTGGAGCCATTGTGTAGGTGTTAGGGTGGACCATGCATGTATAGTGGTGACTCCTTCGTAGGATTGCTGAGGGGGCTGAGAATTGAAGGGGTTGCGCGGTTTGTCTCCAACGAGGAAGGTGACTTCAATTTCGAAACCTACTTGGAGGGTTGTGTCATACTTGTATTGGAGTTCAGTGATGAGCGTTTCGAGATTGTTGCGCGGACATGCGGGCAGTGGGTGGCCATCTTCAGAGCGCCAGTAGCTTAGGACTGTCGCGGCTTTGAGAGGGTCCTTGTCGTGCGCTCGACGCAAGGAAAGCAAGTCCGGTTCTACGTAGATCTGCCCCTTTGTGTTGACAACGGGTGTTAACGAGTCGTTCTGCAGGGTCCCCATGTTGCCCTGCGATATGCCAATGCGCCCCCCTTCATGGATGATGCGAGTGAACTCCTTGATTGGAAGAATGCGGACGCGCATCGTTGCCGTGTAGTCTAGCCATTGGACGTAGACGAACTTGATACCCGAATTCTGCTGCATGAAATCAGTGAAATGAGCTACATCATAAAGTTGCGACGTGATCCCCGAGGGAGGTGGGAATGGAGATGCACTGTACGGACTAGCAGATCGATGACGAGGTGAGATCTGTGAGTCTGAGCGTGGCCCAACGCTTCTGTACGACGGTGAAGGCATTGCAATGGGCACCGGTGAAGGCTGTGATTGTGACCGTGACTGCGGTTCCCCTGTGCTTTTCGTATTGAAAGTCAGCTGCTTAGGTGCCTCTCGTGGTATCTCGCTGAACAGGGGCTCGTAGCCCAGTCTGTATAGCATGTTTGAGTTGTTGAACAGAATATCCTTGGTCATGCCAATCGCTTGGTGTGTCGTAAGATCAGTCTTCTCGACATACTCGATAAGAAGCTAGGCTTGTCAGTCAGCCCAGTACGGTCTATGCGATGGTCGAATACATACATCAAGCCAGACCTCTCTGAACTGCTTGTTGGCAAGCCAGAAGGTTTCCGGAAACCAGTGTCCATCACTCGAGTAGAGAAGCTTACTACCCGGTACTAACTCTAATGCTTGTCGCAGGATTGCTCTTTGCCCATCTCGACTAACCATTGGAAACACCTCGCCCAGATCGAGGTAAACATGCTTGTATACTGTTGCCAAGTACCCAGCCTCACGTGTGTATGGATAGGCTGAGTGGAGAATGACGAACGGAACGTTGGGGTAGTTTTCGATGAGTGGCTGGAGAAATGCAGGATTTGACAAGCTCAGGTCGATGTCGTTGTCGCCAAGTCCGGTATGCAGTTGCAATGGCTTGGAGAATCCGTCCGAGCGTGCAAGATCATCTGACAGAATCTCAAGAGTCCTCAACACCAGGTAATCGTTGAGTGCCTTCCGCTCGACTCTAAAGCTGCGCTTACGGACGCAACTCTTAACGTACCGCTCGAAAGGGTAACCGACTGCTTTCGCAGCGCGCTCGTAGTCTTCTTCGATGTCCAGTCCGGTCCTGTAGCAAATGACGGTCTTGAACCCCACGACTTCCGGATCATCGACAGCCTCTTGGATCTTGCGCTCGAAGTCATCCATGAATATAGTCCAGGTTTCGGTGTAGAAGTGCGTTCGTCCAAGGTCATCCTCGTCGGCGTCCTTCACAATGGCTTCCATTAAGCGCTCAGCAACAGTCTCGATGCGTACGATACGCTTGCTCGGTGCGTCTGTATAGCGATCATGCCAGTCGTACGGATGGGCCTTCCCAGGTCCAGCGAGGCCGTCATCGATAAGTAAGGCCGTGACACCTTCGAAGCAGCGCTGATTAAAACGCTCAGAATCAGAGCGAAGCCACTCTTCTCTTTGCTCGAGGATATCGCTCCAGTCCGCATCGTCGTCAAGCTGGTAGAGCTCACGCAACTGCCGTGCTGCCCTTAGGTGAGCAAGGGACTTGAAAGTATCTCGTAGAGCTCGACCCTGCGCCTCTGAAGTGATAGTCTCGAATGGGATTGTCTCCGCATGCGTCGGCAGGATGAGGTTATGAGCATGGTTGTCGATTATAGGGAAGTTGAGTGCGACATGTCGCAGCTGCTCGATGGATTGTGGTGGGGCAGTACTAGGCTCCATATCTTTCTTGACTTGTCGAACCTGACCGGATCTTTGATTGCCTTGAAGGTCTTGCAGCCACTTGATATATCGCCGAAGCTTACTGGCTCTTACGTCTATCGTTTATCGTAGCTCGCTGTCAACGCTAACAAAGTGGCATGCATGCAAAGCAGGTTGCTGAACTGATGACGTCGCTGGCGCGGAAGCTCGGGTGTTCTTTGCGACTCCAGTCCCGCAAGCAGAATGTTCTTGCACACTCCCAACCGCAAAAAGGATCACTATCGCATGAGTACGCTTGACCACGGAGTGGCTGGGATGGAGGGGTCACCCAATGATGGCTGGGCTGTGGTGGGGAAGTGTTGAAGAACTAGCCATCTTCAGTTAGCTGTATTAATACTGTTCAGTCAGCAACAGAGGGCAAGCCATGACACTAATCCGAACCCAATTTTTGTGTAATTCTAGCAAGGGTATATCGTCTTCTCTCAGTTGTCATAGAGGTCGTCCTACTTTTCTTTACATACTCATATTATTCCCAACCTCTTCATAGACCCGACGTGCGCCTTGCTGTGTTTGCTTCCACCGACACCAATGTAGGTGTCTTTAGCACGGCCGATGATGTCGCCTCGCTGTCTATGGAAAGTGTTTTCCAGTCGCGCAGCTACTGCATCACCTTCCACTCTTGCCACAAGGTGGCACACCCAGATCAGGCGTCTAGCGCTGATGAATCGATTCTCCATTAAAGGGCGAGTGATCGATACTTGAGTGACAGACTTCGTGAAAAGGGGGCCGAGCGGAAGTGAGTTCGATTCGAGATACTTGTACAAGTAGTAGACGCATCGCCATGCTGCGCGCTGTGTAAGGGATGTGTCCTTGGAGTAGTGGTGAGCAAGTTGGTGTACCAGAACAATGCGCTCAATCAAAGGCAAGTCTGTGGCGGCGTTGCGGCGGTCGATGGGCAGAGCGTGGTTGGCTCTTGCGTGAACCAGGACATTTTGGAATTGACGGACCTCTTCCGTCATTGCTGGTAGCGCGTAGCCGACTCGGCTCAAGGCTTTGATTAGCCTCTTGCAGGCTTGTAGAGTGAGGGCCCTCTCTCGTGCCTGAGGTTTCGAGAGGCTCGTAGTCGGGAGTTGAAGCTCGGCAAGCTCATCGACGATGATTGACGCGAAGTCTATCTGCGTTGACAGCGGCAGTCCCTTCTCTTCCATTGTTCGTAGGCATCGCAGAAGTGTGGCGGAGCCGGCATGGCGAGCAACGAGTAGCAAAGCCAAGTCAATGAAAGCAGTATATGCCTTAGGCTGTGCCTGCAGCTGAACTAGGACGTCGGCTACAGCGTTTTGGACTCGAGGCAATGTTCTCGCAGAATGTTGTATCTGCAAATCGATGCCTCGACAAAGAAGCACCGCTTTGACAAAGTATTTTGGGGAATCCGGATATGGCGACCACTTGCCGTTGCCGTGCACACCTAGTGTTCCTGCCAGCGAACTTAGAGCAGCATCCAGCAGCATCTTGCCAGTATCGCCTTTCCCGTCGACCTGGTGTACGAGACGTAGCCATGTTTCCATGTTGTGGCTTGTAATCCTTTTGGCAAGACGCAGTGTGATTGCGGGGACTACACTAAGCAATTGATGGCGTGGCATGTAGGACAAGGCACGCTCTGCACCTGCAAAGCCATCCGGTGCCGCAGCAACGTTGCGAACTGTGGAGAGAACGACTTCTTGGACTCGCTTTGTCTCGTCGAAATGGGACAGCAGCAAATTGTTCTCAGCACTCTCACTGAGATTCAGTGCAAGTCTGTGCAATGTCTTCAGCTCTGTGTGTGGAACGCGGTTGCCCATCCGTTCAATCAAATGCAGCAGGATGCAATCCTGCGCTTCTGTTGTTGACTTTCCCGCCTCTGTTGCCGATTGTGCCATGATTCTAAGGACACGATGAACGAACGGTTTCCTTCTCTTGTGTTCAGTCTCCCATACCATGTCGAGACTGTCCATAAATGCCGCGCAGTCACTTGGCCTCTGAAGTGGATTCAAGACGCGGAGTAACCGTCCATCGTCTTCAAGCAGAACTCGCAGCACAGGAACGGGGCTACCTCCAGCCGAGTCCAGATGTTGAAGTACCGCCGAAGAGTACTGGCATAAGTAGAGCGTAGAGGGTAAGTTCCGCTCAAAAAGCCCTTTCAAGAGTCCTTCCACCACCGGAGTGGAGCTGCCGCTTTGCGCGGCTGCAAAGCCGGCTTTGAAGCTGTCGAGACTTCGCTCAAGTTCGTTGCGGCTAATGCAGGCAGGCTCGGTCGTGGGTAGGTCCCATGACAGCATATCAATAGCACCAGAACTTTCATATTTATCTGCAAGCTGCGCAGATTGATGTGTGAGGGCTTGTGGGAGATTGCGGTCGGCAGAGTTCGGGTCGATGGCCGAGCATCGAGACTGCGCGTCTGCGGAGGGCGTATCGTCCCAGGCAGGTGAGACTGCGGTATGTTAGCCAGTGTACATAGTGTCTACTTCATAGTTCTGCACGACATACATGAGCTCACTCCTGGTAAATTCCTGGGTAACGATGGCGGCTCATATCTCCATGAAGTCTGCGGGTTCGACCGGTATCCGAACAGCGCCCCGAGGCTGAACAAGGTGGGGAAGCTATCCTGCGGGTAGTATCCAGCTGAGGCTGTCATGCGACGCTTCGCAGCTCTCTTCCTAGCCTCCAATGGCCCGGGAACATTGCTGCCATGGCGCCTTTGTTGTGGACAGGTGCTGTAGAAAAATCGATGTACCGCCAATGACAGGACCTCGTCAGGAACCCAGATGTGCTGCGGAGCGGGAGACTGGAGCGATTGCACTGCTCGCTGGCAGGCAATTGGCGGACGGCGCATCAAGCAGAGTGCTGGTCATGAGAGTGCTGCCATCCTATAGCTGCCGTGAGCACATGTCGCGTTGGAGCTCTTGGACGCGTTAGTGCAGATATCACGTGATTAAGTTTTGATTGGTCGAGATTCAAGCTCTCCGTCCAGCATCTCAAGATGAACCTCCTTGAGTGACGTCCAATCATGCAATGGAGCTTCCATGGTGACATACTCATGGTGACATACTCGAAGTATACTCACGTGCATGTGTATCATCGCTGCTCTTTCGGCTGCTGATTATCCCAATTCGGTAACATTTTGCCGTCGTTACACGGCTCGAAGTCAAGCAACCCAGTGACACCTGCCACTGTCTCTAGAATCAAGTGAAGCCAATGCATCATGCACGCTGTACAGGCGGCAGATTGGCGTTGGCAGTCACAGTGATGCAGTGATACACGATCGCAGCCGGGTTGAAAAGCTGCATTATTAGGAGGTGTTCAATCCGTCTGCAGGAGCAGTTCGGACGAGGTCATCTCCACATGACACAGGTCTTTCTGGCAGCCGGCCCGCAGGCCACCGGTCGAGATTATCGCTTCTACCGGCTCTGTGTGGAAGTCGTCGCGTTCATCGCAGGGGCTCGATGCGTCCCCACCGCCGTTCCTTGATGATCCATAGCAGCAGTCGTCTCCATCACGGAGAACATTCTCGACCGCGAACTATCCCTCGGAAGGGGCAGTGATGCACGTTTTGCGTGCAAAACTACACCTGGATACAGGCAACGTCAGCACCAGCGGCCACCAAAGTAAGCGCTCGCGCTGTGCAGAGGGCCGCGCGGTTGGCCGAGCGCCCGTCACGCCGGGCTTGGAGCTGGATGTGGCTTGAAGTTGAAACGAATGGCAGCAGTTGTGGAAAACGGCAGGGGAGGGCGGCCAATAGGCGCGGGAGAGGACCTGGTTAAGCCAGGAACCGTGGCATGGTGCCGTGGTGGACCGCTTGCGTCGCCCTCTCACGCACACAACACCGAGACGGCCGGGCACGCAGTCAAAGAAGGCGCTCGTTGTGTGCACACTCATTAATGGAGAGCTGTGTAAATCCCCCGATGCGGTCAAGGAGAGACAGGCTGCATTTTCAGCCAGGCACAGTGCTTTCAACACGCTCTACGGGCCTAGATACGCAATGGCCTGAGGCCCAACAAAGCAGGCCGGACTCAGGAATCCGTCGCGCGGCCACTTGGCAGGCTAGACACCATTCGCGCCAACCGCTTCGGGCGTTCACCCCTTCACGACGGGTCCACTTCACCGCGCGCCCAAGCCTCCTCGCTCCTCACACCCACCCAAGTCAGTCCTTGTAGTTCGCTGCTCGCCATCACACTCGTTTCTGCTTTGTTGTTTGTCCATCGACACTGCCCACTAACACACAGCGAGCGACCCGCGTTCCTTTCTTTGGCAGCTGCTCGACACCAAGGGGTAAATCCGAAACTTCATTCCGGGCCTCATTAACCGCGATTCCAACACGCTGCGTTTCAAATTTGGCAGTCGAGGGCATCGTTGAACGAGTCCACTGCATCGCAGCTGTCAACTGGGCCTGTCTTCCTTGCGACTCTACGACACTGGATCGAAGACACAAACAATCCACTCTACCCCATACTCGCTACCAGCACCTGAGCTTTCACCCGCACCCAGCCACCCACTCGCCCATCCACCGCCATCACCCGGACGGTCCCGTTGAGTGAAGCCCATCGGACGGCCTCACCCTCCTGCGACCTACCCCGGACGAACCTCACTGCCTGCGTACCCACGGCCTGTCGCTGACGCAGACGGCAGTCGATACGAGTCGCTCGTACAGTGCAACGTACGGCAGAACTCTCACCTCGCCGACACCTCGTCGACGCATCCCACAATGGTCTCCTTCAAGTTCACATCCGCGCTCATCGCGGCAGCCATGATGATGATGGCCTCCGCCGACTCCGATGACTTCTGGAGCACCGTAACAACACCCTCGGCCGTTGCGTCGCCGACCACCACCCTGGCTGCCAGTGCCATGTCGACGATCGGCTGCTTCGAGACCGGAACACCACTGTCCAACTATGGTTTCTACGAGTTCCAGAGTCCTGGTAACTGCCAGCTGGTCTGCATCGAGAACGGCAAGAACGTTCTCGGTCTTGCAAATGGTGTCGACTGCTGGTGTGGAGACAAGATCCCAGCAAAGGACTGGCAGGTCGATAACAGCACTTGTGGCACAACCTGCGGAGGAACAGATAAGGAATTATGTATGTGATCGGCCAGACACGGCTATGACGAACCTTTGCTAACTCTTGGCAGGCGGTGGAGCTAACAAGCTCTGGGTTATGCTTACCGGAAACACTCGCAATCAAGTCCCCTACTACGAGATCGCTTCGGACTCCTCGTCGTCAGGAAAGAAGTCATCAACTGCAGCACCCAGCTCAACCGCCGCCTCCTCTGCTACTGCCAGTCCGTCAAACTCTGCTTCCAGCGATAGCGATTCCGACAGCAAGCCCAACACAGCCGGCATTGCCGCCGGAGTGGTAGTCGGTGTCGTTGGATTGGCCGCGATCGTCGGAGGAGTATGGTTCTTCTTGCGACGCAGACGCCAGCGTCAGGCCGAAGAGGACTACCGCCGCAACGCAGCCGGCGTGAACGACTTCATTAACGGCGGCAAGACCAGCGCCTCTTCCATGAACGACTCGCGCATTGACCCCAGCTTCATGGACCGAAGGCAAAGCAATGGCAGCATTGCGGATAACGAAGACTACTCGAGGAGGATATTGAAGGTATGCCGTGACGTCGATGGTGCAAACAAGGGTCTGTACTAATGCGTGCTTAGGTCACCAATGTATGAGGGCAATGACGATGGCACCTGGCAACCTTACCCCATCGACTACATACCGCCAGCACGCATCTCCTTTCACGACTGAATTGGAGTTTACTTTGATGACTACTCAATACCCCGATAAAACTTCGCTAATCCTCACTACCTTCTCTTGTCTCGCATTTGCGGTGCGCGACCACGCTTGACGACGAGAGTAAGAAAATACTTCTGCATTTGAGCCCTTGTGATGGGCGTTGACTGCTCCCTTTGAACAACGGAATACCCAACGTTGGCTAGGGCATTTCCTCTGTTATATATCTCCGAGCTTTTCGAACCACAACTGGCGTTAAGGGTGTTAGATTATGGACAATCAAATGGGCGATACAGTATCTTAGCGGTGTTACGATTGGTACTTTTCCTATTCTCTTTTCTCGGATCGTGGTTTTGTCCATGCCAACGTGCCCTGCCTGCCTGCACCTTGCCATCTTCAAGATCCTCTGCCCCACGTCATCTCCTTCAACTTAGTCTCTCTTCCCACAGCTTCTGCCTATCTACTCCACCTGGCACACCAAAAGTCCCTGTTCTGTAGCGTTGTAGCGTCAATAAAGTGTCTGCCATCTCGACCCCCAAGGCCAATACCAATTCCAACAACTATGCTTTCTAGGTGACCTTCAGCTACCATGCTTACAACAGGAATCAAATGCCTTTCACAGTGTCCTCTCCCACAAGTACGCGAGCAGTATGGCCTCGCAATATTTATCCCGTCCAAATCCCGCCCAAGCCGAATCCGACCAGCCTGTGACAACACGACGCACGTGGCTGCAATAACGATCAGCACAGACGCGGAGGCGCGCATGTGCGATCGCCCGCATCCACGACATATGTCAAACACCCACAACCGACATCATACACACCGGCTGCAAAAGAAAGTTCTGCGTTGCTGGGCCACCAGATGTGCTGCTGAGGATTCAGGAGCGAAAAAGGCATTGTGCACGCAGTGTTTGAGATTTTCCAAGAATGCATTCTTTGTGCATGGGCATCTGGACTGGGCGTTTCGTGGCGAAGATCGCCACGGGTCGGTTGGAGCGCTGTGGTGTGGCTGGTGCTTGCAGCCGAAATGAGCATGCGCATAAAGTGAGGCGCAGCGTCGGGGGCGCAAGGAGAATTGTCTTGTTGCGGAGTGTGTATCTCCGGCGGGTTTTTATGTCGGCGATAGGAGATGGGCTGAAAGTGTGGGGATTTGTGAATGCTTTGGCAAGCTGCAGCTCCCTCGTCAGTACCTATAGTTCTTGGAAGGAGCTAGTGAGTGAATCAATTGCTTCGCAGTAGATGCGAGCTACAGCATTATGACACAGCGAGCAATATTGAAGTTCCAGAAAGAGGAGTTGATAGGAACAAGCGTTGTGTCTACTCTCCAGACTCTACAGGTAAAGCTTGCAACTGACCGGTAATACCACTTGCCTCCATTAACCGGATACTTGACCACCTTCATCCTTTTCGCGGTAGTACACTTCCGGTTGATCTTTAGTGATCGCTGTAGTGATCACAAAGCTCGGCACTGCTCCGAGCCCTGTGTCGGTCAAAGCGCCCCTTCACTGACAGTTCGAGACTCAACTTTGAATCAGTAGTCTATTCGATCTCGACACGTGTGCTGTCATTGTTATTACACACGTGTCTGTGCAGACACTAGTGCAGTTCATTACTGTATTGTATTAAAGGCATGCATGAGGTTTATGCGTGGCTTCATTGAACCACTCGATTGCACCAAATCGAGTGTTACCGACCTTGTAGGGTGGTGGCGGGTTAGGCATGTTCTTTATACTGATTTCGTTTCCCTCGTACTCCTTCAACGACTTGGTTTCGAGCTCTCTTGCTTCGGAGCCTAGCAAGAGCCTGATCTTCGCTCGTGCCCAGCATGAGATGTCTCAGAGTCAGAGATGTGAGATAAGCAACGCAATTTTCAGGGGGTCGTTGTGGACAGAGGAGAAGTTTGTTTGTTCGGCCAGTATGGTGTTGTGACTCAATTCCAGTCAAGTGTAAGGTACGGGAGAGTTGCAAGGCGGTAGCGTAGCCATTCACGGGAGGCGAATAGCTGGATGTTCAAACCGGTAAGTTCAAAGTTCGTGTCAATCACCAGCTCTGCGATGTTGTTAGAAGTGCTGAACAAGACGGAAATGACGACTTGGTAACCTCGCCATGCTTCTCAGGTTGCCCCCAAGTCACCTCAAATTCTTGAAGTGTCCCTGTGGAAAGTTCGTCTGGGTCGCCCTTTAAACCAGAACCAGGAAATTGGCATCTGGAACCCAGGGGGCAGGAAGTGAAAATTGGCGTGGAGAAGGTGGGAAAGAGAGATTTGATGCACAATGTCTTAGATGATACTCTTTCTCTCGAGGGTTGGAAGGGATATCCAGGCTAGAGTGGGCATATACACACCCTTCTCACATTATCATTTGTTGGTCACCGTAGAAGCTATTGTATAAACCGAAACACTCCTTTGACGACATACGCTTGATGCTGCCGCCCTAATGTTCTTGTGATCGAGCTAATCTACCATTCGTCCAAGTTGTCTGTCTGATCATTAATTTTATGGAGGGACTTTCAAAATATTCTTTCGCCTCCGCCTCCAAAGCAAACTTCCTCTCTAAGTCGGACTGCATCGGCTCTCGACAAGTTCATGCGCTGAAAGAAGTCCAGCCTGTCGTCCCATCTCACGGAGCTTGGCACGATACTTTCTTTCTTTGCGATGCAGCGGCAGGCGTCAATATTGAGTGCTATCTGGTGAAAGAAAGACGCGAGAGATCCAGAGGCTGACGAAATTGTGCACGGCGCGATTGAAGAGGCGCACCCTTTTCAGGTCTCGTTATGGTAGAGAATCATAGATGAGGCTTAACATGTTCACAGGATGTGAGATGAAGTTTATGATGAATGTTGGATGTTGTAAGAGTGATGTGCGGGGTGATTGTGTGAGGCGATGCTACCGGTATTGTTGCGGTATCAAGTGCAAATATAAAACGAGTGTATTCTGTTGTTCTGTGCTGTTGTTCTGCCTGTGTCTGGCCTGTCGAAGGCTGGCTGCGGGGTCTGTTTTGCATGACGTGTTTGTGATGCAGCTGAGGTAAGAGGTGCTCAGCAAAGCAGCACTAGACCACCGCCAACAAACACGTGATCTGCTTCTCCTCACAACCAATACAGGTATTCTGTGGCACAGAAAGCCAGCTTCAATGCAAATGAAGACGCCTCACTTTCGAGGAAATCGATCCTCTTGGTGATCCACAGGCTCATATTGTCGACCTCCAGTCATTGCTTGCTAGACTCGCGGCAACAGCAAGAAGCCAAGTACATACAACAGCGGGTATTTGCTAGTGGTCACCCATCTAACTACTAATCCGCTGATGCGTTGCCTGTATAGGGCTCAACGAACGAGAAGCGTTGTTATATCTTGCCTAGTGGACAAAAAGACACTGAAAAGTTCTGTTCACGGCCATTTGTAGTCTCTCTAGAAGCGAGACCCTACGGTTGGTTTGTGAGCATCCGCAAACAGAAATTAATAGTCATCAAGTTGTGCTACACTGCGTACTTGCAGGACGCCTTACCATAGGTAACGTGGCGTAAACTAATCCACTAGAGCATTACGCGCGGATAGCGACGCCACGCATATGAAGCGGCACTAACCAAAACAGGTCTGTAATCTCCTGCTCCTGGCTTCACGTCTTCAATGAGATCGCTTCTCCTTGCTCTGTTGCACAAATGGGACGGTGAGCTTAGTTCTCTCTATTCTGATGACTATAAACATTTCAAACTCTACCGTCTGTTGTGGCTTTGGTCAGGACACAGCTTCGAATACTGAGCATTTAGCTGCCTTGGACCTGAGTGCTTAGTGCAATCTCCACCAAGCAGGCACCGTGGCTTTGAAGGCCCTCCACTTCTTCCATGGCTAACTCAAGAAGCTTGCGATTGCTCTTCAAAACCATCGTGTTACTTACAGCTATCTTACTTCTCGTCCTTGGATTCGGTTTCGTCCGGTACAGCGACCGTGTGTTACGGACACAGCCCATTAGCACTGGGAACCTCAATCCTCCTCCAGAGGGTCGGTATTCCTTTGTTCGGTTGAATGATATGGAGAGCTTACGATTATTAGAGAAACCGGGTGGCGTGCATATTGCCATTTCGCCCGCCACAGTTCCAACCGGTCTGCCAAGGAAAGCAAATGACACTCTTCTCGCGCAATCACCAGCATATATCCAGGCCATCTTGAACACATCAGATTCACAATTTGCTCATCTGGAGTGTCCACAGCCG
The DNA here is from genome assembly GCF_010094145.1 of Didymella exigua CBS 183.55. Classification (NCBI taxonomy): domain Eukaryota; kingdom Fungi; phylum Ascomycota; class Dothideomycetes; order Pleosporales; family Didymellaceae; genus Didymella; species Didymella exigua. The sequence goes on from NW_022984786.1 coordinate 708,323, forward strand.
AATCTTGACCGTTATACTTACCTGAGATATCCACCGGATCTATCTGAAGCCTCCCAGCATCCCAGGTTTTTCTTCGCGCTTGATCTACATCAATGTGTCTACCTACTTCCACGATTGCTTGGTTCAATCGTAGAAACAATCAAGTTCCTCGGTCCGAAAAACTGCGTGCTTTCCATCGTAGAAGGCCGATCCAATGACGGCACCTTCGAAGTCCTTGACGAGCTTCGTCCCAGCTTGCAAGCCCTTGGTGTGAAGTACTCCTTGCAAACAAGCGATATCAATCCCACGGCTCTGGGACAAGACCGCATCGAAGCCCTCGCAGGCCTGCGGAACCTTGCCTTGCAGGACCTTCTCGCCTACCCAGCGCAATACGACCCGGACACCACCATCGTCTTCCTCAATGACATTGCGGTCTGCATGGAGGACATTTTAGAGCTCCTCCACCAGCGAAAATTGCAAGAGGCCGATCAGACATGTGCCATGGACTGGACGTATGTGGGCGACAACCCGACATTCTACGATGTCTGGATCGCGCGCGGTATGACGGGCGATACATTCTTCAAAATCCCCAAAGATGGGAGCTGGGATTCCGCCTGGAATCTCTTCTGGAACGACGATAAGGCGCGCGCGCGGCTTACTGCCGCAAAACCCTTCCAGGTGTTTGCGTGCTGGAACGGCGTCACCTCGTTCACTGCAAAGCCGCTGTTAGATGGGCGCATTAAGTTCAGGGCACGTGGGCCGGGTGAGTGCTTCCAGGGCGAGCCGAAGCTGTTTGCTAAGGATATGTGGGCGAAAGGATATGGCAGGATTGCGGTGGTGCCGAGTGTGAATGTGGAGTATAGTGATGAGGCGACGAGGAAGATCAAGGCGCTTAAGGGGTATGTGGCGAGACATGTTGCGAATGAAGGGGACGATGAGATAATTGAGTGGGAGACGAAGCCACCGGAGAAGGTGAAGTGTATGCCGGATTATCAGCACCAGACTTTTGTCGATTGGGATGAGGGACTGAGGCCGACAGTTCCGGAGGCAGAAAATGAGAGATAGTGCACACATGCATTTGCATAACATCCGCACAACGTCTGCATACTCAGTGCGGATGCTTTGTCCACGCTTGGTTGTTGAGCAGATGCAAGACATGAGTGACAGGTGTACGAAATTTGCACATTATTAACGTTAGCGACCGCCAGCCACGGACTCACCTTTCTGCCCCAATCGGTCATACTACCCTATTTCGCTCCTAGCGTATTATCGTCCTTAAAGTTGATTAGAGCTTGCGGATGGCAGAGACAGCAGATATGAGAGACGAAAGCAACAACAGATAATCGGCGGTCGCCGTCTTGATAACGACTCCAAGGGCTGTATCTTGTCATCCGGCTTAGTGTTCTTGTGAGTACAGAGCAAATAGATCAGTAGAAGGCGTGACTTGTTGGATGCGTGGATAGTGAGAACGGGGAGGCGTATCACGGCGTCCTCATGTGAAATAGAACAAGCTGTGGTGAGGCCGGGTCTGTACAATCGGGCAGGGACTAACCACCTGGCTTGCCACACTATGGTAGCAGAGAAGATTGGAGACGACAACACAATCATCATCAATATCATCAAAATGCATTAACTTGTATTCAACATACAATCTGACACCTTAATACAGTACCACGGCAGACGGCAGATTGGGAAGGAGAACCTGTTTCCAACGTCCTGTGGTCGTATGTGAAGTACTAGCACTGAGCAGGGTGTTACACATCAATTCGCACGCAAAATCAGTGTCGTATCCATGAGTAAAGATTTCGCCCGGCAGCGCAGTCTGAGCTGCACTTGTTGCATTCTTCATTCGTTCGTTACATCATTACTGTTTTACGTCCATCGGCAAAGCCCTTACTTACTAGATCCAGCCCCGCGTCGCAAGTGTCTTACTGCTAATGAGTGTGGGAGGCATGTCCGCCCTGGACACCCAAGTCGTGAGCGAGCTTGCTGCCAGCCTTGAAGGTACCGTCAGGGTTTCGGCCGTTGTCATCGCTGCTGCCACCGTGCTCGTGGGAAGCATGCCCGCCCTTGACGCCGAGATCGTGAGCGAGCTGGCTTCCGGCCTTGAAGGTGCCGTCGGGATTGCGCTGGAGGCTGTTAGCAGGAACCTTAAGATCTGAGGCGGCTCAAAGACTCTTACACCGCTGTCGTTGCTGTTGGCGCCGCCGGTAATGTCGTGGTGAGCAGCATGACCGCCCTGAGCGCCCAGCTCCTTCGCGAGCTCTGAGCCCTTGGTGAAGGTGCCGTCTGGGTTGCGGTCCGGGCGGTCGGAGTTGCCGAACTCGTGGTGATCACTTTGAGATGCGTGACCGCCCTTGGATGCGATCTCCTTCAGCTCATCTTTGGGAAGGTTGGCGAAGTTGGCTGGGTTGCTGGAGGCCATTTTTAAATGTGTTGTAGAAGGTTGAAAGTAGTTGAGGTTGAGTGTAGACGAAGCTGGAGGTTTCAAAGCAAGTTGGTATAGAGCTTTCAAGGTGAGAGAAACTCGACTGTAATATACCCCATGTTCACTCTTTCTCCACAAACTCTGACGTGATGCGGCCTGGCAATAACAAGCATCCAGTAGGCAAACAATGGTCTAGAAACACAGGGAACACACATATCGTCTGCCATTGCCTCTGATTCGATGAATAGAAAAGTTTTGGAGGGGCATCTTGATGTCAGGCCGTCGCAGCCTGTTCGTATCCCTGCTGTTGTTTGTTCACTCCAGTCAGGAGGCGTGACATCATCCTTGGTACCGGTAGCGACGCGAGAATCACGCGAAACGTGGGCGCGAGACCCCGTGCGATGAGGTTGAGCTAGCCTCTTACATCGATCCGGAGTCCACTCCGATATCGAACGTCACGGTTGCGCGTTGCTCCTCGCTGCTGTGCGACTGAACATTCCTCATTCAACTGTCTGCGATCGCAGGTACGCATAAGTCATTTAATCGAGACAGAATCCGTCCTCTGTTACCTCAAACCCTTCCATTCAGGCCTTCGACACGATACACTGCCGAAATGAGTCTCAAGCGCAAGGCTGCTGAGGCCGCGACCGACGCGACGAAGAAACCAAAGCCAAATGGAAGCATCACAGCCTTCTTTGGCGCACCAAAGCCTTCGCCAAATGCTAAAGCCGCATCTGCTGCAGCTGCAAAGTTTGACAGAGACGCGTGGGTCTCAAAACTCACAGAAGAGCAGAGGGAACTGTTACAACTGGAGCTCGATACCCTGCACGAGAGCTGGCTCCCATCTCTCAAAGATGTGCTTGTCAGCCCACAATTTCTAGAACTCAAGAGATTCCTGAAAAAAGAGCTCAGCAGCGGGAAGACGGTCTTCCCTCCCATGAAGGACGTGTACTCATGGTACGTTCTCCAAGTCGCGCTGTGCTGAAGTCATATGACTGAAACCGCTGCTTAGGTCACGACACACTCCTCTCAACACCGTCAAAGTCGTCATCACAGGGCAGGATCCCTATCACGGTCCAAATCAGGCTCACGGCCTCTCCTTTTCTGTTCGTCCTCCCACACCTGCGCCCCCGTCCCTCCAAAACATCTACAAGGCTCTGAAGAAGGACTACCCTGATTATCAGCCCCCGCCAAAGAAGGGGGGTCTTTTGACGCCATGGGCAGATCGAGGAGTCCTGCTGCTGAACACATGCTTGACTGTGCGCAAAGGAGAGGCGAATTCGCATCAGGGCAGAGGCTGGGAACTGCTGACACAGAAGATCATTGATACAGTCGTGAAGGTGCGCAGCAACGGTGTCGTATTCATGGCATGGGGCTCGCCGGCTCAGAAAAGAACTGTTGGCATTCCTGTGGATAAGCACTTGATTTTGAAGAGCGTGCACCCAAGTCCACTAAGCGCAATGAGGGGATTTGTGAGTTTGCATACCTGCAGTGTCGTATCATCCTACTGACCATATTCAGTTCGACTGTCATCATTTCACCAAGGCCAATGAGTGGCTGGTGCAGCGCTATGGCAAGGATGGCGGCATTGATTGGGACCTCAACGTGGACCCCAAGGACGTCGTCGAGCCTAGGAAGACCGGTCAGCCCACCAATCTAAAGGACAAAGCCGAGTCGAAAAATGACGCGAATGTGAAGGAGAACGAGGCACTGGTGCTGGACACGAAGACAGCGCAGGGCGAAGCCACTGAGAATGGTGCCAGTGATATGGTCGCTGACCCCGAGGCGGAAATCGATTCGGATGAGGAAGCCGCGCTAAGAGAAGCAGGACTCTGATCGCGAACCTATAGCAACTACAAGGAACCAACTATTTACAGCGAACCTCGCGCGAACAGATATTTCACAGAGGACGTGCTGTTTGCTATTGGAGGTGTCATCGCAGGAAACACAGGGTCAAGTGGTGCAGTGTACGCGCCCCCTCTCAGTACTGAGTTCCGACGAGTATCCGACAGTGGTTGTCTGGGTTGAAACCAAGGGCCAAGACTCGCCGCACACAAGGGTCCATTGACAACGGTATAAAACAACTACACTTCCATCCTCCAGATCAATTTCCCATCTACCCCTGAGTCTTGTTCAACATGAACAAGGCACTTGCAGACAAGAGTGCAGTGCTTTCAGATGGCGCCAGCAGCAAGAGCCTTGGGAGCGTTACATTTGAGAGGCGGAGACCTATACTGGCAGGAGCAAGATCGGCGTAGGTAAGAGCAATCTCGCCGTGAACAGCAGAGACTGCCAGCTTTGAAAGAGTAAGACGACCTCGTCGAACCTAGTTATATGAGATCGGAACGAGGAGTTGAGGGCGAGCTGCTAAGCCGCAGACAGTACAAAAGACGGTGTGTGGGCCCTGCCATGTAGGACTATAAGCATTGGGACTCAGAGAACAAGAGTTAGCTCCTCATATTGAGTACATCTACAAGACCACAAAGGGCCACTGTGCAACCAGACAGGTATTAAGCGACTGTTATGTATACTATTGCCGGCCATCGTCAATCCCTATGCGTAGTGCTATCCAAGACAACCGTTACCACCGCAAGTTCCTGCTCAACCTGGCCGACACACAGCCAGCAAGTGGTGTACTGCCGCACAACAGGCTGGAAACATACCACGAGGATGAGACGAGTTGGAGGATGTACCGGGGCGAGCCTGTCACGGAGACTAAGAGCATTGAGGAACCCTTGATTGACTTGCTGGGATGAATTCGGCATAAGTCAAAGCGCGACACTCGCAAATGTCTGTTACTACGAGAAAGACATGTAAGAGTTGATAAGAGGTCGGATGCATACATGAGAAGGGAAAAATCGCTCAACCCGTTGTCCCTTGCTTCGCAGCTTATTCTGCTTTCCCCTCAGAGCCTCCAAGAAAGCTCTCTTTGGTGACATGTACTTCAACTCCATCCCCTCGCCACGGTTGCCGCACAATGATTCCCACACTCTCTTTTTCAAACAGTCTCGAGAACACATCGGCCGCATGATACGTAGCTGGGTCCCAGACGTTAAGACACAACCACCTGAACCGAGGTAAGTGATCTCGGATGTACGCGCCCAGCCCCGCATACGACTCCCCAATTTCGGTGATGCTGCAGTCCTCTTCATACGGCTGTAATAGCAAACTCAGGACCTACACATTCGCCCGTGCCGTCAGATTCAGGTGCTTGAGCCATTTGAGAGTCGCGTACGACTGGTATCTGCCTCTTGGACATGGACCGGCAAGGAAGAAGAAGTCGCGTTCACGGTATAGGAAGGGAAGTGCCTCTTCGTGAACTTGTTTGCAGACTCGTAGTATTGCTGCTGAGGGGTGGTCAAAGATCTCGTCTTCCGTGGCAGGCCGGAGGATGTTGAACTGCCCATGGGCCGCATGTAGGATCAATAGTCCTTCGCGAGGCGGTTTGAAGTGGACTTCTGGACCTAGACGTCGGAATCATGTGTAGATGTGTGATTTGTGTTGATCGTCTTCATCATTGACGTCCTCGCTGGCTTCTTCGCTTACTTCGTCCCAAGGGCAGGTGTAAAAGTCAATCTGCGTTAGCCCAGCGAACGTGGTGTTGCCTGGGTTCTCCAAATATAGCCAGTCTAGTGCGTAGTTGATGGTCGTAACGTCCTCTTCGAGATGCGATAGAAGGAGGTAGGCATATATTCGCTCACGTATCGAGATTGGAAGGTTGAGAAACCCGAGGTTTGAAGTTTTCTGTACGTGAGATGGCCACCCGAATCCTGCACATGAACGGCGACTACAAGCCCCTAGGTCAACTATGGATACCCCACTTCATTGCCCGCAACCCACGCGTCGCATCTATATTCGGTCAAACAACCAAGAGCGCAAGGACTACAGCAGCTAATAAGGACACAATACAAGCCTTTCTTGAGCTGTTTGAGCGGACAAGAATAGAGCTAGGCATACAGTATGAAGATATATGGAATATGGATGAGACTGGGGTAGCACTAGGGGTATGTACGAACGCCCGGGTGCTTGCAAGCTCTGCAAAGAAGAAGGCTCATATCCAATCCCCAGAGGATCGCGAATAGGTATTAATTATTGAGACCGTCTCAGCCGTCAGCGTCAACCTTCAATGCATGGTCATCTTCAAAGGCAAGCATCTACAATAAACGTGGTTTCCAGCAGAAGGTGCTCCTAGTTGGCTCTATACAACCTCAGAGAATGGCTGGACGTCCAACTCTGGATATGAATAGTTGCAGCGTAATTTTAAACCAAACACTTCACCATCCTCTGGCGGCTATCGACTACTCCTTCTTAATGGCTATGGCTCTCATGTTCCTGTTAACTTCGTGTGGCTCTGCAAGGTTAACAATATACACCTCTTGTATCTCCCAGCTCATGCTTCACAACTGCAGCAGCCTCTGGATCTTACTCCTTTCTATGTTCTTAAAACACGCTATCGCAACGAGATCCAAGCTCTCTCTGCACTTGATGACGCAGCACCTCTCAAGAAGGACCTCTTTGTTATATCATATAACAAGGCAAGAGAAGAAGCTCTATCAGAGCGGGTTATACGAGCTGGCTGGCGTGCTGCTGGCCTTTGCCATTCAACCCAAATCTAGTACTGCTCTCATCCCAAGTAACTGGCCGGCCAGTTACTCCACTAGCAGCTAGTCAGGCCTTAACTACATCAGAACAAGTCTTAACACCCTTCAGAGCTCATAGGCTCTATACAAGGCCCAAATTCTGCTGCTGTTGTCAGAATCTCTCTCACGAAGCACCCAAATAGTGCTTGACAAGGCAGGCAAGGCAATTGCAAAGGCAAATACTCGAGCTGCCCAGCTTGAGGCTGAGAATCAACAACTCAAACATCAACTATATCACCGTCAGGTTACTCGTACAAGAAAGCGCGTTCAAGTTGATCTTAATGAGCGATTCAGCAACATTGAGAGTATACAGGCTGCTATTGACCGAGCAGCAGCTCTACAGGCTCAACAGGCAAGCACTTCAGCAGAAAAAGAAGCTCAAAAAGCTACTGCTGCTGCTGCTGCTCGTACTTTCAGTTCTATATGTACACAGCGGCAAACATAATCGTTGTTGCTAAGAAATCACCACTCTTTGTTGTGTAGCTGATTTGGGTGGCTGAACACTATATGGCCGAGCTTATATGGCGCCGCGTTCGTCACGAGAACAGCCGGCTCACCGGGCACCACACCTAGAATAGCATGGCGTGCAGACCGCCTTACATGTGAGGACGGCGACGAGCGTACAAATTCATATATTCGACCCAATAAGGCAATGCGCTCGCCTGACTGTGGTGGAAGCTGGAATGTGTGAGACCAGCTCACGCTTCGTGCTGACTGTGATACTTGGCCACTGGCTAGCCTCAACGCAAGCCCGCAACAAGGATCTACGCAGCGCGCAGAGTTCGAACAGCGCAACAGTGCACCAGTCGTATCGACGAACGAGCGCAATCCTGATGCAGTTGTTGCTGGCGCACACACCCTTCGCAAGCAACATATACAACAAATCACAGGGGGACAAAGGTATGTACCGTCCATTTTATTTACCTTCGCTCCACCAGGTTAAAAACCACGAAGAGAAGGGGGTAAGCAGACGCAATATGCTCTAACCTCCGTTTTCCCCTCCATCATCCTCATTTAAACGAAGAGCAGAGTGAATACGAAGGTTTTCAGTTTATGTAAAGAGGAACAAAAGTTGCAAGAGCCGCGCGGAAGTTGGAGAAACCGAGATTTGCGATGACTAACCAACGCTACGCCGCTTTGGGTGGCATCCAATCAGTGAGTTGGAGATGCATTTGCGAGCGTGATGATGGTGGGGCTGAAATGGTGGGGTTGGGACTTGTTTGTAAAGGTAGCAAGACTGGAACTGTGACTCTTGCATCAAAAAGTAGGCCTTTCCGTGCGATTTGCTGAAAGGTATGCAGTGAATCAAGGATCCATAAAATCTAAGTCGTGAATTCTAACGCCGAAGTTTTCGTTTCCTACAAAACCCCTCCGCTACCAAAATCCAATCGTACAACACCAAACAAAGCACAACACACGACCACCGATACACCCACCACTCGGCCTCACACACGAGTACAAGTAGACACACGTCGCCCTAAACCGCCTTCTACACATCACGCGCACCGTCACCATGTCTTCAGCACGCGGTCGCGGTGGCAAATTCAACAAGGCGAAGCGCGGAGGCGGCAAGCACTTCTCGAGAGATCTGCAGCCACTGAACGCAGAGGGCGAGGTCATGGGCATGTGGGGCGTACGTATCACACAGCGTCCATGGACGAAGCACGATAATTAACAAACACAGGAGCAGCCCGAGAAGGTCGATAGGGAGTCGAGCGATGAGGACTCCTCCGAGGAGGAATCTAGCGAGGACGAGGACGGCGAGCCAAAGCAGCAGGAAGAGCTCACCCGCGAGCAACGCCGCGAACAGGCCAAAGCCCGCAAGCAGGCAGCGATAGCAAAGAAGAACCAGAAGGTCCCTGAGGCTGGTGACCTGCCCTCATCAGACGAAGAGAGCAGCGACGACGACAACATGCCCGCGAACCCCAACCACACCGCCAAAGCCCGCACTCAGGCCGCGAAAGCTCCTGTCGACCCTGAAGCCGCACCAGCCGCCGCCACCGCCAAGGGCAAGGGCAAGCAGGACACCTCTCAGCTGTCTCGTCGCGAGCGCGAGGCTTTCGAGAAGCAACAGGCGAAGGAGCGCTATGAAAAGCTGCACGCCGAGGGCAAGACTGACCAGGCGCGTGCTGATCTCGAGCGTCTTAAGCTTGTCCGGGAGCGTCGTGAGGGCGAGGCTGCGCGCAAGAAGGCTGAGGCCGAGGAGCGTGCGGAGCTCGACAAGGAGAAGGCTGAGCTTATGGCGCGCGAGGCTCGCAGGAGAGAACAGGCTATGGGCAAGGCCAACCGCCTTGCCAAGGGTGGAAAGAAGAAGTAAACTCTTGTTGAGGTTTACTCGACTTTGAGTGTGTATGTACACCAACTAGTGGTTGTGTATGTACTTGGGTTGGTACATTCTCTTTGCATAGCCAGCGAGTGGATTGGTTCACTGCTTTCGCAGCTGCTAGTAGTCCTCTATGAGCACATGGAAGATATGGACGAGAAGAGTTCCTGCCACATCTTTACCAGCTGCCAACTTGCGGTCAACAGGGCAGGTATGTCGAGATCAACGAGCAACTCACGTGTCTGCCAGCCCAATGTTCCTCGAAACCCGTATTTCATCTTGCGCCCTTCTGACATAATCTACACCTGTGCAGCGCACATCTCATAATAGGACTGAACGAAATGCAGCTTGAGCGATGTAATGTATTCGATCTGGAAGGGTTCAATGGCCGCGACTTCCTCGTACAACGGGTTTAGAAAGCCACGAACGCCCTCAGCCTTGCAGCCCCACCGGCCGGTGGCGCCCTAGATCTTCGACCTCAAACCATCGTCATCATCCACTCCAGCACATGAACACCGACATGCCTCCGTCGATACTCACCACCACGCGCCTACCATCTTGTCTGACACTGTCGAAGCCCGACAAAGACCATGGCTGAAGTCATATTCGCCGAGGAACAGTCCAACTATGAGACCTTCCGCGACTGTATGAGCGAACCAATCATGAAGGCACTTGCCCTGCCAGAGCAGAAAGAGAGAAACAAGAAGAAGCGAATAGCCAAGAAACGCGCCAAATACAAGCCTGTAGGCATTTTCGCGCCTGCAAGACTCCAAGTCGAAGCCCCTGAGACTGACAGCGCGCCTTCAGCAACAGATGCGGAGGACCTGGGCGAATTCATTGCGGTACAATTACAGCACATCTCAATGCTTGCACATTCAGCTGATAATACGAAGTATCTCAGCAGTCTTATATTCCCTTGCCTTCCTCTAGAGCTGCGCACGCTCTTGTATCCTCAATTCCGCGACTCGACCACCCTCCAAGAAGCTTATACAACGCCTCTGTCAGCCTCTACGTACGAGCACCTTCTCTCGACCGTCCCACCCGACGCGGTTGACAGCCTCGAATCCTACGCCCTGCTTCCCGCCAACAGCGACACGCACGACGCGAACCTTCTGCTCACGCCGGTCTTCACAGCATACTGCGCCGCCGTCACACTGCCCCCTCCGATATGGGCCACCACGCGCACCACAGAGTGCGAACTGTGCGAGCGGGACTGGGTGCCGTTGACGTACCACCACCTGATACCGAAGAGTACACACGATCGGGTTAGGAAGAGGGGGTGGCACGATGAGGATGTGCTGAACAGCGTTGCGTGGCTATGCCGGGCGTGTCATAGCTTTGTGCATAGACTGGCGAGTAATGAGGAGTTGGGCAGATATTACTATACCATGGATTTGATCAGGGAGGGAGGGGTAGACGGGGATGAGGAAAGGGCAAAGGAGGTTGAGGGATGGGTGAGGTGGGTCGGGGGCGTGAGGTGGAAGAGCAGATAGCAGGGAGAGAGGCGATGAGAAGATCGATGGCCTGGAGGAGGCGAGAACGAAGTTGCGCTCTTGTTCTGATCATGACTTAGCGGTGTTGATTCGCGCATATGGAGGGTGCGATCGCTGCAAATGTTTGGACAGGTGTGTACTTCGGCGACGACATCCAGTATATGGCCTGTCTCTGGGCGTGTGAGTCTTCGACTGCTGGCAATCAACAATTTCTTCCCCGCTCGTGTTCCTCACCAGGTGCCTATGGCGCATCTAACTGCCGAGTGCTGCATTCTCCATACTCATTACTCCGGTTTCGTACGCATAGCTAGCGATCACGCTTATGCACGTTTCTTTCGGACTCTGCAAACTCAAGTTCTTAGTCGTCAACTTCGCGGCGTAAGCCACTGCATGCCTTGACCAATTTCTTCGTTCAACTGGCGTTGTTCCCGTCAGGACAGCAAACACATTATGGGCGAAGTAGTCTATGAGAGGACCACGCGGACTCAGGTGCGGCTTGAACTAGTCTCAGAGACCGTAGAGGCAGTCGGTAAAAGTATCGAGCTTTGAGAGTTCTTGCTATTCGGCACCTCAGACTAAGGCGGTGTCTATGCGATCGGAAGTTAACGATAATCGCCATCAACGCGTCAGCATGTTGGTGTTGAGGTCAGTCTGGAGGTCCCCAATTGGCTCACCATGTTCCGAGTACGAACTGGATTACGACCCCAAGGGCAAAAGACTAGCTGTGGGCACTTGCAAATGAAGAGGGAATGAAGGGTGTAGAAGGTCTGATCGATAATCTATGTAATCGCCATACTTCCACTTCCAGGATCGCATGCCATGCTGAAAGCTTTCAATGACTTGCAGCCGCCGTAAACAAAAATCAAGAGCAAAATATCCCAAATTCTCCACCACCAGGTCTGACGTGTCGCTGAAGCTCGACTGTTGACATGCAGAGTACCACCATCGAAGTGCAAACCCACTCGGCCATCCATGACGTAAAAATAACCCGTGAAGATAGTCAGAACCATATCATAGCCACCCGGAACCTGAAAGCTATCGTCGACAGCTTAGATGTACCACATCACATCCTTCAGACCACGGGAGTTGTGGATGCGCATGAGAGGAGGGACCTCGACGTTGCGGTTGGAGGAGCCCGTGTCAGAGGTACGATCAGCGTGCGACTCCTTCTTACCCGATGAGACAGGGCTGTCGTTCAGGTGAGCGCGTGCTCGGTCGGCAGCCAAGTGGGCATAGTAGACAGCGGGATGCATGGAGACCGGAGTGGTCGAGCGGACATATTGGTAGGAGTGCTCAAAAATAAACTGCTGAAGTTCGGCAGCCTGCCAGTCACCCTCATTGAGAATGCACTGGTAGTGAATCGGACGAGCAGTACCCTTGATAGCGACATGTGAGCACAAATAAAAGTCGAACTCGAATGGGTGTGTGCAGCCAGTCTCGACGAGAGTACCAGGAAGAGGGTTGCCGTTGCGGTCACCCTTGCCAGCGTCGGGGAAGAAGCGGATGTGATGGCGCTTGCCGGCGATGACAACCGTGAACTTGGGCATAGTGCCGCCAAGCTGGCTAAAGAAAGCCTTCATGTCGCGGACTTCCTCTTCGAGGACAGCAGCATACTGGCCCTCAGAAACACCGTCACGGATGAAGAGGACACGCTGTGGTGCCTTACCTTGGCCAAGACGCTGCATCCAGTTCTTGGCCATAGGACCGAAGTGTTCCTGGATGTTGGAGGAGGTGATCATCTCAACGCGGTTGCCGTTGGTCTGGACATCAGCCCAATACTTGGCGAAGAAGGGGTCGGCAGAGACGGTGATGGCGGCGAATGAGGCGGCCTGGTCGGAACCGGCACCGGGAGCAGGGTGAGAAACGTCGGCACCAACGACCATGGTAGGGGTGGAGGCGGCCTTGGGGTTGAGCTTGGGGACTGGCGAATGTTAGCATGCTATCGTAATGGTGAGGGCGAGTGCAAGGGGAGAAACTCACTAAGACCGCTCTTCGCAACGCAGGTGGCACCACCTAACTTGGCGTTGATCTTCATACAGACGTTCGAGATGTACTGGGGAGAGGCCGACATGACGTGCTTGGCCTGAAGAACCTGGGAAGCAACACCGAAGCGGATGTCACAAGACTTCTTGATGCGGCGGTACACATCGACATTGCGATCGTTGACCACAAAAAGGAGCAGATTCGGCATGGTATTGTAGCGGTTACCAGTCTGGTTCCAGGCCTTAGCGACTGCAGTATGTTAGCGAAATATCGATACGCAAATGTGAGGTCAAAGATGTGACTTACCAAGTTCACCGCCATCGGCAAGGTTGCCGTAGCCCATCCAGGGCTTTTTTCCATGCTGGGGATGAGCGGCGAAGACACCGCCGTGGCTCTCGTAGATTTGTATGAACTTCTGAACAAAGCCCTCGACAGCGGCTTGAGGAGGAGCTCGATTGTGATTGATAACGCAGACACCCCAGCCCTTGATTGGGCGTTCCTTGTTGTTCATGGCAAACTTACGGCCGCTTCACAGAAAGATTAGCTGATCAAATGTGGAGACAGTGAAGAAGGAGACATACTCAAGACGCCATCGGCCAGCCACCATGTCCTGGGGCTTGATGGTGGCCTCCTTTGAGCCGTTACCGAACTGGACGATTGGAGAGGGCAAAATGCGAGCCTTGACCTTTGAAGCGCTGTGAAGGTGTTAGTAGTGGTCAAAAGACGGGGAAGCAGAACATCGGTGTACTTACTTCTGTGAGATGTTGAGCCCATAGTGCTGCAAGTAAGGATCGTTACCCCAGTTCAGCAGACGGACACCTTGCTGTACAGCAGCCCAGCGCTCCTTTGGCAAGGTAACAGCGAACTTGATCATGCTAGACGTCTGAAAATCGCTTAGCTTTGTGTTGTAACGCTGATTAGCGTCAATCCGGAGGACATCCATAGGCAAGTAAACAGGAGAGCCGCGGATCTTTTTTGTCATCTTGACAACTGGAATGCCAGCAATAAGGTTCAGGTTGTACTTCTTCTTGAAGTACTGGGCGACAGAAATCTTCTTGCGCTGTGCATCGGGGATACCAGGACGGCGGTCATTAGGGTCGGGGAACATGCACTGGTTGGCATCCTCTTTGTGAATTTCGTCAATGGTCCACTGGGTATTAGGGGTGGTATGGGTAGAGGTGACACCGACCCTCCTGAAGGCGCCGAAGTCTCTGCGCAGCATGGACTTGCGCCAGTCACGCTGAGCTTCCTTGAAGCGCTGAGTGAGCTGAGGGGGAGAGCAGTTGAAAACCTGGCTAACAGCCTGCGAAAGTTAGCAATAGTGCTATAACAATATGTGTTAGAACTTACGCGAGTGAGCTCCTGAGAGCGCCAGAAGGTGCCGTTGGCTACATCGACATTGACGGACAAAGATTTGACGAACTTGTCATCAAGGACAGGGCGAAGAGAGGTAAAGATGCCCTTGAAAGCCTCAATACCTCCACCAAGGTCGTAGCGCTGCTCGCCGCGCTGAAAGAACGACTTCTTGATCTGCGTATACTGCTGAGAAGGGTACTCACGCATAAGGTGATCCAAGAAGTTGATGGTGTCGATGCACTCGGGAGACCACGTCGCTTGGCCGTTGAGGAAGGCTGAGAGACCACTGAAGTCCACTTGACGAGTAAAGCGGACATGAACGGTGTGCTTGTTGCCGCGTGCGCCTTCCCTGGTAGGCTTGCCCTCTTCAGCATCGAGATCGACGGTGATGCGAGTGTCGTCACGCTCAAGGCGCTTGCCAGACCTAAAATATGTTAGAAATTTAAGCGTAGGGGAGTACAAGATACTCACCAAGCAAGCTTATGGCTGTCCCAGACCCAGTACTCCTGCTTGCCAAGCTCGGCCTGGACTGGCCTCGACCTCCAGATCTTCTCCAGCAGCTTGCGCTTGGTATAGTCCTTGGAGTCACCAGAGTAGGCGACGTCATACTGAAAGACTTCCCTGGAGGGGGCCTTGATGACGTTGAAGGTGTTGAGAGTAACCGCAGTCTCCTTGCCGTACGAGTTGATATTCTTTGGGCGCTGAGGAAGTGCGGAAGGGATGGTATGCTGTGAATCGTGTGAGTCAAAGATCATGTTGGCATGTCTGGGGCGATAGGAGTAGATGTCCTGATACATTTGCAAAATGCGTCTGTCGGAAGACATGATGAAGGCTCTCAGAGAGATGGTCAAAGACACAGCTTGATTTACAACGACAGCATGAAAAGTGGGCAAGGATGGAGGGGAGTCAAATTTCGAAAAGAATCAGTGGATGTGGGAGTGCGATGAAGAAGTCAGAATGGATGGAGGCAGTGGGTACTTATGCCATGCATCCATGCCATGCGAGGCCGGCGCTCGAGAGCTCGACATTCGCATGTTGTGGATGCATGACAAGTGTTTGCTTGCATGCGTGCATATGCGGGCTCAGACATGGGCTTTTGCACTTACTCCACGAGCTGCGTACCAGCCGGCAATACCGAGGAACTCGGACAGGTTCTTCAAGTCATTGGCCCTGGTGTAGTCCATGACGCCAGCGCCATGACCATGAGGATCCTTGTTGCCATCGAACTTGTTGATGGAACGCTGGGTCGGATCGCGAGATGACGAGGAGTTGTCGGAGGACCGAGCAGCCTGCTGCTGCTGCTTCTGAGTGATGGAGCGTTGCTTCGCTGGGCCAGCCATCGAGAAATCTGCAATATGTTAGCGGTGTGCTGAAAATGGATGTGGGGTTACACTGTCACAGGGTACATGCAAGAAGCCGTTTGACCGCCTCCGCGCTGCGGATAGCTGTGAATATGACGAGTTGCAAATAACGTGACTTACTAAAGCTGCAAGAGCTGACGTACCTTGGTGCCGGATCGAAGAGCCCGTGGAGAAGAGGGCGTCGGTTGCGTTTGTGGGCGGATCGCTGATCGGCCTGGGTGTGGTCAGTGAGAATTCTTGAAACCAGAAGATGAGCACCCATGTGCTCATGTGTAAAGTATGTAATCGTAAAGACTCAAGGAGGAGTGAGACCAGGTATGTGAGTAGGGTAAGCGTACCAAAAGGTGCGCCGATGTGTGAAGCGGTTGGGGTAAGAAAATGGTGGAGGGGGAGTGGTGTGATGAGTAAGTTCAAATAGAGAGCAGATGTGGGGCATGTGGTGTAAAATCAGAATGGGTGAGTGCGCATGGGCGCCATGGTGACGCTGAGGTTCGCCCCAAAAAGCATGAACCGGTCGCCAAGTGGGTGCCAGCTTTGATGGTGAACCTAACGAGCAGTCAATAGGTTTAGGTAATGGGAGTGTGGTTGGGCATAAGCAATCAGTGCATACCTTGAAATCTTGAGCGGAGGTCTGGCCTGCAGTGGTGAGTTGACTGTACTGCCTGCAGTGGTGCTTGTCGAGCCTGCTCGTGTGTTGTTGAAGTAGAGGAGTGATGGCGCTGTATTAGTGTAGTGCAGGGCTGTTGGAGAGCTCAAGTGAAATCCAAATCGAGTAGCTGACTGTGGAGTTGAGTCTTGTTGTGAGGTGGAGAAAGCAAGTTGGAGACCTCGTATGAACTGCTTATATCCCCCAGTACCAACCCTGGCAAGCGCTAGATAGCTAGTGGCGCGTGTCTCGAGGCGTGGAGCTGGTGAGAGAAGCTTTTCTGGTGGTCAGGTTGAGCCTACTGAGAGAGCGGAGCATGGTGTGGGCGGTGATGGTGGTGACGAGCCAGCAGTTGAGATGACAGGGGTGAGAGCCAGACTTGGAGAAGTATACCACCAAGGCGAACAACAAAGGTGGAACTACCAGCGGTACAGCGCAAAAGCTATGGGCGCATGACATAAGAGAACTGAGTAGCTGAGCGCCAATGCCACGAGGCCATGATCTCGCAGGACGTTGCGGAGCAGCCATCGCCGGCGTCCATCACAAACACCGTCGAGTTTCGTTTAGCAAAGGGTTGCCAAATGATACACCCTAAACTCCATCTTCGATAAGCAAGACATTCTCAGTTCATCAGCCTCTATCCAGGTTCGGAAGGACAAACTCATGCTCGAACAACAGGCTGTTGGAAGATTGGAGTCAGAACAATATATGGTTTGTTTGAGCAAGGCATCTGGGCGTGGCTCCAAGCTTCAAACACATATACTGACTCTTGCACTCTCCAGGACCCTCAGCAGCATGCAGAGTCTCCGGCACTGGAAGCTCTTCTCGTTCGGCTATGTATCTCCAGGTCTAGATACAGACATAAGCCATGGGATCCTATGTGCAGTACCGCTTCGATAGGCTCAGAAAACGCAAATGTCGCAATATCCCAGCTCTTCTTGCCGCACCGCCACGACTGTCCCCATCCCGTGACACAGCGTTCTCGCCATCGAGCAGAGCATCCATCCGGGCTCCAGATCATTTCCAGTATACAGAAGATCCAGCAGCATGACAGCTCGGTCCTGGTATTGGAACATGGGGATGTTTCGGGCATGTGTATGTTTAGACGGAAAACTTGAGGCTGAGTCCAACCTCGCTTGCAGCACGCGCCATCAACCAATGGTAAATACGAGCTCAGGTGGACCGGCACCTCGACGCATGATGGAACACACAAGGGAAATTGGTCGCGTCTAGATACCAGGGCAGTCAAGTGGGATGAACATAATTAGCGAACATCATTGCATGCAAGGTCGTAGCTGTACGAAGAAGGGTCGCGCTGCACATGGCTACCTCTGTCACACGGAAGTAAGTGTGGATGACGAAGCACATCTGTCACAAAACACAGGGCACAGAATATTCAGGGTTCGGATTCATTCAAGTGATAAATGACTACCCCAATCCCTAAAGGCCCACCCAAACTAGGCGCAGGCTTGAAAAACATCGTTTCTGTTCTGTCCAACCCCTGTCCAATCTGCAGGACGAGTGGAGTGCGCCGACGCCAAAAATGCAATATCGATGTCTCATCCACGGCGGTGTTAATTTTATGCAGATTGATCAGCGGTACCCTGTGGCCCTGTCGGCCAAAAGTGCGAGCTGCTGCAGCCGCAGTCGTTTTTCCCTTCAAGAGTCCTGCGTAATTGCTTCTGCCACGCGGACGCTGCACCACTCAGCAATGATGTCGTACCATTCTACTGCGGCCAAGCATGTCCACCGGGAGGAGGCTGCATACCCTGGTTGCCGTACTTCTCCTGGATACTTTGAAGCTGCTGTGCCGTTGTCGCAGTCGTGCCCCATCGCTGCGATGGAGGCACCTGGGTGTGGCCAGGAAGTGCGGGTATGGGAATGGCGGTGATGTTGCGTAGCATGTTGACAAGGCCTTCGGGCTTGAAGCGCGTCTCACGGTAGGTATGCGCAGCGGGAATAATGCCGAGGAGGAAGTTGATTTCACGTGGTAGAGGTGCTGGGCCTTGGGGCAGGCCGATAGGTGTGCTGCCGCTGGCGGCCATGTTGCGGCGTGCAGCATCGAGGCGGCGACCTGCAGCGCCCTTGAGGGGCGACTCGCCACGGGCAAGCTTGCGGGGTGGCGCGCTGTCGTCAGCGTCCTCGAGCGGGCGCTTGGGCGAGTTGGTAGTCATTGGCAGGTTTGTGAAGTGGGGAGAGTTGACGTTGGGTGCGGGAGAGGCGATGCGTTGCTCCTGCACCTGAACTTGGGAAGGCGCGTTGGGCATAGTCTCTTCAATGGAAGGCCTGATGCTCGGCATGATAGGCATAACCGGCTTCATCTGTGTCCTAGGCGAGATGATGGGGCGTACAGTCATAGGATCGAACGTCGGGCTTGCGAATCGTCGGGAGAAGCGCTGCAGCTGAGGGTCCTCGGGGAAGAGGGTGGCCATGCGCTGTTCCATCTTCGTGATCTGAGCCAGCTCACCGAAGCGTGCCTCATACTCGTGGAAGAACAGGAATAGCGGCTTAGTCCTTGGGACATTCTCAGGCTTTGCCGTCAGTTTGCCAACAATGGTCTCGAAGACAGCTCGTGCGTCTGTGGAGGTTAGTACGAGACCGTCGCCCAAGTTTCATGTATACATACTCGTAGAGTCGTTCAGCGTAATAAGGTGCTTGATGTACTCCAATGCGAACTGCTCATCCTCAGGGAACAGCTTCATGCCACGCTCGAAGATCTTTCCTGCAGCAGGGTCCTGGTAACAGTGGTGCTCGATCTGCGCGCTGGCAACATATGCTTCGCTAAGCAACTTGCCCTTCCTTCGCGCCTCTGTGAAGATACCACGGAAGCCAGTAACCTCAGAGTTATTCCCGCCCTTGCCCTGCACGCGCCTGGTTGCTTGCATCAGGGCAATCCAAGCAAATGTTAGAGTCTTCTTGAGTGTGAGGGTTTGTGCATTGTATCCTGCCGAGATAGCATGCACTTGCGCGTTGAAAGCTGCCTCCTTCTCCTGAGCCCGTCTCGTTGCTTCAGCTTCGTCGTCCTCATCGGCGTCTTCAGCGTTATTCTGCACAATAGCCCGCGCTGCGTCGTCAGCGGCCTTCTGAGCATCAAACGCTTCTCTGGCACGAGCAACGGAGTGCTCTTCCCGCTTCTTCGTCTTCGCAGTAAGATCGTAGAGAGTGTTGAGCAAGTCCATGTATGGCTTCTTGACAGCATTACCTTTAGCAACGAGGCCTGCCTGGCCCTCCTCAAAGTCAGTACTGAGCTCGACTTGATTTCCTTTCTTGAAAGCCAGCAAACAGCTCTCAGGGTTGGCTTTGATGCCATCATCCAGGAATTTGTCACCGTCTGCCTGCAGACTACTTTCGTAGCACCACTCCGCTGCTTCGTACCAAAGCTCTGGCCAGAAGCGGAGCGACCTCAGTGCACCTCTGTAGATGTGAAGCACACGCTTGTTGTAAAGCGCACGATCGTCAATTGCGCACTCAAGCGGGTCGCTCTTCTCCCACTGAATCCATTGCTTCCACAGCTTGACTTGATTCGTGTACTCGTCGTAGCCATCGAACCCTGGTGCTGGCGGCAGCCTCGGTAATGTTGTCTTGTTGATCCCCCGTGTGATGTTGTTATCCAGAACGTTGATGGCGCTTCGTGCGGTCATGTAAGACGGAGACTTCTCCTGAAGGTTCTTGCGTCCCTGTATGCTTGTCAGTTCCTGTTATGAAAGTCTGGCATGAGGCCTTACCGTGACCTTGTTGAGGCCCATCTCGAACCGATCGTAGTCCCGCCAGATCTCCAGTGTTGCTCCTGTAGGTATCGAGACTGCTCGCTGGTACAGCTTGCGTAGAGTATCCATCTTCTGCATGTCCTGCCAATTTGTACCGCCGAGTACGCCAGGTGCGCTTTTCTGCAACTCTATGTAGTCGATCCAGAGCTTGCCAGCATCCGTGTCGATGCCCACCTGGTCCAGCACGAATTCGTAGGCCATGACAATTGTCTCCCGACTCTTGCCGGAGGCATCGTTTGTGAGGTTAAACCGACGACGAACGAAGTCGATGTATGACTGGAAGACGGGTACGTAGGCGCCATTCTGGACTGCTTTGCCGAACAGCTGCTCCACCCTCGGAAGCTCGTCAAGCTCTGTCTCGAAGTTGATGTAGTCGACCCAAACTTCGCCCTGAATTTGTCAGCCGCATGCACGCAGACTAAGCTCATCAATGCGTACCGCTGTGGGGAACTGCTCCAAGAAACGGTTGAAGACGTCGCGTGCCTCGTCGTGCTTGTGTCGTTTGCGTTGCTCGTTGATCAAATTCAACCATGCCTCGATGTCACCACGTGGGTCTTCTTGAACACGATCGTTGAGAATGCCAATGGTGTCCTGAGGCAAGCGAGCCTTGGGTAGTGAAGCAGATAAAGGCGCGGGAGTAACAGAAGCAGTCGCCTGGCGAGCAGCATCGATAGTCAGAAGATCTGCTGGCTTAGTAGCGTCTGGAACAGGAGTTGTGCCATTGACTGGAACAGAAGCAATAGAGGGAGCAGGCTCATTGACAGCGACAGAAGCAGAGACGGATGAAGCACCCTGATCTTGTGCACTATGTAACTGTACATCTGGTGTGGGAAGTGTATTGTTTGGAGTGTTTGTAACTGAACGCTGCGGTGTTTCTGCAGCCTCAGAGGCGCGCAGTGGTGCAGTGGCTGCCATCTTAGGCGCCGCAACAGGCTCCTCTTCCTCATCCTCGCTCTCGTCGACAAACCCACCAATGGTGCGCGGCTGCTTCGCTGGGGTTGGCGCAGCAGATGTCTCCGCAGAAACGGGTTTTACACCGTTCTCACCCTGGTTGTCAGCCGAGGGAGGTAAATTGGCTGCTGACTCAGGCATCGATGCCGACTGCTCGGACTGAGCGGGCTCTTGTGCGGTGTCGACGTTGGCGGGATCGTACTCTTCTTCAGCGCTGTCGGCGGGCGCCTGCTCGTCAGCTGCAGGCCAGGCCGCAGAAGGGTCGTACTCCTGCTCTTGCGACCTGATGAAGGCAAGCTCTGCGTCGTCGGCCATGATAGAGGTAGAAAGAAAATATAGGAAAGCTGCTGTGTATTAGAGTTGACCGTTGATGGCGATAAATAATGTACGTCGCGCGACAAGAGCTGAGTCGCAGACAATGAGCTCTTTGTCGCGTGGGTCTCGGCAGGAAGGCGGAGTTGTGCGCGTCTGAGGAAGATGCAATTCACGTTGCAACTACAACCCGGGTTTGGAGAGGCAGTTGAAGCTACGGGCGAGATGCGCGAGGGCGGTGTTGCTGTTGCGTGCGCAGTGCTCCGGGGGTGGTGCGAGGACAAGAAAGAGCAAAGGTTGTTGCACGTTCGGCGTTCGGCCCTTCGATCTTGGCCATGTGGCTGGTGCTGGCGATATCATTGACAGGCACAGGACAACATTGCGATTTCACTCGATAATTCGACACTTGAAGCAGCTGGAGTATCGCCGACAGCATAGCTTGCTACTCAGGTATTCTATCAGCATTTCGGCACCGTCATCGATAATAGCCTGAGCTTCCTTGGACGATCTCGTGCCTACAGCCATCTCGCGCGTGCTGGACCTCGACGGGCGCACACACAATGAATCCGCAGATACAGCTTCCACGGCCGAATGGCGGCCCTTCAAACTTCGGTTCGACGCCATCGACACGGCGGAATGAGGTGCGAATGCCGCGCTTCTTCAAGCGCCTATTCAAGTTTCCTCAGATGGACTTCGAGATGGCCATATGGGAGATCATGAGCTTGATCATAGCACCGAAGAAGGTCTTCAGGCAAATATACTACCATGTATGGCGAACTGCTCTATCTCAGCACGTATCTGAGGCTGACACCTGCAGAAACAAACCACCAAAACCTACCATCGACCAGATCCATCCTTCACGTACCTGCTGTCATTCTTCCTCACATTGACCTCTCTCGCCTGGGGGCTCGCATACGCCGACGGCTTCACACAAACACTACACATTACGCTGGTCTTTATCTTCGTACACTTTCTCCTACTGTCGTTGGTCACAGCGACACTGTTCTATTTCCTGGTCGGCCGGCTGCTGGGGCCTGGAAACTCCCTGCTACCTGGGCGCAGGCGAGGTCTGTACAACTTGGAAGTTGGTGAGAGCAAAGAAGAGCTGGAATTTGGATACTGTTGGGATGTGGCAATACGCGCATTCGTGCCGGTTTGGGTGTTCCTCTACGTGGTGCAGTTCTTGTGCATGCCACTGGTGGGAACGAACCATTGGTAAGTATACCCAGCAGGAGAAACACGTAATAGCTAACAATTGCTCACAGGGTTTCGCTACTCCTTGGAAACACCCTCTACGTTTTCGCACTCACCTACTACTTCATTATCACTTTCCTCGGCTACAACGCGCTACCATTCCTGCACCATACCGAGCTTTTGCTTGTGCCAGTCGCAGTGGCTACGATACTGTGGTTTGCATCACTATTCGGATTCAACATGGCAAAGCATTTCGCGCCAGTCCTGTGGGCAGGTGCTCGACTACGAAAGACAGTTGGCTAAGCGCATTCTAACATGTGAAGACAATCAAAAGCATGTGCCATGTGAGACAATGTGAAGGGTGTCAATTCAACATCTTAGCGGCGTAATGCATTGCTCGCGGGGTCTGTACATAGCGGCGTTGGTAACACATCTGTTCATCTGCAAGCATGTACTTACCGAGGTCGAGATCGAGCTACTCAGCGCTCCGTGAGCGTTGATTTGGCGACTGACGTCACTCTATCCAGAACTTAGTGGAGTGGAGCGTAACAGCTATCTTCAGAAGGTATCGCCATTCTTCCCGGAATGCCTTCCTTCTGGTAGTATATTTGATCAGCCGCAATCGTCCTGGAGATCTGAATTGCTCTGAGATAACGCACCTCCAGAAATCCTGCACCATGGTACTTACAGTCCACCACCTCGGCATCTCGCAAAGCGAGCGTATCCTCTTCCTCTGCGAAGAGCTAGCAATCGACTACAAAATCATTCACCACACGCGCGACCCAATCGGGGCTCCTGAATCCCTCAAAAGCGTTCCCGGAAACTCCACCGGCAAAGCACCCTTCATCGAAGACCCAGAAGCCGGTATCACAATGTCCGAAAGCGCCGCGATCTGTGACTACCTCCTCGCCAAGAACGCCGCAGGAGAACTAGGAAGCCAGAATCTCGAGAAGAATCTCGAGAAGAATCTCGCGAAATCCTATGGCGAGCCCGGATACATTGACTTCGTCTACTGGTACCATTTCTCGAACGGCACATTGCAGGCGATGTTGACTCGCTTCACCTTTTTCGAGATCGGGCAGATCCCTGAAGACAACGCGGCGCAGAAGTTCTCCATGCTTGGCCTGCACGAGACGCTCAGGGTTATGGACGAGCGGCTCAAGAACAGCAAGTGGCTCGCTGGAGAGGACTTTACGGTCGCAGATATCATGAGCGTGTACTCCCTTACATCGAAACGGTACTTTGGGCCGCTGGTCAGCTACAAGGACTACCCAAACATCGTGAGGTACTTGAAAGACATTGGGGATAGGCCGGCGTACCAAAAAGCTATGGAGAAGGGCGACCCGCAGATGAAGCTGTTGTTAGGCGCGGAACCACCGGGAAAGACACTGATACAGGCTGGTGGTGTGGAGTCGGATTTCTGGAGGAAGGAGAGCCATATATAATCAAGCAAACAAACTCGACATGTAAAGGACACGGAACGAGGAGTGTTGGTGTACATTTGTTCTTCTCGAGATCTAAGCAGCAGTAGGTACCTGTTTCGCAGCTCCCACGCTCTCTTTGCTCTCCTGCAGCTTCCTCAACCGCTCCTCCTCCTCCATCTTCATCCTCTCCTGAATCTTTACGCGCTCGGGCACAATCCTCTGCCTCTCGGCCGTGATTTTCCACCCCTCAAGCCTCTCCTTCCCCAACGCAGCCAACGTCTTCCGCTCGACCGCACTATAATTCCCATCCTCTCGATCAAACACGAATGGCTCCCTGACCGAAACAGGCGGATTTGTAATGACCCTCACCTTCCTTAGCATATTATTCGACGCACTATGCAGCATGAGCGGATGCAACAAGAACACATCGCCCACCACACCCGTAACCTCGACAAAGGCCTCATCCGGCATCGTCTTTGCAAGACCAGTATACCATTCCAATCCCTGCTCTTGCGTGAACCCAGGATTCTCGCTTCTCGGCGTCATCCTCGGACTTACGCCCTCGAGATTCTCGTACAGATGCTTCGCCACATGCGGAATCGCAGCGGGGCAAATCATCGTGCCGCCGCCTCCGGACACAATGTCTGTCCAGAGCGGGATTACGAGCAGCGCCTGCTCAGGCGAGTCAAGGTAGTGCACGAAGAAGTCGCCGTCGACGTGCCAGTTATCCAACTCTTGCGGCTTGACGAGCTTGTGGTGCTTCTCCGGCGTCCCGAGGTTGACGATAAAACTGTCTTTCCAGAGGGAGACTTCGGAGTCGACGTCGACTCTCTCAATGCCGCCGACGAGGCCGCAGATTCCGCCCCAGGCGCGCGGCGCGAAGGAGGCGACTTGAAATTCTTTCCAGTGCGGCATGTTGGTGCGCTCGGTGTGCCTTTGAATTATTAGTACTTGTTGTAAATAGGGGTGGGTAAGGTTGGAGATGGACCATGTTGACATATCATTCGGATCCATACCCAGTCTCGTCCACAGTGTAGACTGAAGATCATTTGCTTGCTCTTTTGTGAAGCAATTGCTGAGCTTGAGCCAGCCGTTGCCGACGAAGAAGTCGAGCTGCTCCGGGGTGAGCTGATAATCCTTTTCCGCATCTGCCATTCTAATGTCTTCTGTAGTGTTTCGATTCGAGAGTCAACTCTGGAAAAGGTCAAATTCCAAAGTTTGGAAGGATCAGATGGATATATCTACAAGCGTGTATGTATTTAAGCCTTTTCTCGCTGCGTGATCTGCAGCTCATATCGAGATGCCGTCCAACTACGGCTGTTCGTCCCTTTAACCGGTGGATGGAGCTGCACAATTCCACGTGGAGGACGCCGCACATTGCGAGGTGTCCAATTGCGGCACTCCATGGGGCAAAACATGACGATGTCGTCGCGTCCGCGGAGCTCATGTCGCAGTGTACAAAGGCTCAAGAGCGTAGTCGTGGTGGTGTGAGGGCGCACCACGAGCCATTCGCTCTGTTTGTCAGCGGGAACCGAGTATTTGGGAATATGCACTAGCTATTGGAGATAGTTAAGGGGTGCTTAGTACAATCACAGTATAGTACATTCCTGTCATTACTATATACATTTAAACTCTTCTCTTCATAGTCATTATCTTATGGGTGGGCACTTATATACAAGTCTCGTGCCTAGTCGCCACGTTTCAAACACCCGCGACGGGCTTAATATCCAGGCCACCAGACGTAGTTGTTAGTCTCGTCTGGCGTGTCGAAGATAAGCTCAGAGCTGGAGTTGGCAGGGCGATCAGGGAAGGCGTTGGCGCTGATCTCCCATGTCTTGAGGTCTGAAATTTGAACGGTGGAGTTATCGCCAACGTAGATACCGTAATTGACACTGTCGAGGCGCGCGGGATAGATGCGCGTTGTCAGCCAGAAGCGGTCCTAGAATTCGTTAATAACATGTAAATTTAGGATGATGGTGCTAGACTTACGTTAACGTAGACCTCGACGAGCGAGCCATCGACGAAGATGTCCATGTGTAGCGACTCAGTGGTACCATTGGAGAAGGTGTATGGGTAGAAATAACCGAGCATGGTGTAGTTGGCGTACTCAATAATGGTCGAAGAGTGCGAGCGGTCGACGTTGATGGTGTAGTTGGAGGGGTCGTAATAGATGTGAGTGTACTCCTCGCCGCCGGCGCTGGCAGCGATGGTGACACCGGCAGGTCCTGTGCAGTTGCTGAGAGTGACAGCAAGCTCCATGTGGGCGCTGCCCTTGCCAACAAGCATGCTTTCTGTCCAGTTCGAGATAGCATCGACGGGGACCGCCTCGCCGCGAAGAGCGTCAACAACGTCAGGCAGAGCGCGAGCACCGAGAGTGTAGCCGGTGAAGGTACCGTTGCTGTGCTCGATAACGCGGGTGTTGCCCTTTGTTGTCAAGCCGCCATTGGCGTTCACGAGGTCGTGGGTCTTGATGACGTACATCTCACGAGGAAGAGCCAAGGCACCCTGATAACCGCTTTGAAGGATACCGAAGCCATTGTTCTCCTCATTGGCCCAGCCCCACTGGACACGGCGATTGTTCTTGGTGTCGTTGAAGCTGGTGACAGCATAGAGAAGACCAGAGTCGATGACGCCACCAGAGACAGGAGTGAATTCAGCAGATCCATTCTCGCGCCTGGTGACCTGACCCTCGTTCCACAGACCCCACTGAGCGCGAGGGTGCCAGGTAAGGTTGCCACCCTCGGTACCCATGAGAGCATAGTAATGAACGTCGTTGTCCTCGTCAATCAGAGAGAAGAAGTTGGAGACTTCGAAGTTGAAGCCATATGTACCGGTCTCGAGCAACGAGCCCAGTGTCTGGTTGGCTTTGGGCTCCCAAAGAGCGCCGAGGAAGGTCCAGTTTGTCAAATTGGACTGAGGAGCAGAGTAAAAAGGAATTCGGCCACCACCGTTCGCACCTTTGATACCGGAGCCAAGCACCATGTACCAGTGGGGATCATCCTCATGCCCAAGGATGGCGTCCATCTCAGGCCAGGGCTCAACGAAGGGATCACGCCAGCCGGTAACGTTCCAGCCTTCAGGGTGATCGGAGATGATCGGGTTGCCTTCGTACTGCTCCCAAGTCTCACCACCATCATTGGATATCACAATGGCCTGCTTCTCCGTACCGTTTATGTAGGGAAGAGCCCAGTTGGTGGGAAGATGCTGAACCGCAGTGTAGAATGCAATGAGAGTGCCATCCTGGCCACCTGTAAGGTTGTATGGTTGAGCAGAACCTGAGAAGATTCCTAAACCGTAATAGGATTCGTTTCTGGAGGTAGGGTCGGGTCCCGTACCAACAGACTGTGCCTGGTCATTCTCCCAGCCTCCGACGTCAGTCCATGTCACGAGGTCCTTAGACGTGGCGTGCCTAAGTGCGTTAGCAAAAAGTTACTCAGTATCTTGAACCTGACCTACCCCCATGAAATGTTACCCCAGTTGACGTGGTTAGGGTGAAACTGGTAGTGGAGATGGTATGTGTCTGTAGTAGGGTCGTACAACATACCACATGGGTCCTGGAGTCTGTCAGCTTGATATGAGATGTTCTTCGTTTGGGTAGACTTGCGTTCATCCAGCCAGCAGGCGAAATGAAGTGGTATGTAGGTCGCCACCTGTTGAACAGGGTGTTGTTGCCCATGCTCGAGACCATGTCCGCGGTGAGGACATCAGGACCCATATTGGGTGCCGTGGTGTTGTAACTAGAGCTTGAAGCCTGGGCAAGGGCAGACCCGAGCCCATAGCTCAATACAGCAACTGACCAATGCATTGTTTTTGAAGTCGTAATGAAGTCCGCTTGAAGCTGGCGATCAGCAAGACGGGAGCACCAAGGGCTTTATGTAGTCGTTCCCGGGGCCAAAGCAGGATCTTCCTGATCGTAGCACGTACGCATCATGACCCAGGACAGAGCTTGGACACCGACCACCTGGACCTGGGCTTTGCTTACTGCAAGAAGGAGATGCATGGCTGGGGCCGGGGATGCAGTAGCGCTTGTCATAGATGGTATAGATCCCCACAAACCCCTCATAGTACCCCACAATGGATGCAAGCGTTGGCGTACATCATCGTTCTCGAACGCGTATAGAAAGGCTGAAATCCAGCCTCTCAAGTCTGCGATCGAGGGCTGCTGACGGATGGCGCGGTACTCACCAGGCTTCTGGCAGCGGAGAATCCTCCGGGAAGCTTGCACCAGTAGACTCAGTAGGTAGACGACGGCGTCAACGAAGAATTTTCAAAGAAATCGCCCGAATTGAGGCCATCTTGGAAAGCTTGCCTCCCTAATTACCGGAAAGGGCCCAGCGCTGAATCGTGAGGCTCAATTGCGTACGTGCACACACCATCATGAACTTCCCGAGCGTGCAACACATGGCCGACAAACCTCCCGAGCGCGCACGATCCAGCGCAGGCACGATCTGTCAGGCACAACAACAGCGGACGACAGATGCCGGGGGGTTAAGAAAGACAGGACCTGGACCTGCGCCAAACGGTGTGTGGCCATGGACCTGATACCAAAGTCAAACATTCGAGAAGATTCGCTGCGGCAAAGTTTTCGAGGCGAAAGACCTCATGTTTACAATACTACGTAACTAGTAGTTCGACGAATACTGAAGCTTGAAGGATGCCGGGTCAAGCGAATTGCGGAGGTTCGCCGCAGCTGATGTCATCTATCGTTATCTTCACGTGAGATAGAGCTCGAAACGTGGCAGCTTGCTCCAACACCAACGAGAACTATTGCAGACCGCGACGAGCCCTTTCACTATTACAGACAGCAATGATAATTACTTCTTGAGCTCCTTGACATCGAGTCAACACACCATGGGCCGCCTTCAGCTCTATGTAACGGTATGTCAACCACAACAAGGGTCCCGCTCACGATGTTGACACCGTCAGGGCTCGGCCGTTATGGCCAACGTCGTACTCGCGCGCGCATACTACGAGCGCCCAAACTTCTACTCTGCCGCTGTCTACATTTCGCAGAGCACCGGCTCTCTCATGTTCCTGGTCAACTTGATGCTCATTGTCGCAACAAGCTTCGGATATGGACTTCAGCGCCTCTTCTATGGACCACTTCGCCCAATTGAAACCGAGCAGCTGTACGACAAGGCATGGTTTGCTGTCAGCGAGACACTGTTGGCGATGACCATCTTCAGGGATGATATCGGGCTGTGGTTCTTCACTATGTTCCTTTGCCTCCTCGCTGGCAAGGTATGGCAGTGGATTGGGGAGGGGAGGGTCGAGTTCCTCGAGCAGCAGCCACCAGCCAATCCACGACTCTTTCACACCCGGCTCGCCAGCTCTCTTCTCCTTTCCGTGTTCTTCGACGTCTATATGACGCAATACTGCGTGTCCTCGATCCTCTCAGCAGCTCGACCGGGCGTTATGGTCATGTTCGGCTTCGAATATGTTCTCCTCGCAATCGCATCGATATCGACTCTTATACGCTACATTCTGTCACTAGTCGAGATTGTCATCACACAACGTCAAGAGAGAGCGACAGACGAGGCTCAGAGGATCGCAAGGGAACAGGCTCGCCAACAAGCGGCGGCTGAGGGTGCAGAAGCTCCTGCTGAGGAAGAGGACGAAGCCGATGAGATTGACGTGCCTGGATGGGAAGAGAAGGGCCGCTGGATTTTCTACTTGGATCTGGCCACCGATTTCGTGAAGGCCTCAGTCTACATGGGATTCTTCACGGTCCTTATGACATTCTACGGTATCCCTATTCACATCATGCGGGATCTGTTCATGTCTGTTCGCTCGCTGATCAAGCGTATCAACGACTTCATCAAGTACCGCAACGCAACTCGCGATATGAATACTCGCTACCCGGATGCCACTGGAGACGATCTGAGCCGCGAGAACATTTGCATTGTTTGCCGTGAGGAGATGCGACCGTGGAACCCACCTGTTGCTGAAGGAGCGCAGCCGGGGCGCAGGATGGACGAACGACAAAGGCCGAAGAAGCTGCCGTGTGGGCATATTCTGCATTTCAGCTGCCTCAGAAGCTGGCTCGAACGACAACAAGTGTGCCCGACCTGTCGACGACCTGTACTAGGAGAGCCCACACCTCAACCTGCGCAACCCAACAACCAGGCAAATCCAGCAGCATTTAATCAGCCAAATCATAATCAGCCAAATCAGCCGAACGCACAGGTTCAAGGGGGTCTTCGCGGTTTCTTGCCAGGAAATGCGCAACAACCTCCTGCGAACCAAGCCCAACCTGGCGTACCAGCACCACAAGGTGCGCAACCGAACAGACCAAACGGCAACATGCGCATCTTCAACTTTGGGCCCTTTCGGCTTGCACTTGGAAACCTTCGTCTACCCGCAGAACAGGCAGGCAACGCCAACAACGTCAGAAATGCCATCGATCAGCTGCGCCAACAGGCTGTTGTGGGGCATGCACCTCAGATGCCTACTCAGTTACCACAAGGTCAGTTTCCGACTCACCAGCCGTTACTCTCCAATGCCGTACCTGCTGTACCAGCTGATCAAATGGGTGCGGCCCTTGCGCAACAACCCATGGACATCCGCTACGACATCTTGCGCATTCAGCAGCACATAACACAACAGCTTCGTCAACTTAATGTGCAGAACGAGCAGCTGGAGGTGACGTCCAGACTTCTTGTCGAGCTCAATCGTCTGAATACGTTATCTGCGGTTGGTCAGCAAGCAGCCGGTGTCTCCCCTGTGGATGCGTACAATATCAGCTCGTTCTCTCCACAAGCATACTTTGCCAGAGACCAGGTCCTAAGACAGGGCGATGCTGAAATACCTGAGGGGTTGACTCTTCCAGAAGGATGGACGTTGCGTCCTATGGCATTGGCAGCGCAGTCAGCCCAAACAAGCGCACCGGCTCCATCGCCGCTGTCGTCGCTGTCGACGTCACAACCTGCAGCACCAGTGGCTGATCCAGCGCCTGTGATACTAGAAGCGCAACCAATAGTGGCACAGCCACAAGCAGACTCAGCACCAGTGCAGCCTTCCCCATCCGCAACACCGACACCTGCAGGTCCAACATCGAGCTCATCACCCAAGCCTGGCGCACCTAGCTCACTTGAATCAAGTTGGAGCTTTGGTGACCTTCCTGAGCGGAATGAGGCGGAAGGATTGAGCTCCGCGGTTGCAGGAGGCAGCGCTGGCGGGCAGAACGTAACCAAGCCGGCAGTCACGGTGGAAGATGCCGAAGACAACGAACAGTAGATACATGAACATTGCATTGCATAGCGTGGCGTTTAGGTTTGGTAGCAACGAGTGAGCGATGCGCCTCGGTAACAGAGTACATAGATACCCACACATGGAATCGTAATATGTACGCTCGGTCCTCCGATTCGATCCCCACGTGCTGCAAAACGAGGCACATCTACCCAACCACCTCAACATTCGCTGTTCGTAGAGTTTTTGATGCGCAGTGCTGCAACTCTATCTTCCTGTCCACTCATGTACTTCCAGCCTCGCAGGAGCCCACTTTATCGCAGCCCACTCGACAACTCTTGTCTGGTCTCACCGCATGCACTTTATGCGGGGAGCTCGCCAGTATGCGGTGGTCCCGCCTAGCCCGTCCACTTGCAGGGATACGAAGACCACGTCAGCCACTAGGATTCACAATCACGTCCAAGACATGGCCTCGAGGCGACTATATGCGTCCACGAGTAGTGTCCGCGCAGCACAAGCTTGAAACGGTGCGAGCCTGAAAGGTAACACCCAGTCAAAGATGCAGGAACAGCGGCGAGGCGAAATCGCGTTGGAGCTATCTGGGCCAGGATGGAGGTCACGGATAAGTGACCAGGCCTGCCTGCGCTTTGGCGCGCTTTGAGGATGACTCTTTTACACTCGCTAAGACCTCGACAGCAGAACACCTACATATTCGAATATTCCCGTCGCTTTTCTCCTTGTACTTCTGTTTCCTCTGCCAATGCATCCAACAGCGATCTGAAGTCATGGCGGTGCGAACACAAGAGAAGCCTCACAAGGCCGAGGATGAGGGCGATGTCTCGCACTGCGTACACAATCTAATAGAAGCATTCACAAATGGACTCAACATATTTAAGCGCTTGCGCGAAAGAAGAACAAAACACAAAGCACGTAAAGAAATCCAAGCCCCAGAGCCCATCAACAGTGCAGAGCTGCAGCTGTCCAACTCATTGCGTAGAGGACCACAAGACCTATCGGAGAGGTATGAAGACTGCTATGGACAGAGGGGCATGGGGTCCAGATTCGCAAAGGGAGATTGTATGTCCAGCTCTCGTTGTCGCACACTGTTCTCATTACTGATCTAAATCAGCAATCGCTCATGCATCTCTTGCCGAAATATTGATGAGGCTCAATACAGGCCTCGTAGGCATTATCACCGCTTTCTTGCACCATGAACAAAAAGGCACCCACGGGCACATGAAGATGAACTACAAGTCTTTGACAGATCTATCCGAGGCCTCAAGGCGAGATGCGCTGACGAGTATGAGCCAACTGTACCAGCGACTGAGCCATTCGCAATTGCAAATCCACCCGGCGCTGAGGACCAAAACACCACTATATGTTGAGTCCTCAGGCAACAGCTCCGACTCCAGCAAGGATACCAAAAAGTCTACTGCATCAAAGCGCCGCCCAAGCGGCTCGCACGTGACGAAGATGGCCACCAAGAGCTCCAGCCAACCTCAGCTTTGCATGGTCCGGTCCAAGTCAAGAAACACGACGAGAAGAGACAGCACATCCAAGTCCAGCACCTCGAAGCCCAGTTCAAAGTCGACCTCGCCCCACGCATCGCCATACATTTCGCCCTTGCAATCGCCAGTGCCCGAATACGCCGTGCTAGACCCTATGATATTCAACAGACCAGACATGAAGAGCGGGCCACAAGCGCCTCTCCCGCTTTCCCATAGCGATCGCAAGCGCATCGACTCCCTCGACGTCGTCTGCCCAGCTGCTTGGTCACCCTACGCGCAACCCTACGACTACTTCAGCTTCATGCCTGAGCAGAGTCACCAACCGACCCCTAAACTCCCAGATTTCACCTCCACCCCACGACGCCCCTCAACATCTAATCCCAAAAACTCGACCTCGTCCCCTAAGAAACAGCAACCACCACCTGTCCCCGCCAAGCCGTCCGCGCTCAGCAACAGCAAGCTCGACGCCATGTCTGTCGCATCCGCGATACCATCACCACTACACCCAACGCCCATGAAAAGACGACTCGATAAAATGACGCTGAGCTCGTACACTTTTGCCAGCGATAGCACGAAGTTGGGCGAGATTCCGGAGACGAGGTGGGCGAAGCCCTGGGATTACGAGAGAGCGGAAATGCTAAACAACATGGCGGCTGCGGCGGCGAAGGTAAGGGTTCCAAGCCCGGCACAGGAAGAGAAGGGGAAGAGCAGAGACAAGGAGAGGGAGAAGAAGGGGTTAAAGTTTTGGAAGAGGGGAGAGATGGTTTAGGGTTGAGAGGACATGGATGCGAGAGATGGAGAGGTTTTATTTGACTTTCTGTAAGGTGTTGGCGCTCTGCCTTTTCTGTTTCTCGGATGCTCGGTG
The DNA here is from genome assembly GCF_010094145.1 of Didymella exigua CBS 183.55. Classification (NCBI taxonomy): domain Eukaryota; kingdom Fungi; phylum Ascomycota; class Dothideomycetes; order Pleosporales; family Didymellaceae; genus Didymella; species Didymella exigua. The sequence goes on from NW_022984786.1 coordinate 741,741, forward strand.
TTCTGTTTCGGATGTATCCTGTTTTGATTTACTGCGCTCGTGATTCACGTTTTTGATGACTGACGATTTAACGGCCTGTGGCATGAGCGATATATACCCGCATCGTTGTAGTGAGCGTTCTAGCATAGTTATTTGTACATCAATATTGATTTCGTTCTTCACTCGGGCTTACTTCCGCCGATCATCAAGCGTGCCACATCCCTCCATCTCTTCTAGCCAGCCCAACACCCAGCTCACTGAGCTTCCAATGGCTGTGCATCTTCGTCCTCCAACCCCACCCTCCGAGCCTGCCAAGACATACACTCAGCCCCACAACACACTCTTCATCGCTCACAACCCTACTATACTGCTGGTTTCGGTTTCCCTCGCCCCAGTGGCATTCCCTGCCTTTGATCGTCTTGAGCTTGATAGCTCTAAATTCCTCACTGACATGTACTTCACTGACTTCCTCACCGCCAGGACCGTCTATGTCAAAGTGAGCCACGTACTTCTCATCTTAGGGCTGGAACTCGTCGGAAAGCGCAAGATCGCTCGGATTCAGCGGCACTACTGGCTTGCCCTCTTTATTAACCCATTTCTTAGAGCCATACCAACCCTCTCCATTCCAATCTGGACTTTGACTCCGCACGGGTCCAAATGCGCCTACCTGCTGTGCTGCACGCTCTTTGCCTAAGCGGAAAGATGCGAAGCCTAGCAGATCGGGAATGGGCCAGTGATCGGTACCGCTGCTGCAAAATCCTGCTTCAATGGCAAACGAGGATATGCGGCGTACCATTTTGAGCTCTCCAGGATTTTGGCCCCAGAGGAGAAGGTGATGTGGTAGCATGGCAGAGGGCAAGTCTCCGCCGTCGTACCCATACCGGGCCGGAGGTAAAGGTGTGCAGGTTGTACAAGTTGTTGTGCCAGATTGGATTGCAGGAATGAGAGCCAGCACCGGGGTATAGGTGCAGCGCAGAAAGTGCTCAGAGAGTTGTTTGAGCTGGTGTGTAAGAGGATTTTGGCGTATGTGGGCTATGCTCTGGATGGTATGATTTTAAGAGGCCGAGGCGAGATATCATGCCATTCTAGAGGTCGATTGTCGGTTGAGTTTAGTTTGGAGAGGGATCTGGCAGAAGAACGGGGGCGATTTGGCCTGTGAGGCCGATGAGATACATGTCTGGCAGTACGACGAAAGGACGTGTGTTGAGACCATGAGTCTGAACGACCTTAGATCTTCCCGATGTCAAAATGAGCTAGCACATTCAGTTGCATCTAATACTTTTTCTATGATTGACCTGCTCACCTCCATGCCTTCGATGAAGCTTTGTCCCGCTTCGCTTGCATTCTTATCCAAGGCTGTTCTGTAGTGGCTTCGATCAACATTTTCTTGTAACATGTCGCAGTCTTTCAAAGATACTCTTATCTCCCGAATCCACTCGTGTGCATCGATGTGTAGTGTTACACCTCGCTTGCCTTCCGTACTACCCAACACTCTTTGAATGGTACCAAACGTAGCCGCGAGGCCCATTAGTGCCCCATTGACACTCCAGTACGTATCAAAGTCGCAGGCACGATGCCCTATCTCGTGCCACGAGCGGATGGGTTGTGCCGATACGGTTGTCGCCCCTTTTGGCAGGGGATGAAGTACGACGGGCATATGGAAACTTTCCGCACGGTCGAAGAGATTTTCTGCTTCTTGATTCTCGTGCGCTACGTGTGAAGTAGGAGGGGTCGTATGCTCTTACATGGGCAAAAGTGGCTGACACGCGTTCCAGATACGGTGGCGGTTGGCGATACCCGTGAAGGGGCCCTCCAGTCCATATCCCGGAGCTGTGACATGATAAACCCAGATGAAGAGGCCCTTGTATTGAAAGCCCTCTGGGAGTGTTATCTTATCTAGGTGAGTTCCTAGTTCCCAAAACCATGGGAGCACGCGCCACCGCAGCATGAGCATCTTCTCTGTAATATATTAGATCATAATTTAAATACTGTAGCTCCATTCCATCAATCAATATCCGTTATGGTCTAGTGGCTAGGATACATCGCTCTCATATGCAAGCGCCGATGTGGCCGGGGTTCGATTCCCCGTGACGGAAAAGATATTTTTGAGCTTCCAGGTCTCCTGCAAGCGGATACGTGATCGTGCTGGACCTGTTGCATATGAGAAGTATTTTTGCTGGTGTTACCCTACGTGATCTACCGCCCAATCACAACCACAGGGCTGCCACAAGCGCGTTGTTTCCCATGTGCACAGTCGTGTCGCGTGGCCTCGTGGGAACACGACTTTCCCTCTGCCTGAACTGGGCGCTGTGCTGCAACTGAAGTGGTGATTAAAGCTTGCCGGTGTTCTCTGTCTGCCCATTATGAGAATTCGCATTAGGAAGACTTCCAAGTGCAATGTGAAATTTAGTGAATAAGTTCGTCATAGTGTCGAGAACTGCTTTCACAAGGGTATTGAAGCATACAACAACTCCCGCAAGACAACTCTTACAAGACAACTCCCCTAAAACAACTCCAGTAAAACTCCCACAAAACCCCCACTTCCCGCGATCATTATACTCGAAGCTTCGGCGCCACAAAGTTCGGCCTGCTTGCAGGCAGCGTCTTTGTGCAGTCCCTCAAGTCTTTCAGGTTTGTCACACCTGTCAGGCTCATCCTAATGTACGCTTTTGAGTAGTCCTCGTTCCAGTGTTGCTGGTTGCCGACGAACTGCTTCCACTCGCCGTTGACCTTAGGATGTACGCTCAGCACCTTATCAGAGGGAAGTACAAAGATCTTGTCGTTGGGCATCGTCGGTTGGTTCAGCGTGTCGTTGTAGAATTCGACGTCCCAGACAGTGGGGGTGGTGTCAAGCGGCTTTCCGGCCTGAGATACGTCGACGAAACGTTGCTTCGCTGTTGCGTGGGCACCGACGAGTGCGGCGAGATCATGGGCGGAGAACCCTTTGCGTTCGAAGAGAGCGATGAGGTTGTCTGCGCTGTCACGTACATCTGGCAGCAGACCAGTAGGCGCAGCTTTTGTTGCATCCTTGCGGCCGACGAAGGTCCTGATGCGTGGTCCCTTCGGACAGGTGACAGTTGCGTGGTTGTGGGCGTACTGAACAAGGTCGGCGTATCCGACTCTGTACTTCTGTTGTACACCTTGAAGTACTCCACGAATACTCTGTAAACCGTTGTTCTCAGGTCGGTCTATCTCGCCAAAGTTCATCAAGAGAGATCCATCAGCGCCGCCATTGGGCGAAGTCTTGTCCCAGGCACCGGCGTCGTGGAAGCCAAATCGCACGGCAGCACGAGCATTGTCGTTGCACCCGCCGTCTGCTTGCAAGAACAGTTTTGTGAGCTCAGCTGAAACATCGTACCCTTGTGATGAGGTCAGTACTGTCTTTCGAAAAGAGACTGTGTGAACATACATGCACAGCAAGAGTCGATCATTGATGAGCAGAGGGGCGGCTTGTTCGATTTAGCGTTGTCGATGCCCGATGTCGTGCCAGCAAGCACGTTTTTGATAAGCTGTGAAACACCCGAGAGAATGCCCGTCAACAAGTTATCAATCAGCCCAGGTATACTCTGGCGTTCCTCCAGAGGGCTGGCCAGGGCGAGGAAGGTGAGCGAAAGAAGGGGCAATGCTAATATGAGCTTGTGGAACATCTTGAATGATAGATCGGGGGTTTGGGTGCTCGAGGGCTTTACTTCTATCTGGGAAGCGTCAAAAGAAGAGGGCTGATGGTTCCTAGCAAGGTACCGGAAGGCGCCTTTTATGTTCCTCCATCGTTGAGGACCAGTCTCTCCCCACGATGATAGACCGCTGAGGCTTTGCCACTTGGAGTCCTCGTGTTTCGCGTAGTCCCGGTCGGTGCGGTGCCTGGGTTAGCGAGTCGAAGCTTCCCCAGCTCGCTCGCCCCGATTAGACTTCGTTTAGCCGTTTCGAGCGCACGATACCTGCCAAGTCAGCCTAAGAGCATCGATCAGCCAATCCGAAGGGATCCAGTAGTCAGGAAGTGGCCAATTCAGTACACATGAGTCGGCAATCCGCTGCCGTCGCGCATGGGCTGGCGCAAGCTGGCCCCAAATCTACCCGAACATAGGCGTCTCAGCCTTACGCCGGCATGGCGAGGAGGGCTTCGGCTCAAGAAGGAGCTAGCGCTGTAGTCGAATTGGGCATTCTGTCGGCTCCGAGCTGGCAGACTTGATTCGTCTAAACGTTTTTATAAACCTCAAAGACCGCTGGTTTGTCGACTCCACGAGCATCAGTCAATGAAAGGGATGGACAGCGAGGTTCTGGCTGCAGAGGCAGAACAAGTGCTGGCGATGAGGCTTGCTAACTGCAGGAACATCGTCCAGCTGCCATGCCGCTAAATGCGGGCCGTCAGCAAGATCAGCCCTGCGCTTACATCTTTCGTATCCCTTTTTGCTTGCCCAGAACATTGAGTTTCGCTTAATCGCTCAAAACAGCATCGTACACGGTGTTGTCATTGCATATCTGGACCCTGCAAGCTAACATGGTACCAGAACATGGTCGAGGTTGAGGATCTTTGCGAGTCTGACAAAGGGAATTTGTCTTCTGCCAGCACAAGACATAGTCGCCTACACCCGCGGGTGTACCATGGGCCGCGAACGAGAGTATGTCTGGAAGACGGTGGGGCTGACACGTGAGTGTTGAGCGCTGAAAGACAGGCTGTGCCACATTAGGCATCAATCAAGTCAATTAAGCTTAGCCTCCCGACTTGACTTAACTTCACTCCTTGCACAGATGTAACAAATCGATATGCTTAGCCGGGCAATGACTGCTAGCTTAACTTAATCTAGTTCAGTAATGTGTAGGTGACATGTCTATACCCATTGAAACATGCTGTAAATCACGTGACGTGGTGTAGATCAGGGGCCTTCTGATCGCCCCCCGTCCAGCAGATAAGTTGAGCGAGCAATTTTACGCTGTAGACATGATATGATTCGCTTCCATACCGTATCCCTAGCTTTAGTCAAACAAGTCAATCAAGCTAATCAGGCGTGGTTGTTTGGGATTCTAGGCTGTGCGGCCTGTGCCTGTGCGGGGAGTCGCCAATAGTTCGATACCCTAGCGTTCAGCCTCACCCACAGTGCATGCTTTGTACCATGCTCTAAAATAATGTGGTCAAACATACTTCCCAGAAGGCCAAGCCAGCAGTGAAGATACTTTGCAGCTTTCCGGTGGGCTAGAAGACCTCCAAGCGGAGTTACTCGTGGCTGCGGTCGAAGAGTCACCGAAGAATCGCTCGGTGGCTTGCAAGCTACAGATCGATAACTTCGTGCAGGCTTGGAAATCGTGCAGCTGAAGCGAGCAATTGATAGTCATGTGGGCCTGTATTTGTCCGTAGGCGTAGTGCGTGACAAGAAGCAACTCAAAGCATCAGTGTACCTGTGCTCAATGTATTGATAGAGCTGGACCGGGCATTGGAAACTAATGGTGAAGATGATATACTCCGTAGTATCCAGCACGTTATTGTTGCCTGCTTACTCACCTGCTCTTAGAGTCCGACGGATGACCGGATGGAGATGGTTGAAACCACCTGAGATCTGACTTCTCGAGTGATATGTCTATAAGTGTGACGTGGTGCATCTTCCCATGGATTGAATGCATATATGCATGCTTCTGCTCAGATCTTCTTCATTATCGATGTCGGTAACACTGCCGCTCGCTCGTAAGGCTTTTCCTGCGTGACATGCTGCGACGGCTTGATAGATCTTGGATCCTACCATGGACGAGATCGCAAATGACAAAACAAGGTGCCGGGTGGCAAAGCATGGATGACATGCGTCCGTCACCTCGTGGCGCGAACGCGTCTTCAGCTCGTTAGCTCTAGCGCTAGTCGCCAACGCGTCTATCTCGTTCGCCATCTCGTCCCTTCCACCACGTTCTACACCCTCAGCACGGAGCTTCGCTCATTTACGGCTGCGCTGCGCATATGCGCACCGTTATCATGCCTCTAGGCTTCGAGCGAATCAACGAGCGCACCCAGCGACCGAATGCCTCAATCAACTTCATTCGCACAATCCCAGGCCCGACTTCAATGACCGCCGAACAGATTCTGAATCGAGTCGCCGCGATATGCTACCCATTCATGAAAGCAAACATGATACTAGTACAAGCACTCGAGGAATTTCCCTACAACAACGAATTTGTTGGTCGCAACTTCAACTGCGGCGAGGTCATTCAGCTTGTGCTGCGAGATCGCAACGGGCGGTGGCTCCCTCAGCGTATGGTTGAGATGGTCATGGTGCATGAGCTGGCACATTGCAAGCAAATGAACCACTCCAAGGCATTTTGGAAGGTCAGAGATGCATATGCAGTTGACCTGCGGGCGCTGTGGGTGAAGGGCTACACTGGAGAAGGTATTTGGGGTCGAGGCAGAGGATTGGAGACAGGCAATATCCAATCGAGCAAGGTCGATGCAAGCGACATGCCTGAGCATTTATGTGGTGGCACATACGGTCGCAGGTTACAGAAAAGGGGGAGGGGCGGCAAGGAGAAAGAGACGCTCTCTTATGCTGAGAGGAAACAGCGACGTATTCTGAAGAAGTTTGGTGCTGGCGGCCAGTCATTGGGTGCAGATGACGATACCAAGATCAAGCTCGAAGGTGGTGTACCGAAGAAAGGCAAGCCAAGGGTAGCAGGCAGCGCACGAGGCCGAGAACTCAGGGCTGCAGCTGCACTGGCTCGGTTTGAGCCCGTGAAAAGGGAAGCAGAAGGAATCATCATCAAGAAAGAAGATATCTCGGACAGCGGGACAGAAGACGAGATTGACCTGGCTGACGCGGCGCTCGACGTGGATGGATCGAAGCTCGTCGATTGTAAGGGTCGCGCCCTGATCAAGATCTGCGAGGACGATGTTGACAAGGATGGCGATGCACGACGCGAGATGGATGAGATTCAAAATATCACGCCTCGTTACAAGCCTTCTGCATACATGCCTACCTCCAAGGTCACTTCTACACGTCCGAATACTACGGAACAAACCATTGAAGCCGAGCAAACTACCAAGAAACACGACCGGCTCGTCATCGGGGCAGGTCGTACATATGAAGTATTCAAGAGACGCTCCGATGCTGCAGCAAGTGCTGCAGTCGCAAAGTCTAGAACTCCACGAGCGGCCGCGCCGGTGTCGTGCAAAGTCTGCTCTCTTTCGAACGAGCCCGGGTTGTTGATCTGCGCTGTCTGCTTCAACGTGCTCAATCCAGACCTCATGAACCATTGGAAGTGCAAGAGCGAATCCTGTAAGAGAAGCAACTACATGAACGCGGGTAATGTTGGAGCATGCGGCGCATGCGGTCAACCGAAGGCAGCCCAGTGATTTCTCGGAGCAGCACGATTTACGAACCTCATAATGTGATACCCCATAATTTAGCATAGAATCAATAGTGATTGTTACAGCGTGCACAAGCAACGACCCAGGAGCTGTCTCGGCGGAAGGTTATTAGCGCCGCTTTACCGGTAGTGGAGCATGTCGTCACCATTTTGAGTATGAAGTGCTGTCACCACACCCGTTCCACGATTCAACCTGTGGTCTCGATTGAGTGTCTACATACATGAATCACGATGACTCCCTACAGCGATAGCGACGAACAATCTCTAAGACATTCACGACTGCTCCAGCTTCCACGCGAACTGAGGGAACTCATTTATGAGCATGCGATTATCCGCGACACAATACCTATCGACTGTGCCGTTGTCAAAGGACCTGGATACCGCAAGCATACCGGCTATCCATATGCTTCTTCTCCTCAACTGCATGAGGCCTATCCGCTGAGTCACGACGTGGCTTATCGAAGGATTTGGTCTTTACCTATCTACGACCTCAACGTCGATATTCAAGGCGGTACATGGATGGAACCCAAGCGAGCTCAGATGACCTATCAGCTTGGAGCAACGTGTCGAAGGCCAGATTATGCACATTGTCACGACAAAGCTGCCATTCAATTACTGCAAGTCTGTCGGATGGTGCACGATGAGGCACGACCTCTATTCTACAAGAAGAACATATTCAGTTTTACCGGTAGATTTTCCGTATCTACTGCCCTCGCATTCATCCAGGACCTCTCCACAACGGCACTGCCTCTTCTCTCGTCGATTGAGATAGTATTGACAGAAGGCAACAACATGAGAGGCACTGCGGAGGCTCACTACCCACCTACTACCAGGTCGTCGGACTGTTTGGTGCTGCAGCACGCTTTCCACTACTTTACGGACCTCTGTGCCCTGCTAGCATCGTCGACTGTTCAGCTGCGACACCTCTATTTGACGATTGAGTCACAATCTGGTTATGGTGACAGTCAGCCACAGGCTTTGTCAGAATGCATAGCATGGGAGGTCGAGAAGAGTAGTTCTCCTCGCCCTTGGGTTGCCTCCTGGATTCAACCGTTGCTCAAGATACAAGGCTTGGAGTCCATCAAAGTCTACTGGATATCTGATCGGCCCAGGCTGCGGAGGATGTCAGACACGCTGTCGACTATGCAACAATCGATGCTCAAGCGGGCTGATCTCCAGAGAGCAGACAGTGGAACAGGTGGCGAAATGCACAATGTTCAGGGTCATGAGCTCGAGTTCAGCATCCTCAAGAGCCACTGCGATCGCATCGTAACCACACTCATCGTCAATCCACAGACCCAAGAACTGATATCGGGGGAGTGCTCCTGTGAGGATCAGTGTACCGGTCTTGAGCATACTACACGAGGTCTTCCGGGGCCAATTAGCTCGCTCTACAGATGCGGAATAGCCACATGGAAAGAGCACCAGGCGTCCTTCACTGGGTTCAGTGACGCATACACGGCGTATTGTGAGCTTACCAGTATACATACTTCAAGTTCAGGTCGCCGGAAGTCGTCCAATTGCGCGGTGCATCTCAACGACTGAGCCTCAACGTTCGCGGTGTACAAGTTCATGCGCTACAGGCTACAGCTCGTGGCATTGTACTACCGGCCAACTCCACAAAGCAAGTACGGCAACTGGATTCGATATATCCGAGGACGTCGGCAATGTGGTCTGTATTGATGCAGTAACCGGCTACTACGGGATCAGGATCAAGCATGTAAACGAAGTTGAGATCCGAGGGTATTGTTAGCGTCAATATCAGCCACATCGGGCCTACCACATGGCTCGGAAGCAGAGTCCATGTTTACTTCGTAGTTATACGGTAGCCAATCGCGAACCTCATGAGACGCATTTGACTGGATGGTGTTTGCTTGCTACCAGCAACGTCAGTAAACGCAGACTCTCGCTCAGCGTCGCGGAGAACGACTCGTTGCAGCTACTTCGTGTCATCGTACGGTTTGAAATCTGGCCCCTTGATCTCCTACGTTCTCGGGACTGTACAGACCTGGTCTTGTAGCAGGTATCCTTAAGTGGACAGTCAGCCACCTCATAATTGTAGCGAAACGGATATACTCCCGTGATCCTTCGTCACCCAGGCACCCACCTGCCCCAGAACCTGCCCCGCATCCGGACGAACCGCTTACGAAATATGCCTACGCCACTATTGATTCAACATCAGGATCTTTCACCAGTCATGCAAGTGTTACAATCGCGAATCTCGACAACTTCGGGATACACACTGACAACAACGAGCACCCTGGCAGACGCGCATGAGCGCACGCCGTGCCGCCCTCCAAGACTGTGGAAATGTCTGATACCCGATACGCGAAATGTGCCGATCCACAAGGATCCCGCCAGCTAACTCAATTAGGGTCGCGACATGGCGCCTTTAAATTCACCGATAGCGAGTCGAGTTCTACGACTTCTCAAGTGGGACCAATCAGAAATGCTCATTTAAGTTGAGGATATTCCCAGATGGCAATCGTGCATCCATACGCACACGCTTGAGCAAGGGTTCAGACTCCAGTCCAGGTATCAGGCCCGATTAGGACCGCGCTGGACTCGTGCTGTGATATATAAGATCACGGAGGACGGTGATGGATTCCTTCACCGCTGCTTGGCCTCGGCTCGTTCTGACCTACTTCGTTACATACCTTCAGGCCACTTGCGGCCCCAGTTCTGCTTCGACATCTTCAATTACATCGAGCACAAAATATTCGACGATATGGCGAAGCTCGTCGACCCCGTCGGGATCGCAAACAGCCCGCCTGTGCTTGCTTCTCTCGGTCTCATTACACATCTACTTCTACACCGAGATGAGTGGGACAACGATATGTCCATCTGGCTTGGAGCGTGGCTGTTCGGAATCGCTGGAATCGCTGTGACCGAGTACACTCGAGCAAACTCTATCGGCAATGTAGTAAAGGTCACAGCAACTGCAGCAGCAATCTACTTCGGCGTATTGGCGGCGAGCATTCTCGCTCATCGAGTGCTATTCCATCGATTGCGAAAGGCAAGTCCCAATAGTCGCGTCTCAAGGCTGTAGCTAACTAACAACACACAGTTCCCTGGACCTTTCGTTGCGCGCTTCTCTAAGTTTCACGCCGTCTTTGCTGGTGTGCTTCCCGACTACCAGTACTACAAGTACAGCGAAGCATTACAGAAGAAATACCAAGCAGACCTCATTCGAACGGGCCCCCGCGAGCTTGCTGTGTATCGCGCCGATGCCGTTCCACTTATTCACGGGCCTATGTCACGGTGCCGGAAGGGCCCCTGGTACAACAATGCGAATCACTTAGGTGGCGCATCCACACATACCACGCGCGACAAGCAGGACCATAAGCAGCGACGCAAGGCTTGGGACCACGCTTTCAACGCAAAGGCATTGCGCGAATACGAACCCAGACTGAACCGACACGCGCTCGCGCTCATGACAAAGCTAAAGGAGGAGGCCAATAACCCCTCTATTCGAATTACTAACTGGGTCAACTTCTACAGCTTTGACGTCATGGGCGACATCGGGTTCAGTCGCAGTTTTGGTATGCTAGAGAAAGGTGAAGAAGACCCTATGATCAAGCTCCTACACGCCAGCATGGAACCGTTGTCCGTTTTTGGGCAATTTCCTTGGGCGCTAAACTTGATCACCCGTACATCATTCGGTGCTAAACCACTCATTGAGCATATCGAGTGGACTGCGAAGGTTTTGAAGGAGAGGACGGCGGTACGTAGGCCATGATTGCTCTAAGCCCGATCGCTACTAACGTCTGCGCAGATCACGCCAAAGGAAAATGACGTCGTCAGCTGGCTGCTTGATCCCAGCAGCTCAAAGGTAACACGTGAGCTTAATGCTGACTCTCGTCTCCTTATCGTTGCCGGAAGGTAAGCCAGTCCGCAGTTGCGCATCTCTTCTGGGCATGGGACTAATCTTCCATACAGCGACACCACAGCCGCAACACTGTCTTTCATCAGCTACGAGCTCTGCAAGCACGCTGGTGTTCAGGCCAAATTACGCAAAGCAGTTGATGCTGCCGCCAATGGCAAGAATCACCTTGATGTTGAGGATGTGCAAAACATTCCGTACCTAGATGGTGTCATTAATGAAGTTCTTCGTCTCCACCCGGCTGTATGTTCTGAGCGACTACCACTTCTCTAGTACAAGCTGACTGACATTTCCAGGTCCCTTCCGGCGTCCAGCGCGAAACCCCATCCGAAGGTATGACGCTCCCCGACGGCACCTATATTCCCGGTAACATCCTCGTCTGGATGCCTATTCACTGCCTCCAACGCGATCCCCGATACTGGGCTAAGCCCTTGACCTTCATGCCCGAACGCTGGACCGACGAGCAGCCCGAGGCCATCATCGACAAGCGCGCGTTCATGCCTTTCAGCACTGGTGTGTACAGCTGCGTTGGCCAGAAGCTGGCGATGATGCAGTTGAGGAGCGTCACGGCGAATCTGATCAGGACGTTTGATATAAGCTTTGCGGAGGGTGAGGACGGGAGTGCAGTCGAGAAGCAGAGTAGGGATTGCTTTACTACGAATGTGGGCAAGTTGGACGTCAGGCTCGAGCCTAGGTACAAGGCATGAAGATGAGACAGAATAGTTGATAAACACAGATATGAAACATGCTTCAGAGTGAATCGCTCTGCAGGACCACAACATCTCCTGCCCATACGTATATTGATCATGCCAGCAGCCAAATGAGGTCGAACACGTCTACCTCGGATGATCGACCAGTGCCCCACACCCAGCCCCTCTCTTTCCGACCTACGTCGTTCCAAGTTCTGTATAGCAAGGCTGACTAGATAGCTCAGCCTTCCATCGACTACCAAACCACATAACCCCCAAGCCGCACTGCCGCACCCTCAAAATGACAGCCCAGCCGCTTCCAGACTCCAGCATATCCCTTACATACACCACTCCCGAATCCCCACCCCATCTACACCATGCCCCCCTCCCGGTCCCCGGCCCCAACCAAATTCTCGTCAAAATCCATGCCGCAGCCATAAATCCCGTCGACATTCAGCTCTGGGGCAATCCGCTGCTGGGGCTGCTCGCCGGACGCCGAGAAAAAGGACTTGGCCGCGACTACGCCGGCACAGTCGCAGGGATCGGGTCCGCGTTGCGCAAATCCTCGCAATGGCAGCTCGGCGAGCGCGTGTTCGGGCTCTGCAATCGGCCCACAGGTGAGGGCACGTTCGCGGAGTACCTCTGCGTGACGCCCGCGAGCGAGCCTGTGGCGAAGATGCCGCAGGCGTGGGGCTTTGAGGAGGCCGCTGCTGTGCCGCTAGTTGTGCTTACGGCGTTTGCGTGTCTGGCTTGGTTGCCTGCTGAGACGGAGAGTCCGAATGGCGCGGCGAGGAGAGTGGTGGTTGGTGGTGCGAGTGGAGGCGTGGGGATGTGGGTTGTGCAGCTCGCGAAGGTGTACGGGTGCCATCTTACGGGCGTCTGCTCGGGGAAGAATGCGGAGTTTGTGAGGGGCTTAGGGGCGGATGATGTGGTTGATTATAATAGGCAGGATGTTGCGGAGACACTTTTGGCCTCGAGGCCCGAGGGTAGGAAGTATGATTTGTATGTTGACTGTGTTGGTGGGACAGAAATGTTTGAGCATTGGTATGATTTGCTGCATAAAAATGCGGCGTATATCACGATTGTGGGGGACAAGACAAGCCGGACTGCGATGGGTGGGCCGTTCACGTACTTGACGTACCCGTCGCAGATTTGGAGGCACGTCTATGGGTTTTTCTTCGGCCCTAGATACGCGAATGTGCTTCTGTATCAGAAGAGTGAGTTGCTGGAGCAGGTTGCGAAGTTGGCAGACGAAAAAGGCGTGCAGATCGTGGTGCAGGATGTGGTGAAGGGTATACTGAGTGAGCCAGGCCACGTTGATGCTTGGGATAAGGTCAAGGGGTATATGGTAGAAGGGAGGGTGCGCGGGAAGATTGTTGTCAGCATCCCATAAGGCTGCCCTCGAGTTTGCAATGGATTCGTAAGACTATTTCATAGGTTTCCGTTTCCCTCATTATTGTACTACTACCAATTAATCAAGGACGTTATCCGCAGCCAATGTCACGGCGATCATAACTATCCACCAAATACTGGATCTGAGCGTACGCACCACGTGTCTAGATATGGTATATCTTGCCACTATCCCTCAAAAAGTGCTACCACTGGTTAAATTCATTTGGCTCCAGCGCCACCACGCTCTCAAGGACATCTACAGCAAACGCCTTCGGCATCTCCAACAAAAAATCGAAGTCGAACTTCTCGGCATCGTCAACGACGATGAAGGCATACATGTCAGCAAGTAGTTGTTGCATGAGACAATACCCAGGCGTATCTTCGTACACAAGCTCGACCACGGAGCTTACGCAAGCCAGTGCGTACGGACTTGTATCGTGATGAAGGCATCTATGATGTCGTTTTGTTAACAGCCACCATCAATTGTTTGACCAACGATGTACTCTTGGACTAGGCGCACGAGAACAGTACTGATTATGCGCTCGTTGCTTACATCGATTATTGCGGTCGGGAGGTTGCTGTTGTAGAGCCAGTGTATGTAGGTCGGGCTCACTCTGGCAAAATCCGCTACAGGGCGCCAACGGAGAATGCTGACGGTATCAGGGACCCAAAATTGTCGTGGGTTCTTCTTTAACGCTTCCTCCCACATCTTCTTGAAGAGGAGATTCTGGTCTAGAACGCGTCGGTGGACGTTGTAGATTGTGCCATCGTTGGTCTGTACCTCGACAAGTTCACCGTAGTCGCTGTTCGTTTCGTTAGCTACTTTTGAGGCATCTAGGTGTTATACTTACTTGTTGGTCTGTCGACGAATCTTATCGAAGCGCGAGAAAGTATGGTGGTCGAGTGGTGGGAGGAAGGGAAGTCCGCTGGAGTTCTTAGCCTTCTGCTGTTGCCAGCTGTTACTAGAATGGCCCCTGAACGGTTGATGATAGAACGACCATGCGGACACCAAAGGCGCTAGCTTGAGCCTTTGCTTGGTATCGACCTTGCTGTTCTTGGGATTTGTCTTGGTGTCAGCCTTTGCCGGCTGCGGGGTGATTAAGATTTCCGACACCAAAGGCACCAGCTGGAGCTTTGCCTTTGCAGCCTTCTTGATTTTGGAGGAGCTTGCCGCCATCGGATCCTTCGCATTCTTTACAGCGCTGCTAGGGTGCAGGAAGCGATTGAGTACCTGGCTGTCAGCGACGTTAGCCTCCGTCAGATCGCGATTCGACACAGGTGCCTCTGTGATGCCTACAGCGTCTATAGCAGGCACTTCCTGCTTGCGAACATCTAGAGTCTCGACTTCGGTGGCGTCTGATACTGCAATGTCGGCGAATTCCAGTTCAGAGTCCCAACGACGAAGGGAACTGGTCCCATCCTTGTTCTTTGGGACTTTAGTTTCGGCTTTATTCGAGATCGACCGGCTCGGACATCGCTTGCTTCTTCTTGCTCTTCTTGCCCTTGCGATCCTTCATATCCAGCATGCTTGCAGTTTGGTAGGCAAACTTGCTTCTTGATCAGGAGCTCCCAGTAGACGTGCGCAGTGGTTGAGCGGAGCATGCGTGGGCGTGTGATCGAGAAGACTGTGTCCTGTGGCCTCGTGAGCATCATAAAGGACATGGATGATCTTGCAGTGAACAACCTGTCGGCTCGCGTTGACTCCGTTCCATTTCACTGTGCTTCAAGAGGAGCTGATATGTAGTGCCCGGATTAGTGAAAAGAATCTCCACCAAGGCCGTTGCGCGTTTTGGGCAGGTACCATGGAAAGCTGTAGACAGGTTTTTGTATGTGGAATATAAGTTACAAGAAGCGCCCGCATATTAGTCCAATAGGTCTACCAGGTAGATTGCGCCTGTTCGTGGGGAACACGGGCCTAGCCCTGGTGAAGGTTAAGCTCCAGGCCTACACCGCTCCATGATTGTGGCTCAGAGAAAGAAGCGGATTCACCATCGCAGGGCCGCAGATTATCAGTCTGAGTCCGGGTGAGGCGAGAGTTGCGCATTTCCTGGGTCGGCAGCTGTGCAAGCTGCATACTCACCCAGCCTTTGTTGATGGACACTGTCGTCTTCGACGTATGCTAGGTTCTCCTTACAGACGACGCTTTTGCCGTTTTCTAGTGCAGAGCTGTAGGTGGAACGACATGCAGCAACGCCATGTCTTGAAACAGATACTCAGTAACTCATTCGTGGAGACACTGGTGTGCCGGGTTGGCTTTTCTGAGAGCTTGCCTGCTAGTTGTGCCTGAAACTGGAAGTTAGATGGAGAAACAGCGTTGGAGGTACCTCGGCTTACCATTACCGTAAGTGACCCGCTGCTAGCCTCGAGCTACTGAAGTACCCCAGACAATGCGTATGAAACTGAACAGAACTCTTGCCTTTACCTTTCCGCTCCCCAACGACTCAGTTGACAGGCAGACTACATACAGGAGATGTCAGCCTTACTGCGACCCACCGCGAGACTCATCGCACGCCCAATCCAGCGATGTGCATACTCGAGCGCGCCGTCACCCGTAATCAACGTCTTCAACTACCCTGCGCCGCACTCTGGAAACATACGAATCCTCTCTCTGAACCGTCCCGCCGCTCGCAATGCCATATCGAGACAGTTGCTCGCCGAGCTGACCCAACAGATCACTAGCATACACAATGAGGGCCAAACAGGGCAAACAAGAGCTCTCATTCTCGCTAGTGAGGTCGACACAAGCTTCTGCGCAGGCGCAGATCTGAAGGAAAGAGCTACGTTCACACAAGAAGAGTACGCTCCAGCACTGTATTTGTTTCATGGGAAACCCAGCTGACCTGCTCCAGCACCGCCAACTTCCTCACCTCCCTCCGCTCCACCCTCTCCTCGATCCAAGCCCTCCCGATCCCCACAATCTCCGCCCTTGCCGCGCCCGCATTCGGTGGAGGCCTCGAGCTCGCCCTCACAACTCACATGCGCGTCTTCGGCAGCACTACCACCGTCGCGCTCCCCGAGACACGTCTAGCCATCATCCCGGGCGCAGGCGGTACCTACCGTCTCCCTGCTCTGATCGGACTGGCACGCGCGCGCGACATGATCCTCACAGGCCGCCGCGTGGGCGCGCCAGAAGCCTACTTCCTGGGCCTGTGCGACAGGCTGGTGGAGATTACGCCCGAGGAGCAGAAGGAGGAGGGCGCGGCGAGGAAGAAGGTACTGAACGAGGCTGTGCAGCTGGCTATCACGATTTGCGAGGGTGGACCGATTGCGATTAAGGCTGCGCTCGCTGCGGTAGAGGGGTGCGCGTTGGGCGAGAAGGCAGAGAATGCGGCGTATGAGCTGGTTGTAAGGACAAAGGACAGGGACGAGGCGCTGGCAGCATTTAGAGAGAAGAGGAAGGCTGTCTTCAAGGGCGAGTAACATCACGCTGTGGTAACTAGCATGGTTTTCATGGGTCTGGCAGCAATGCAATGATTCAGGAGCTCATCCGGCTACGTGTTCCGCTCCGACCACGCCGTCTTTAACAGACTCAAGCTTTGGCGAGCGAGGATGTCATTGAACAATTGAGATGCTCCGCACTTCCATTTCATGGGCGGATATTCTTGACAACAGGCTCGAGCTGTGGCTCAATCAACTCCGCACTCAAACCAGCAATCGCCCAGAGCGTCTCCCTTCCATTCCTCCATCGCGCACCTACCCAAGCCGCTCTACATCTTACTCTTGATCTCCTCGAGCAGCTTCTTCAGTTCCGCCGGATCCGCCTTCTGCGTCGGCCACTCAACACCCAGCCCCTCCTGCTTGTTCGGCTTCGGGATCAAGTGGAAGTGCACATGATCGACCTCCTGATGCGCAATGCGCCCGTTATTCTGCAGGATGTTGTAGTCCTCGACGCCCTGCGCGATGGCGATTTTCTTCGTCACGGACAGCACTTCGGACAGCTGGTCGTCGGGGATGTCGTGCAGCTTGGCGCCGTGGTGTTTGGGGATGATCAGCTGGAGAAGCGCTTGTCAGCATACGGTGTAGATGATGTCGGCTTGGAGGATTGTGGGTTTGTGGGCAGCCACGTACGGAGTGCCCTTTGCTTAGCGGCCCGATGTCGAGGAAGGCGAGCGTCTTGTCTGACTCGAAGATCTTCAGGGACGGGATTTCTCCTGTGGCGCGTCAATTGCGTGTTGGGTGTGCTGATTGGTCGGGTGGTACCCTTGATTATCTTGCAGAATATGCAGGCGGCCATTGTGGTGCTCACTGTGGTGCTCGGTGCTGTGGTGGGTGTGACGTGAACGAGAGTCGGTGGGCTGTGGATGGGCACTTGACCCGAGCTTCAAGGCGTGGTGGGGCGAGGCGGGGTAGCTTCCGAGCGATTTGACTTGAATTGGGAATTGTCGATTCATGTTCGATATTTTAGTGTGGATGTCTGAAGATCCTCTGGCTTCTCTCTGAAGTCTTTCAAGTCGGATCGTCGTCCTGTCATGATGATGTTGCCCATTTCCATGCATCGCACTCGAAGTTCGCATACGTCCTGAACTCGTTGCTCAGCCCTTTGGCGTGCTTGATGTCGTAGTCTGTGGTCTTGACGCCAGCTTTGCCGTACAGCTTTCCAGTGATGATGCTCTCCATTCGTTCTCCTGTACAGGCGATAATGCGCACAGTCTCAGATGTCCATCCCTTGGCCAGCCACCGTACTGTCAGAGTAGCTGTACTCGTCAGTGGACCTCTCATGTATTGAGAACGGAGTTTTGCTGACCTTTGGTTTGACAGTCATCACTCAAGAAGGGTGGGTCGACGATGATGCGGTCAAACGAGCCCTTTAGCTCAGGAGGTAATTGCAGAGACTTCTCAAAGTCGTAGTGTACGAATTCTTTGAAAACATTGAACCGCTCGTCGATCTCAAGAAGCTTGATCTGCGGTCTGCACTTGTACTCCCCAGAAGCCTGCACCCGATCAGCCTTAGGACCTAGTCACACGCCAGCTTCACGACTTACCAGCAGATTCTTCAACTGAATAAATGCACTTGGCGCGCTCACAACCGCAATCCTCGTCTCGTCCGTCGCGCCATCAAGCAGCTGTTTCGCCAGCACAGTCGCAGTCCCGTCGCTGTACCAGAACTGGCTCACATTCCAGTCTTCCGTAAACGCATCCATGGACAATTTGCCCTCAAAGTCATCTTCGGCCTGGCTCTTGAGCGCCTCAAACTGCTTGTGCCGCGCATCGCGCTCGCCGTAAAATTCTTTCAGCGCGGAAAGAGCGTCGCCTGAGAGCTGTCTTCGCTGCTTAGCAAATTGTCATGACCAAACAGAGCAAGAACGTACGGCATATCATCGTCGGAATCCATCTTGAATATGCAAGGCGATCTGGGTGCTGCCTCGAAAAGTGTTAGTCTAAACTCCAGGCTTACATTTCGTCATTTTTGGCGGAAGCACGCTACCGGTGCCATGTCCGTGCGCGTGATGCGCATCCCAAGTTCCCAACTACTGTTAGGGAATTCTATGCACTCCTATTAGTTACCCCACTCTGCAATGCCTATAAAGAAAGTCCTTACAGAGCATAACGTAGATTATCACCGAGCCAGCCATATCACTAAACTAGCCACTTTCTCTTAGCACAACCACCTTTTACCCCCCCCCCCCCCCCTTTTTTTACTGTCTTTTAGATTTAGCAGCTGTAATATAAGAGCTACAAGGAAAACTTATATAAGGGAAATAAACGAAATGTAATTCTCGTTAAAACGTGCCCTTATTCGCCTAAATTGGCCTAGTATTAGCTAAGTTAGGGGGGGGGGGGGTACCCAAACAGGACTTTAGAGCATACCCATCCGCCAGCCCAGCAAGAAGGGAGATATCCGGAACAGGTGTGAATCCGCTACGAGACATATGGGAGTGCTGGGATGATAAGAACACCAGGATATATTCTCTACACCTATAGGTCTTGTACGAAAGGATACAGAAAAACTACTCTACTATGCTACAGTTCCTGGCTCCTTATATAGGGAGGTTTGGAGGCAGTTTGGTGCGAACTCATGCCATGCGACAAGGGCCATGGTCATGAGTCACTGGACCGTAAACCTAGTTGTATCAGGTCATTGTTAGCAGCGCGTTGTTACATTATTGCTATTGAACAAGGAGCCTACGTAAGTCGTGCTCGCATCTAATTTAGAAGACGACCTAGCATCTATTTTGCATGTTCTTGCGTTGTGCCTAGTCCTGCCGCAGTTCCCACAGCGCTGTTAAGCTGGTTGGGCTGTTTTGTAATTACTAACTTACCACCACAAGCCTTCTTTGATCGCTGAGCTGCTGTCAGGACCGGGCTCCGCCCACTCGGCCATGCAAGCAACCTTGCAAAAGGCTCGTCAATGCTCATTCAGATAGTGAGCATCTAGGCGGAACAGTACATATCGTCGTTGCATCTCAGGTCAGAGGTGGCCATGTGGCCACATGTCCAAGCATGCCTGACAGCTGCTACAGACGCAGTAGCACCATTTATGGAATAACATAGTTAGTTACAAGGCGTTGCAGGGAGAGATTCGCATCTTGTTTGAGAGCCTTTATTGCAAGCTGTATCCTAGGTTCTTTGAAAGGCCTTTTGAGAGGTTGTTCTTGAGGCATCGCGTAGGGAGAGGGAGGTTTGGTGTGGTCTTGGCAGAGTGTCTCGCTCACCCGTGTGGCTCGCTCACCCGTGAGGTATGTTATACATTATAGTGTCAGGCATGCTCGGGCATGTGGCCTGACCAAAGGCCAACTCTGACTTGAGTCGACGATATGTACTGTTCCGCGCAGGTGCTTACTATCAGAGTGAGCATTGAACACCTTTTGCTGCTTGCATGGCCGAGTGGGCGGAGCCCGGTCCTGGCATATAGATTGTAAAGAGAAAAAATTCCTGCTGAAGTAGATAATGAAACAATCCCGCGATGTACTACTGTCTTCTCTAAGGGCTATCTGTCAGCCGTGTACCCCGCCAGCATGGCCGGGTAGGCCTGACACGAACATGTGCATCACGCGCACAGATACGGTAAGATACCTAGGTACAGTAACCACGTGCCGAGGCAGCGATTATGAGAAGCCGGCACAACCTTAGGTGAACATGTCCCCGCGCATCCTTTGTACCGTGAGATTCACGAACCGGAGACTGTATTTCAAGATGTCCGAGCCCTTTGCAGCGCTCCCCGCGGTCGAGAAGCTCAGCGACCGGGTGATACGGGTCTTGGGCGGGAATCCATCGAAGGTAACGTTACGCAGCACCAGGACCGAGAGGTTGCAGGTCTAACAGCACAGTTCACGCTGCAAGGCACAAACACATACATAGTTGGCACAGGCTCCAGGCGCTTATTGATCGACACCGGCGAGGGCAGGGAAGCATGGATCGCCTCTCTCACGTCCACGCTCGCGCAGCACAACATCACAATCGACAAAGCGCTGCTCTCGCACTGGCATCCAGACCACATCCGGGGCGTCCCGGATCTGCTGTCCCACAGCCCAGAAACACAGGTGTTCAAGAACCACTCCGACGGCAATGAGGACTGGCGTGATATATCCGATGGCCAGGTATTCTCCATCGAGGGCGCGACACTACGAGCCTTCCACTGTCCGGGGCACACTACTGATCATATCGCCTTTGTACTGGAGGAAGAAGACGCCATGTTCACTGCCGACAATGTTTTGGGCCATGGCACGGCTGTCTACGAGGATCTCGCAACGTACTTGAGGAGCCTGGAAGGAATGCGCAAGCAGTTCTCCGGCCGTGCGTATCCGGGCCACGGACCTGTTATCGAGGACGGGCCGGCGAAGATTAGTGAGTATATCAAGCATCGGAGACAGCGAGAGCAGCAGGTTCTGGATGTCCTTGGCAAGGAGGCGGCAGACGGGTGGACGAGTATGGAGATTGTGAAGGTTATCTACAAAGATTATCCGCAGAATCTCTGGGAGCCGGCGGAAAGAGGCGTCGTCCAGATTCTGGAGAAGTTGAAGGGTGAAGGCAAAGTTGTGGAGAGTGAAGAGGGGAGATGGTCACTCAGCGGGAAGGCGAGTTTGTAAGCTCTTAAATCTGGGGCTGTGAGAACTTTGACATGCAGATTCTCGAGGGCTTGATGGTATGTTGAAAGTGGCTGGAGTGGAATAAAGGGAGATGCTCGTCGAGCTGCAAAGCGAGTCTTGCCGCGGCCAATGAAAGCTGACGGCTCGTAGCGCCATTGAAACGTCAATGAGCTGCCCCACGTCTATTTTTGAATCTCAAAGGGGCGTTTCACTGACATCCCCATTCGGACCACAGCTTTGGAGGTCAGCAATTTGGGACATATTTTATTCAACTCGTTAGAACTTTTATCGATGTTGGTCGCAGTGCCAGAGTGGTTAATGGGTTAGACTTGAACTTCCATATTCATGTCATCTAATGGCTTCGGCCTCGCAGGTTCGAATCCTGTCTGCGACGCATACGTGCGTTGATGTAACCGATTCTTTTTGTTCGCGTGGTGATCGGATGCGTGGCCATGAAGTTATAAATAAGCTCGGCCATATACTTTCCAGCCACTCAAAGCAGCCACACAGTATAGAGTCGTGATTTTCTTAACAACGATTATATCTGCCACTGTGTATACATAGAATTGAGAGTACGAGCTAATGCAGCAGCTGCAGCCTTTTCTGCTTCTTTTTCTGCTGAAGTGCTTGCCTGTTGAACCTGTAGAGCTGCTGCTCGGTCGATAGCAGCCTGTATACTCTCAACGTTGCTGAATCGCTCATTTGGATTAACTTGAACTCGCTTTCTCGTACAAGTAATTTTACAGTGATCTAGTTGATATTTGAGTTGTTGATTCTCAGCCTTGAGCTGGGCGGCTCTGGTATTTGCCTCTGTAATAGCCTCGCCTGCCTTGCCAAGCACTATCCGGGTGCTTCGCGAGAGAGATTCTGACAACAGCAGCTGCTGCTGGGCCTTGTTTAGAGCTTGTGAGCTCTGAGGGGTGTTGAAGACTTGCTCTGATGTAGTCAAGGCCTGACTAGCTGCTAGTGGAGTAACTGGCCGGCCAGTTACTTGGGATGAGAGCAGTACTAGATTTGGGTTGAATGAGCAAAGGCCAGCAGCGCGCCAGCCTGCTCTTATAAGTCGCTCTGATAGAGCTTCTTCTCTTGCCTTGTTATATGATACAACAAAGCGCTCCTTCCTGATAGGTGCTGCGTCATCAAGGACAGAGAGAGCTCGGATCTCATTGCGATAGCGTGTTTTAAGAACAGAGAAAGGAGCAAGATCATGTGGCCGGAAATATATGGCCGAGCTTAGTGGCATGAAGGGTTGGAAACCTTTTGTTCAGAGAACACGAAAACCAAGAGATGTTGAAGACAAACTGGCCTTTGGCTTATCACAACCACTTATTCGTTTGCTTCGTCCTTGTTCTTTAGTGTGATAGTGTTGGCCACCTCATCTCGCTGCTGACACACGGTTTCGGTAAGTAGCAGATGCCCGCTTGGCGACTCATACGGCTCCCTATTCCTAAAGCTTTTCTGGGTCGCGCTACGCATGCGTCACACGATTTGGGTTCGTGTCATGGAAACACGCAGCAGCGGTCCACACTGCCCTGAGCGATGGCATGAGGCCCATGCCTATGGCATGTCCAGCTGTCGATGCAACAAAAGTGCTCAAATGAGTGGTAATGC
This sequence comes from Didymella exigua CBS 183.55, assembly GCF_010094145.1. Classification (NCBI taxonomy): domain Eukaryota; kingdom Fungi; phylum Ascomycota; class Dothideomycetes; order Pleosporales; family Didymellaceae; genus Didymella; species Didymella exigua. Next base: position 764,663 of record NW_022984786.1, read on the forward strand.
GCAGAAGTCGGCATTCCAAATAGATAAAGTCTCACAACGCGCTAAGTGAGCGTATAGGTATGGGCAAGCCTTCATCCAGTTGGGCCAAGATTCGCCGGCATTGTGACTGAAGACATTTTACATTGCTGAGTGGGGTATCATATTGTAGCGGCATGTCGCTGTTGCTTTTACGCGATCCTGTGTTTCGCTTCCTCATTTGCCAAGCGCTCGAGATACGCTCTGAGAAGCGCTTGTGTGCTCTCTGGGTCATCTCTTTCTTTCCTCTCATCGTAGTGTCTCCAAAACTCCAACACTACTTCCACAGCAATGAGCGCAATGATAGCCCATTCAAGTCTGAGCCCGTGCTTCTCGCTCAGCTGCTCGCGCAACACGCTGGCAATCTCTTGCGCGAACCCGATCTTCTCGTTCAGCACCTTAATCCTGACACCGACATCTAGGGCGCGCCCAACGTCATCGTAGTAGCCGCCCAAGCCTAGCTCGTGTCGTGAGTCCCAAAAAAGATCTGGCATACTGTCTGTGAGCTCAGAGTAGAGATTGAGCTGAGCACGAATCGAGAGCAGCTCGCCGGTTTTGCGCAGAATGAACGAGCGTGTGAACGGCGAGCGATTGTGCTTTGCAGCTAGCATGTTGGGAATTTCGCGAGTCGAGTGTTGATAATTGGAGAGAAGAGTCTCGAGTACGGCGAGCTTTGTAGAGCGTGCCAGGCCAGACGAGAAAGCGATCTTGGCGAGGACAGTGTCAACTTCTGAAGACGTTGGGCCAGTCTCTGACTGAAAAGAAGGTGACTCTGACGCCTGTTCAGGCTTTGTACCTAGCACGATGGTGTCTCCAACAACCTCGCTGCTCTCACGTGAGCCATCTTCGAGGTATTCAAGGTCCTCTGTCTCGAGCAACTCCAGATGTGAGCCTTCAGCTGCTGCAGGTAGCACCTGTTGAACGAGCTTCAGGGCTTCGCGCTCACGAACATTCCATGTTACGACTGTACCTGAGGGAAAGATGAAGATGTCACCCTGCTGGAAGTCTTTGACTTCCGACGGCCGGTCACTGGTCTGTATGTGGATGACTTGTGGGTAGAGGCCTGTCTGGAAGGGATCGAGTTCGTAGCCCTGTGCCTTGATGAGGCGTGCGGCAACTGTGATATCGTACATCTCGGCGGCGCAGTAGGCGGTGACGGTCTTAGTTTCAGCGTCTGGGTCGATAAAGCGCGTTCGGCCACGCGACTTGACGAATGTTCGTGATCGTTGTGCTTCAACAGCAACACTGCGCAAAGACGACGTCTTCCCCGCAGTCTTCCGAGACGCTTGTTTTAGCTGCTCAGATTTGCCGTTCGTCTCCTCTAGCTTTTTCTGTAATCTTGCGCCTGCAGTGAACGCTCGTGCTGGGGCTTGTGATGATGGTGAGGTATTATGTAGTGTTCGAGGTATTCGCTGTGTGCACCTGGCAGCGCACCCGATTAAGGCGGAAGGCGCACTCGATGCGAAGGAAGCCATCGCCGGCGGTGTAATAACGTGTCTGAGTGGTCGAAGGGCATCGTGGATGGATGAAGGTCAGTGCATGCGGCGTCAAAAGAGTTTCGGTGGAGCTTGTGTGGAGATCCCTGCACAATTCGGAGGGTCCAGGTCATTGGCCCACTCACGTCACGTCGAGCTACACCTCGCAGCCCAAGCTTCGAGCTTCACAGCACTCCCGCACGCCCACCGCAGCCTATGTCCATGTCGCCAGCATGGCTGCGGATCCGACCGACGACGAACAGCAGCCGGTGACAACGGGAGACGCTGGCAACGGCAGAGATACCGCCCAGCACGTCGACGACCACGACGCCGGCGACGATGACGACGAGGAAGAGGACGACGCGGACGAAGAGCCCAAGCTCAAGTACAGCCGTCTGACGAGCAGCCTGGGGCCTGTGTATCGCAATGGCGACGCGACCAGCTCCTTCCTGGTCGCAGGTGACAAGATGGTATGATTGTTGGTCAAGCTCCACGAGAGCTGCCGCATGTCGCGCATCGTGTACTAAGCTTTACGCAGATTGTTGGCACGCACAACGGCAACATAGTAAGTTTAATCATTCCATGTTGGCCATCGAAAACAGCTGACATCACTAGCACACTCTATCCATCCCATCTTTCCAGATACTGCGCACGTACAACGCCCATCCGTCTGCCTCAGTCACCGCTCTTTCCGTTTCGCCCCTCCCGCGCACGCAGTCTTTCGTCAATCAAGTTGGCTCGCCGACCCGAGCGCCAGATGATGCAACCGCGAGAAAGCCTACGCCGCATGCCAGCCGTGACCCTCGCAGACCACAGCAGAATCCCGTGCCAAACACTTCCTCGAACCAGATCTACATTGGCTCTGCGTCCATCGACGGCCATGTTTGTGTATCCTCGTTGATCGATCCCAAGGATGTCACTCTGCGCAACTTTGCGCGCCCCGTACAAGCTGTGGCACTTTCACCAGACTACAAGAATGATCGATCATATCTGTCAGGTGGTCTGGCTGGCGAGCTCATTCTGACTAGTGGTGGACCAATAGGCATTCGCGCGACTGCGAACACGAGCTCAGCATCTCAGGCGGCCCATGGCTGGCTTGGAGCTATAGGACTTGGTGGAAGCAGCGGCCGAGATACGATTTTACACTCTGGAGAAGGATCAATCAGCACCATCAAATGGTCACTATCCGGGCGATACGTTGTGTGGGTCAATGAGGAGGGCATTCGATTTATGCGCACCAACCTGTTCCTGGACAGCGCAGACTCGCAACTGGCGTGGAAGAGGATAGGATTCGTTGGGAAACCCAATCGTCGCGTCTGGCAAGACATGGCTGCGCTATGGAAAGCCAGAATCGAGTGGGTTGACGATCAGTCGCTAGAGTCCGATGACGATGCCATTATGAGCATGAACGACCATGGACGACACAACAAGGCCGAGTCGACTTTGCCTCACCACCGCAGACACAAGTCAGGAAAGGGGATCAAGCAAGAAAAGGTCGAGAAGCTGGTTGTAGGCTGGGGAGACTCAGCCTGGATCATTCACGTCATTCCTGGAGAAGTCTTTGGCAATGGCAGAACTGGCGAACGGTCTCCCGGCAGCATCGAAGTTCCTCATCAGTACGTTTTTTATCTTCATTGCTCACAACAATTCTCAAGCTAACATCTTATTAGTCTCAAGTTCGACGATTGTATTGTTTCTGGCATCTCGCTTTATACCCCTTCCCTACTTCTCGTGCTTGCGTATCGAACCCACGACGATGACGACAATCCAGTTGAGACGACTCCTCGAAGAGGTATGCATCGGCGTGCAAACGGCTTATCTCCTGAGCTCAAGCTCATCGATGCGGTTAGCCAGGAAGAAGTTGAGGTCGACTCTTTAACAGTCAGCAGATACGAAACTCTCTCGGCGGCCGACTACCATCTAGGAACACTATACATTCCCCATCCAAAGGCTATGACACCTGCACAGAAAAGCGCACTTGAGGCCATTGGAGGAGGGATATGGGACGCTGGTGTCAGCGCGACCAGGATCTTCAGTTCTGGTGCCAGCGTTCTCAACCTTCCAATAGGCGGCCCAGAGTCCAAGCCAGGATCGTTGTCATCTACGAATGGCACGATACCGTCGACGGCGGCTCGTGGAAGACAAACACCAGTATTCCCTAATGCTGCGACAGCTGGCCTCAAGGTCTTTATGCATAGTCCGTATGACTGCGTGCTAGCTATAAAGCGAGACCTTGCAGACCACTTTACCTGGGAGCTGGAGCATGAAAACTACAAAGATGCTTGGGAGGTCTTGGAAGATCACCCCGAAGTCATCAACTCCGCCAGTCAGTCGGTGGCCGAAACTTCACCAGCCAGCACGCCGATTCAGAAGCAAGGAAGCCTGCAGGACTTCTTTGCTGATGAGAGTGCATCTCAGGATACCGTATCTGCCGCAAGAGCAAACCAGAACATCGCTGTGGAGAAAGAAAAACGCCGAGTTGGCGATCTCTGGGTACAACAGCTAGTGAACGCAGGTGACTGGAAAGAAGCGGGAAAAGTCGCTGGTCGAGTCCTGGGCACATCGTCCCGGTGGGAGCACTGGGTCTGGAAGTTCGCACAAACGAATCACTTCAACGAAATCTCTCCCTATATACCCACCAAGCAGATGCAGCCGCCGCTGCCATCGATGGTATACGAAGTCATACTTGGTCACTACATCATAAACGACCGGATCAGATTCAAGCATCTGCTCGAGGCATGGGACCCCGATCTCTTCGACATCAACAGTGTAATTGAGGCTATCAAATCCAAGCTAAACGCTGGCGACGTCAGCGAGGACTCAATAGAGGGTAACGAACAAGGCCGAGACTGGCGAATACTGCAAGATGGTCTTGCTAAGCTGTACCTTGCAAGCGGTCGCCAAAGAGAAGCATTGCGCTGCTATATACGTCTGCAGAACGCTGATGCTGCTATGAGCATTATCCGGGACTTGCATCTTGTGGAGGCTGTCAGAGACGATATACCGGGCTTCATCCTATTGCGTGTGTCGAGGGAACAGATGGCATCTGCACCCTTACAAGAGCTGGAGGAAGCATCATCGGAGACTATTGAAGTGCTTGTTGAGGAGGGCTGTCGCAGGACAATCCCTGCTGACGATGTTGTCACACAACTCCAAACGAGCAAGAAGAGAGACTCCTTCCAGCCTTTCCTGTTCTTCTACCTTCGACGACTGTGGAAGCCAGAGCTGCACGAACGTAAGGCCAGAACGGCGAAGGAAAGAGTTGCAGAAGACCGCCTTGCCGCAGATGGCAAGATTGTGGCAGAAGGTTTCTCCGACCTTATGGTTGAGCTGTTCGCGGAGTATGATCGCCCATTGTTGATGGAGTTCCTTCGCAAGTCACAAAGCTTCGACCTGAGCAAGGCAACGGCTGTCTGCGAGGGCAGAGAGTACATTCCAGAGCTCGTGTAGGCACCAACTCTTGTCATATCGTACTCATTGACTAACGTTTGCAGACACATCCTCTCGAAGACCGGCCAGACTAAGCGTGCCCTATACCTCATTATTGAGAAGCTTTCAGATGTTAGCTTCGCAATTTCTTTTGCCAAGGAACAAGACGATCCTGACCTTTGGAACGATCTGCTTGACTACTCCATGGACAAACCGCAATTTATCCGAGGGCTGCTAGCAGAGGTCGGCACAGCCATCGATCCTATCCAACTTGTTCGTCGTATTCCCGAAGGTCTCGAGATCGAAGGGCTCAGAGACGGCATTGGCCGTATGGTCCGCGAATATGAGATACAACACTCGATATCAGAAGGCGTAGCCAAGGTACTGCGCGGTGAAGTTGCAACTGGCATGGACACACTTCGCGCAGGCCAGAAGCGGGGTGTCAAGTTCGAAGTCATACCCTGCGATGACGAATCAAACGAGAAGTTGTCTGGTGCACAGAACGGACTTCCAAAAGGCAAAGAGCTTGATATACGGCCCAAGGGAGTGGATCCTAAGACCGCAGCGAAAGTCCTCAGTAGCGGCAATACCACGGCAGCCATGTCCACGAATGCTGCGCCAGTCGCTGATCCAGCACCAGCAGAGGATCCTAAAGCAGAAGCACCACCTGGACATTGTACAGGCTGCCACGAACCTTTCACATTACCCACCGCTGAAGAGGAAGAAGTCATGGACATGCCTCTCCCCAAGTCTCGCGATACGCTCGTGGGTTTTGCATGCGGTCACGTCTTTCACCTTAGCTGCCTATTGCCAAAGACGAGCGCCAGCGCTAGTGTTGCGGCGACGCTACAACAGCAGCTTGCGAATGATGCGCTTGAAAGCGGAGGAAGATGGAGCAGGAGTGTCGGTGCGAAGGTTGCGCATGCGCATGTCATTAAGAGCGCGATTGGACGTGGATGTGTCGTATGCAGAGAAAGGGACGGTATGGTGGGCGACGACTAGCAAGGCGAGCTGTGCACACAGAAGATATCAAACTTCTTGGATATGAAGCAGGCTTGGGGACGTTCAGCGCTGTGTTAGTAAGAAACAATTCAAGAGAAGTGGCAATCAATTGCACGTGAGATTATACTAGAACTGAAAGTAAATGCCTGTGTCTGCAGTTGAGGAAAGTTCCCTGGCGCCTAATACCGCTCCTTCCTCCATCCAATGCTTTATTCAGCCCCATAGGATTGGCCACCACTTGAACATAAATCTCGCTCTGGATCACAATCGCTACGATATCGCACTACTTCTCCTTAATCACGATGTCGACCCCGGAGCTACATCCCAATGAATTTGGTGATTGAATGCAACAGATTTGACCTCATGAAGCTACTGCTTGAGTACGCGGCCAATACCAACGCTCGCGATTATGGTGGAACTGGTATCACGGCACTTGATCACGCAGTCAATCGATCTAATGATTTTCTCGCGAGCGTACAGTTTCTCATCGAGCATAGCACTAAACTTCTCGGAACTTGCACCCATATGGTTCCGAGAACCTGGAAAAGGCTAGGGAGTACTATCATAATCGCACAGGTGAGACTCACCGGAGATGATTGGCGATCATTCTGGCAGACTGAACGGGACGGCCTATTGAAGAACTCATGACTTATGTACGAACACATCATCATGAGGACTCTCAATAACACTCCGCATAAACGAGAGAGTACAACAAACCCAGACGCGGCAGAGGAATCTTGGGCTGAGTCTTGAGACAGCCTTATCTGAATTGACGCTGAAGACGTCAGCCGAGTCTTCCACAGTGTTCGAAACACTGTTCCACTCCGAGATGTCTCGGGCGCATAAGAAGATACTCGCTCATTATGTTCCAACCAGTGCTTTTCGAACCATATACAGATACACTCTTGTCGATCAACAATCAACTGTCAATCCTATCAATCGCGGACTATCAACGCAACCCACTCAACAACATGGCTTCACCATGCCCCTCGGTACAAATCAAGAAATCGACATCAGAACTCATAATCGAGATCAACAATGCAAAATTCATGATCTGCAAAAAGCTTGCGCCCAAAGGTTCTATTATCGACACCGCTCTGACATTTGTTGCTTCGTCGTTTATGAACAACCCTCTGCGATATGTCTTACGTATACCGTAGGTTCCAGAAATGCATCACCGGAGGCCGCTATTAAAGGGGCCGCATATCCGACAGTGCACTCTCTCGATTACGATTCAACTTTCATCACCATCATTGAAAGTTTGACTCCAACATGACCGCGATGACTTATGGGCAAAAATTATGGGATTAATCATGCAGAAATGAACTGATATCTCGAGTGCCTCGGAGCACGCCTCAGCGGCTCAAAACGACACAACTGACCTGTCTACCACAATTAGCTCCGCTCCAAATGACTTGAATCTTGTTTCCAACCCATAGGTCATTTCTCTAGAAGTACTTATGTCGCGGCAGACGCAGCCACTGTATGTATCGATGGAAAACTGCGCTGAGTTGCTTGCTAGCTAGGAGGCGACCATATATATATGTCCTGACACGTGCTAGTCCAAGATAGTCAACAGAGGTGATGATCAAGGCTTATAGGACCGACTTACACCGCAACAACTTAGCGCGGAGTTACTCGTCGTTTATTTTGGCTGGTTGAGCACGGGCAAGTTGACACTACCAGTCGCAAACGATGACGGATGGCTGCTCAACATCTTGCATCTCCTCCTGCTAAGTCGCAAGAACCGAGAGCGTGCGTTTGAGGAGGTGTTGTGGCTCGAGCTCCCCATAGCCGCCCGGTGTCGTGGTCGAGTACTACTAAACGGGCTCCGAGAGATAGAGAGGGAGAGTGTGGAGGACGAATGGCTGGAAGCCATGAGTGCGGTCATACTATACAAGAATGTGCGGTCGGGCAGGGCGAAGAAGATTGGTTCATAGATACAGTGCCTGAGATATTCCGGATCTGTTTGAAATGCTCTAGTGAGTACTTCATGGAAACAGTATTAGTGATCACTCAATTACCGTTCTATCTTCGTCCCACGAGATATACAGCTACCTGCCCGCTCGCCTGGTGCGCATCTTTGAAGACATGATCCCCTCTTCCACTCTGTATGGCAAGCACACACTCAAAAAGGGTTCCGCACGCACGCTCAACTACGCAACATCTTTGTCAGAGGGATAATGAAGCAAGCATACCAAAGAAGTCACAGCGCATAATCCTAGCCCCGAGTTTGGTCGTGTCGTGTGTCTACTATCTAGTTCAAAGGGAAAGCGAATATGTGAATGGAAAATCGAGATTGATATCATACGTGAACACCAAAAGACAGCCTCCAGCAAACCATCTGTACAAGCAGCCGAAGCCCAAACTCCAAATGTCGGCAGGTGAACATATAATCTAGAAGCCAAAGGGCATACCTCCACCCTGGAATTTGAAGCTGCCGCCACCACCGGGGAAGCCGCCACCCTGCTTGAACATGAACTGCTGTCCTCCGAACGGAGAGCCGTGGAAGGGATTACCGCCCTGCTGCTGCTCAGGGTTGTTCGGGTCGTCGCCGCGGTCGAATCGTTCCTTGAGTTCGGGATCAGAGAGGACTTCGTATGCTTCGTTGACGGCGGCCATCTTCTTCTGCGCCTCGTCGGGCGTCATGTCCTGCGCGCCAGCCTTATCGGGGTGGTACATCTTCGTCGCCTTGCGCCAAGCCTTTTTTATCTCGCGCTCGTCAGCGTCGCGCGTCAGGCCGAGGACCTTGTAGTAGTCCTTTGTCTTTGAGCGCTTGAGCAGGGTTTGTGCTTTTTGGAGGAGTTCTTGGATGCGCTGATGCTGGTGGTGTTCCTTTGCATGTTCGAGTGTGCGCACTGCCTCTTCGAATTGATCCTTCGCGAGTTCGAGCTGGGCGCGATTGAGAAGGCCGTGAAGCGAGTCTGGGTTGAGGGTCAGGGCTTCGGTGCAGTAGGGTGTGCCTTTCTTGAGGTTGTTCATCTCGTTGTAGGCTTCGCAGGTCATTTCGAGAAGCTGCTTGAAGAGCCCTGACGGTGAGTTCTTGTAGATGTAGCCCGCTTCGATGTAATCTTGGAAGTCTTGCTTGACCTCCTTCAATAGGCCGGGTTCGTCCTCCCCACGGTCGATCAGGAGCTTCGATGCGGTTGCGAACTGCCGCCTCTCGAAGTTGTTCTTGAGTTTCTTGATGTCCTTCTCCAGGTTCTTCTCTCGTCTCCTGAGCTTCATGCATGCCTTGGAGTCTGGATCAGACTGCAGACATTGCGCAATGTGCTTGAGACCCTTATCTGTCTCGCCAAGGGAGTAGAAGGCCATGGCTGAGCTCTGGAGATGGGGCTCGACTACGCCCTTGTTGATCTGCAGAAGGTGCTGCAGGTCTGCAATTCCCTCGACAACCTCGCCCTTCTCAAATCGACATCTGGCCCTGGTCTTGCGGATGTCGTAGGCTCCACCAGCTACCACAATGGCCGTGCCTGCCTGCTGGATGCAAGCATCCCATTCGCCCTTCTCAGCCGCCTCTTGTGCAATGACAGCGGCGCCCTGTGCCTCGTCGAGCTGTGCGATCTCATCTGACTTGTTTGCTGCCTCGTAGTCCTTGCGCGCAGCCACCCAATCGGCCTTCCTGGCCTTTATCTTGGCCCTCTGTAACAGCGCCCCCTCGAATCCAGGCTTCAGGTCGAGCACTTTGTTGAAGTCATGCTCAGCCTGCTGTGTCCTGCCGAGGGACAGGTATGCGGCGCCGCGCCTGAAGAAGGTGAGGTAGTTCTTGGGGTCTCGCTGGATGGCAACGTCGAAATAGGTGAGCGCATCTTGGGTGTTTCCGGTAGCAAGCTTGACGCCGGCGTCCTTGATCAGCTGCGACACAGGGATGTCGGCGGGAATGTCAGCGGGAGACAGTGCGCTTGCGAGAGGGAGCAGGCCCAGGGCTAGAGAGGATAGTGATAGTCGGATGATCATTGTGGCGAGTCGTGGAAGTGTAATGAGTAAAGGCGGAAGTGGACGTTGGAAGATAAGAAAGTGGGGAAACACAATGGTGCGAGCATACTAGGGCATGAGCGGCGGGTTTGGTGTCTTATATGAGGGCTCGTTGATTATTGCGACAGGTGAAAGTTGTCCTCTCACTGAGAATATGCAGGGATATCCCTGTCAAGCGCGCCGTGCGATGACGCCTCATAGACACCGCAGCACCAAGACCTGCTAGACATTGAAGACTGCCGCATAGCCTGTTCAAATCGTCCTCTTCACTCGTACCGTCTCTGTTTTTGTTTTGATACTCCCACATAGCCATGTCGCAAATGAGACTGCGCGTCGACGGGCGGACGTTCCGCGATCCCCAGAATCGTGAGGTCACACTCCACGGCATCAATTGCGCCGCGGACGCGAAGCTCCCCGCAACCCCAGATTTGCCGTCGCACATTTCTGAGAAGTTCTTTGACGGCGATAACGTATCGTTCGTCAACCGACCATTCTCTCTGGAAGACGCTGGCACGCACTTTTCACGGCTAAGGAGCTGGGGCTACAATACTCTCCGGTACATCTTCACCTGGGAGGCAATAGAGCATGTGGGGCCGGGGAGGTACGACGAGGAGTGGATAGACCACACAATATCGGTCTTAAGGAAAGCGAAGGAGTATGGATTCTACATCTTCATGGACCCGCACCAGGATGTGGTGAGTACTTTGTCCCGCGGTCTGAGCCTTTCCCTAACAGGTCACAGTGGTCAAGATTCTCCGGAGGTTCTGGGGCGCCCATGTGGACACTCTATGCGTGTGGTCTCAATCCGCAACATTTCGCCATCACCGAGGCGTCGCTCGTTCAGAACACCTACCCAGAGCCGGACAAGTTCCCTAAGATGATTTGGGCGACCAACTATACACGACTTGCGTGTCAGGTTCTCTTCACATTGTTCTTTGGTGGACGGGACTTTGCGCCAAAAGCTATCATCGACGGCAAGAACATCCAAGACTACCTCACAGATCATTACATCGGTGCAATCGAACACCTCGCCAAGCGCATTCACGAGGCAGGCGACCTCGAGTACGACCCCATTGTCGGTTGGGAAAGCCTGAACGAACCAAACAAGGGCTTGATTAGCTACGAGGACATTACTGTCGTCCCCAAGGAGCAGCAGCTCAAGAAGGGCACGACACCTACAGCGTGGCAAGCCATACTAACCGGATCTGGTCGGGCTTGCGAGGTTGAGACTTGGGACTTCGGTGGCATGGGACCCTACAAGTCAGGGACAGCGTTGATCGACCCTGAGGGTAAGACAGCATGGCTATCGAAAGACTACGAGGAAAGCCATTACGGATGGAAACGAGACCCTGGTTGGAAGCTTGGCGAATGCATCTGGGCGCAGCATGGTGTCTGGGACCCGACCACTGACACCGTTCTCAAGAAGGATCATTTCGGAATAGACCCCAAAAACGGTGCTAAGATTGACACCGAGTACTTCACGAATCACTACTGGATGGCGCACTACCGCGCGTACAGCAAGATGATCAAGTCAGTCTTCCCTGACTCGCTTATGTTCTTCCAGCCTCCGGTCCTCGAGATACCACCCAGGATCAAGGGCACTCCAGACGATGATCCAAACCTCGTCTTCTCGCCACATTTCTACGATGGCATCACACTGCTGACCAAAAAGTGGAACAGAGTGTGGAACATTGACGTCTTTGGTGTACTGCGAGGGAAGTACCTGACACCTGCGTTTGCTATCAAGATTGGAGAGAATGCTATCAGGAACTGCTTCGCCCACCAGCTGACAGCCATCCGCGAAGAAGGAGCAGAGTACACGGGTGTACATCCTTGCATCTTTACTGAGATCGGCATCCCTTATGACATGGATGAAAAGTATGCGTACAAGACTGGCAACTACAGCAGTCAAATTGCTGCGCTCGATGCCAACCACTTCGCGCTTGAGGAAAGTCACGCAAATGGGTTCGCCCTCTGGACCTATGTCGCAACTGTAAGCCATTCATTCTCCGTGCACGTCTGTGGGCTAACGATCTTTAGAATAACCACTACTGGGGCGACCAGTGGAACGGCGAAGACCTTTCAATTTTCTCACAGAACGACAAAGCTGTACCTGCCGGTGCCTTCTCCCAATCGGACTCCCGTGCGTCACTCGACCCGGACTCTCCTTCCTTTTCAAGAGCTCAAGCATCATCAGATAATCTCAGCGTGACGCCGAGCACGCTCAAGAAGACCATCACGGAAGAGCGCATGAGCTCGAGCAAGAGAGAGGGCGATGTGGCAGGCCTGCGCGCAGCTGAAGCATTCATTCGTCCTACACCGGTCGCAGTACATGGAGACGTTTCATCGTACGGCTTCGACTTGAAGTCATGTACTTTCAAGCTTGCGCTGCACGCACCAAGCTCAACGCCAGAGGATGCACCTACAGTCATCTACCTACCAGAGTTCCATTTCCCCACATCAACGGTTGAAGTTTCGGGTGGAACCTGGGAGATCAGCTCAGACGACAAAGACGGCGTCCAGAAGCAAACTCTGCGATGGCGGCACGCCGAAGGTGATCAGACGATCAGTGTGAAGGGCGTGGTGAGGAAGCAGGGCGGTGCGCTAGGTACAGAAGAGGACGAGGGGTATCTGCAGCAGTGTCAGAAGCAGAACTGCGCAGTTATGTAGGTGCCAAGCATTCACAATGATCATCAGGAGATGGTTACACGAGTTTCCCCGCGAAAGAAGTCCCCGTCATGTGCAGATACAGATACTTGGGTCGACGGCCGGCTATCGATGGTGTGCATGTCTTTGTTGAGGTCTGGCCAATGGCCGCCCGCTCTGATGTAATGGTCGTTCCACCCTCAGGTCACGCTGGTCAGCTCTTTTGCACGCAAATTGCTCGGACGTATTGTCGCACCCAATACTCACCGTACTCATCAAGCCGTGGCGTAGTCAGTCGACGGCGGAATGTATATAGAACCTGGTGTTGCGCGGTGGACCTGGAAACGAGTCGTCATCAAATCTGCGTGCTAGGCAGCTGACACCGCGCCCATTCGACGCGTACCTACCTGCTCGACGCGTCTGTGAGACGGCGACGTGAAACATGAGTCTTGTCTTCTCACCGCACATTGCACACGGCAGCGCGCCATGTTTGTGGAAGCTTTAACCGTGTGCTAACGCGCTGCACCGACCGACTTTTGGGTTGAGCGGTGACGGCGTGCTGCGCCAAAGCTTCGAAAGGTCTTCCACCAAAGTTGTGCCTGCATTCTTTCTCGCAGTTAGTTTGCCCGAACGCACCCCGCGCCGCAGCCTTCAGAGCTCCCGCAGCCTGCATCACCACGATCTGCATCCGTCATCGTATTAATCAAGGCACAGGACGTCTTTCAAGGGCTCGGCCTAGCCCCGCGCAAGCTGCACACCTCGGCAGCCGCCTGCATGATGAACGCTGCGGTCGACGGACCGCCAGTCCTCCAAAACGGCGGCGGCGCTGCACCGCAGAGCAACGGCCATGCCTCCGACTTCTCACAGGTGCTTGAGGCCATACAGGCCGTGTATGCACCTACCAGCAGCAACGAGACCCGCCGTCAAGCCACCGAATACCTCGAGCAGGCTAGGCGGGACCCCCATGCACCCTCACATGGCTACACACTGGCCACTGACCAGTCGCTGCTGGTGCACGTCCGATACTACGGCCTCGGTCTGCTGGAGTATTCCATCAAGTACAGCTGGGACGATTTCACCGTCGACCAGGGCACCGTGCTGAAGGACTACGTGCTGAAACTTGCGAGGAATGTCACTGAGAACGACCAGGTGTACTTCAGGAACAAAGTCGCGCAGCTATGGACCGAAGTCGCCAAACGAAACTGGGGTGCTGAGTGGCTGAACATGGACGAGCAGCTGGTCTCTCTCTGGACGACCTCCCTCCACCACCAAGCCATCGTTCTCTACGTCCTCGAAACGCTGTCCGAGGAGGTCTTCAACCGTGAAGATGCCACTGCGGGCCTGCGAGGCAGTGATCTGGGTCGTGCGTGCGTTGAGATCTTCACACCGCTGCAAGTGCTGCAGGAGCAGCTGCCTACACGAGACAAGAGTCTGGACGTACGGTTCGGCGACGAAGGGTGGCTGCAGAGGCTATGCGATAACTTGGGCTGGTGTTTGGGACAAGACTACCAGAACCAGGAGGCAATTCGGACGTCTGGCGTCAAGACGATGAATGCGCTGCGAGCTGCCATGCCCTGGATCATCCCAAAGGCGATAGCTGCGACGGGCGTCATTGAGGCAGTCTGCAAGGCGCTCTCGGTACCTGTGGTAGAGCTGCAGCTGGTACGGAACACTTCGAAACAGAGCACAGTACATACTAACACATCTAGGCCGCCGTCGAAGTCCTGCAAGCCATCTACAGCCGAAGCCACCTCAACGATGACGAGTTTCAGGAGCTTGTGTGCCCAATGTTCACACCTGGCAGCATCTCGTTACTGCGCGAGGTGTACAACTGGGCGATATCTGACATGAACATCGATGACCTAGACGACCAGAAATACACGCTGTGCAAGAAGCTGTCAGAGGTATCCTTCCGCTGCCAAGTCTCCATTACCCCTGAGATCTTACTAATACTGCTCTAGCTGGCGAATAGTCTCGGTCTGTTCATCGAACAGAAGCCCCAAAGCATTCCTGACAGCAGTGATCTGTCCGGCATCTTCGGCTTCCTCTACGACATCCTACGAAATCCCAGCCTCGTCATCTCGATACCTGTCCTTCATTGTTGGACCAAGCTTCTGCGGTCACGCATGGTCCGAGATTCCGATGTCGTCAACTCGATGGTTGGCGGCCTGCTGGAGACATGCTGTGCACGTCTGATCCGCTACGAATCGTTGCCTGAAGACACTGAAGACGTGACCCTGCAATTCTTGAATGAAGACATCGACACAGTCCCAGAGCGGCATGCCTTCCTGGGCAACTACCGCAGGTTTTGTGCCGATGTTGTCGAGGTACTCGTCCGGAGAACACCAGTCGATGCCATGCAACACATCCTTGCTCAAGCCGCAAGCATGCTCTCAAACTTGTACAGCGACAAGCCCGCTTTCCAGCAACAGACATTCTCCAAGAACTCTGCTGCGGTCTTGCAAGTTGATGCTCAGGTCACAGTCATCGAAGCGGCGATCAAGGGCTACCTAAAGTGGCTCAACACACAAGGTGAAGACATGCAAGCAGATGAGCGGAAGCGCGCGACTTTGGAGAACTCGTTCGAGGACTGGGGACGGCAAATACTCCAAGCACGGTTTGAGGATCCTGAAATCGCAAAGAAGATCATCTCGCTCATGTCTACATTCTCCACAAAAGCATTACCAGACCGCTCTGCCTTTGCACTGAGTTTCCTTGAGTACATGCTCACGATTCGACTTGCCGACAATCCCAACTTTGCCCAGTACTCTGATGCAGTCAAGGATCTTGAGCGCATTTGCAGTCTGGAGATGCAAAAGCTGGCGATGAAGTTCGCCGATGACTTTATGAACGTATACGACCAACTAGAGAACAAGGTCAACGAGATGATCGCTGATCCCACGACCGACGAACGTCAGCGGATGGCATACTCCGCTTTCCTTTTCATTATCATTCATAGATGTACGACATTAGACAAGTCGACGCAAGAGCAGCGCATGAGGCAGATGTTGAACCAAGTCAAGGACGCGTGGGCCAACGATAGTTTCTCCAAGTCCATTTCAGAGTTCCAGTCTTTCTGCGGTATTCTCGGCATGGGTCAGCTGCCCGAGTTCCTTGCCGCCAACAATTTCCGTGGTGTGCAAGACTGGTCGAGTCAGCCGCTTGGAAGCGATGGTCAGGCTCTCCAGGCTGCGGTCCTGGAGCGGTCGCAACAGCTGCCGTTGCGATTAACCAAGACCATGCTCGCAGCTTCGACTGAGAAACTGCGAGACGGCTCCCCGGCGTATGAAACTGCCGCTGCACTCTGGGCAGAGGCGATCCCAACACTCCTTCCAAATCTTCTACAGCTTATCAGCCACGCCCAAGCATTCAACGACATCGACAGCAACTGGTCACACCTACCACCTGAGCTTCAACAGGTCATTCGTAGGGTGTTGACAGACCGCTTCTGGCAGGCAGGTATCTCGACAGAGAGCAGGGATGACTTCTTCGCAAGAGTTAGTGGCTCCAAGTCCACCTACGAAGGCTTTGCATCGACTATTAGGGGCACGGTGCGACAGATCAGGGAGAGCTCATACTACATCTTGTACTCTCTGACAAAGTTTCGAGACCATTTCTATGGTATCTCAGAGCTTCCTGGGCCGCTCAGTCAAGCACTCTTTGGGCACGCTCACGCTCTGACAGCACATCATTTGTCCGTTCTGCTCACAGTCTCGACACATCTGATCGAGGGTTGTCCAGCACATCTTCGATCACACTTCTTGCCACCCATGGTTCAAGGCCTGTTCAGGGAGCTGGATAGGAAGATCTGTACTGAGTGGGACGAGGTCGCTCGTCAGGTGGCGGAGTCGGGGGAGAACGACAACTTGACTGATGAGATGAAGACGGAGAGCATTCTTCGCCAACTTACGTACTCATCCGTCTCGCTGGTCGCCGTCCTCCTTGATTCGAGACAAGGTACGTCAGAGACTCAAGAATCCACTCCCGTTTTGCGGATTCATTGCAGGTGATAGATGAAACTAACAAACCACAGAATTCGGGCGCTCAGAAGACACCCCACGCGACCCTAGCGGTCCCCCAATGTGCGACTTCCTCCTCTTGACCCCCTCCGTCCTCGAACCTATCCTCATGTTCTGCAACTCCACGATCCGTGTCCGCGACACCCGCTCTGTGGTAGTTATCGTCCGCGTCCTGCGCAACCTCCTTCCACGCTTCAAAGAGAAGTCTCCCATCCGCGACTACTTCTGTAACGACATCCTCAAGTCCGCCATAACGTCCCTCCACGAACCCTACTTTGTCGACTGTCAAAAAGAACTCGCCAGCCTCATAGCAGGTATAATCCATATCGACGACGAGATCCCCAGATCTATCATCTTGAGTTTGCCTGGAATGGGCGACTACAGTCGCGTCGACCGCCGTCTCGCGAAGCTGCGCAGCGCAAACCGCAGCGACGAGCGTATGCAACGCTCCATCGTGCTCGATCTGCTGAGCTCTATCAAGGGCGTGAGTATCCATGAGCAGGGCAAGATCCAGCGCAGCGCGCCCAAGAAGCGGTCCGCAGCCATGGAGCAGTACATGGCTGTCGATCAAGCGCCTAGTATCGTTCGCGGCACGAGTCCGGGTTTGGCGGGCGTCGCGGATATGTTCGACGAGTCCTAGGAGGACGCGAGGATCGACACGGGGATCCCCACCAAGAGCGATTGGAAACCGGGACTCTGGAGGGCGTGCACGCACCAGCCGGGCGAGGAGAGCTGCTCGCATAGAGGGGAACGTGCCTATGGGAAGTGTTTGGTCGAGCGCGAGTCTCCCACGTCGTCCGAGTTGGAGGCTCCGAGTTCGTCGGAGATGGAGGGGTGACTTGCATAGCGGGGCCTTCTTTGGGTGTTTGTAGGTCGTTTGGTATTGGCAACGGAAGCATGGTAGAGTGTAGATCTCATTTGGTGCATTAGATCACAAGCTTAGAGGTTGTCATTAATATCTACATTCATGCATGGTTCTCTTGCTGGCATCAAAGACACCCCACCGCTAGCCCTCAGGTTACTTTGCTATCGTACGAATTACCCAGGAGATACTCCTTCGCCTATCCATCGCGCTTCCGAGCCCGAGTTGGCCTTGCGTTGCCTACTTCCGAGCTTCCTCCACAAGCTGCATCGGGGTACAGGCTGCATCTATCTCCGCATCGCCATCCCACGCTCCACCACCCATCGAGCCTGCCCTATCATCGTTATGGCTGCGGTATATCTGATGCGTAGCCGGGTTAAAGAAGCCGCAGAGGGAACACTTCCAGGTCCCTTCGTTGGCGAGGGGGCCGGGGTCGCTGTAGTCCCATTTTTGTCTGCTTCTTTGAGGCAGGAACAGTGGTCTTCTCTAATGCATCACCGGTCAGGTCTATGTTGCTGGTTTTCTCGAGGTTGAGATGGCTGAAGCCTGTTATATGGCACTTTCGAGGACGCTCTTTCGGCTTGCTTGGCGCCGTGTTGGATGGCGTGGAGGGAGGCGTGGAGGGAGGCACCTCTTCGACGCTGGGCGAGGGTACTGGCACAGACTCGCTGAAGAGATGCGGCTTAGTAGCCGAGATTGGTGGCTCGGGGACAAGCAGCGAGGAGGTAGTCGGTGTGATGATGGTGGACGGTCGCCCGTCATCGTGGGGGTCAAGAGCAGACACGGCTGCTTCATGTCAGCCAGAGACTCGCTTCGAATCATTGCGCCACCTAAGTTCTTGCTGTCCGTTGTGGACGTCCATTTCCTTGAGGACAAAGTCGACTTCGGCGTCGGACAACTGCATCAACAGCATCATGCTGCAACACGCGCCAAACAGACTGAGCAATGCGCGTGACTTTCTTCCTGATCTCATCGACCTTGAGCACATAATTTCTCCCTATTTCTTCGATCCTATGTCCGACTACCTTGACATGCACCCAGTACTCTCTACTCCTGACGACGCCTTTCCTCCTCATCTTCCGCCTCGTGCCCAGTGCCACGGGGGAAATCTGCTCCGCAATCCGCTCTTTCAAGTGCAGCAGTGCGACTACGTCTTCCAGAAGTGCTGCCTCCAGCTCGTACGCATCTTGCTCCACTATCTTGCGCACATTTGTGTACAAAATCCTGACGACTTCGAGCTCTTCTGGATCGCGCGACTTGAGTCTCTGTAGTGAACTCAGACCGAGCTCTCCAAGCTCAGCTGCGGCTGAGGGTGCGACATGCGGGATGCTGGCATTTTGCGAGGGAAGTGTGGTGTTCGAGGCGGTCGGGGCAGTGGCCATGATGTGTGTGTCGTTGCTGGCAGGTCGCAGATGGAACGCTCGCCTATTGAGTACAAAGATGGATTGAGTAGAGAAGGAGCCGGCGTTTTGATGGGATATGGGGGATCAGACGCGTTACTGTTGATAACAAGGCAAACGGGTCGCAGCTATGCTGCCTTCACTTTACCGTGAGTCACCTGTTGTCATCGAAACTGTCTATGATAATACCGCTATCGAGTCTTCGCTGCGCAAGCTCATCGTGCATTGCTGGTCGGGGTCGTTTATCGAAGGATCAAAACGAGATTTCTCAGAGACACCTACTGAATTTTAGCATGACCTTAATGGTGCTAGTCAGGAGCGTACCGAGGGACTCAGCCGGGATTTCAAGCGCTGGGTAAGTGTTTCTCAAGGATAGATACTGGCAATGCTAAGTTTGGCGTAGATTTAGAACTTTATCTCGATCCCGATGCGCAAGAACTTGATTGTATTGGCGCTAGACGCCACGGTGAAGAGAAAGCAATAAGGAATGGGTACATCAAGATTCTAGGAGCACACTGTGCCAGTCATGCATACTGATCAGGTCTTACTGCCACTCCGTATTTAACGTAAGGGTAGCTAGGTAGCCTATAATTTGATGGTGGCTTCCTTACGAGTCGCCTCATTAATTCTCAGCCTTGTAGGTGTACCTTCGTCATTGTTGTTACTTCCCCAAATTTTCTAGGCGCGCACCCCTCACATTGTCGCCGCGGCCGTGTGCCGTCAGATGTGATCCATGTGGTATTCTACCATGTGGTATTCTACCATGTGGTATTCTAGAATTGCACATGCTTCGTTTCACTCACTACACGGTAAATGAAGAGATACTGTGCAATTGACTATCGGCCAGAATAGCGCTGCTGCAATACGACTGACTTAGTGACATCAGCAAGGCCACGGCGACGTCCACTGTTCCGCAAGCTTGGCTCCCGAGACATAAAGCTTAGCACTGGCACGATGGTGGCGCATCGACTCCGCCCATCCGTCTGTAACGACTCCCGTCTCGTTTCGAAGCATTCGCCAAGTGCTGATGCAACACTGCCTGTCTGGAGCCGTTCATGCACAGAGATTGTGGCCTGATAGACGTGTGGCCTCACTTTGCAAACACACTTGATTTCAAACTCATCTTCTTGTTACCGGTCTATGGTATCGTAAAGTGCCGGGTGCCGAAGCTGCACACAGTGCGAGCGTGCACCCGGTGAAAGCAAAACAGATCCACCGCCAATTGAGTACAATAGTAATAGTTTGCGATACGCGTGATATCATCCAGTCAATAACGTGCTGTGTACTTCTGCGCCAGCAGTACGTACCCCCCAGAATGCGTCTAGAAGTTCTCCTTGCCCCACACAAAACTGAATCCAGGCTCACTCCATTTATTGCACTTGACGTGCAGTGTGCTTCCCAAGCCCTTAGGACCACAGAAGAACACACCTGCCTCAGCGGGCGAGTGGATCTTGCGAATAGACTTGAAGATCATGTCCCAGTTGGGACGACCGAAATTTGTTGGTGCGCGCAGACCAGTGATGGCGTCTTGTTCGGCATTGGCGTCGTTGATCATGATGTTTGTTGCGTCATCGGCCTTGATCTTAGCAGTTAGGTACTGTTGCGTGTTAGTGACTGTTCATAAGTGTTGTAAGATGTGCTTACGGTGTGGATCTCAATGTGATCCTCCAAATCCTGGGCTTCGATAGCGAGTAGCAGAGAGCGGAACCATTCGAAGGACCCGAAGTCACGGCAAATCCAGAAGAAGTACACCTTCCTTAGTCTTGTACGGCTCTGAGGATAGTTCATGCGGTACCAGATGCTCTTGAGGATGGAGGCGAAGGGAGTGACACCGATACCGGCACCGACAAGCACAGCGACTTCAAACTTAAAAACATCCTCAGATGCAGAGCCGAAAGGACCGTCGATGTAGACACGAGGTAGGATCTGGCGCATGGCAACCTCCTCGGAGCCCTGGTCCTTCTCGCCTCCAGCCTTCTTGTCGAGATTGCATCCAAGCGCTTGTCCGAGCTTGCGGGTGAAGTCACCGACCATACGAACGTGAACAGAGATGTAGTCCTCCTCAGGAGCGGAGGTAAGTGTGAAGGGGTGATACTGCCAGATCGAAACCTCGGGGCAGCAGAGGAAGATGTATTGACCAGCGCGTGTTGTCGTATGTTCCTTCTTGATCTGAATTTCGCAGACATTGCTAGGGTGGTGGATAACCTTAGATACGTAGGTCTTGTGACGTCCGCGCACTTCACGTGCAATACGCTCAGCAAGGTAGGCAAATCCACCATACATCCAGTACTCCCAGAAGACACCAATGCCGTCGCAGAAGGGCGCAAAGTCGGGCTGGATCATACAGAAGGCACCGTGGATGGACCAGAACACAAAGAAGACGATGAACATGTGGTGGGTGTACCAGAAGCGCTCGAAGTTGGCGCGACGAGGCTTCTCAGCAGCTGTGATGGCAATGGACATCAGAGCGAATAGCATGACGTATCCACTCCAACCCGGGCCTGTAGCGAGGTTGGCGAGGATGAAACCCATGAATCCGAGTTCGTTGAATGCGGCAAATCGAGCGAGGTTGTTCCAATGCGCAATAGTGTGGACCCAGGAGAAGAAGACGATAGCCCAGGCGACCAGCTTGTGAAAGGTGATGTTCTTGTCGAAGGGAATGATGTCGTTCAGTGGCGTGCGACGGGCCATCGAGATGAGGTTCCTGCATACGGGGAACAAAATGAAGGCTACATCAACGTGCAGTGTCAAAGCTGCTGAACGGGCTATAGGAAACGTCACGCCGAACTTCGCTCGTGTGCCGATCGAGTTGTCCTGTGGAAAGTGAGCTGTCGCTCTTTCACAGAATGTGTGAATCCTACCTTCAAGCCGTAGTTCATCATACCGAAAACGAAGACCATGACGTGCAATACCGCGAACGTGAAGACGAACAGTCGTCGATACCCTTCGTTGACCATCCACACGTCGAATTTCTCTTTGCGAGTCAACTGACGGCCCTTCTCTTCCGACATCTCACCGGACATGAGCATTCGTGTAAGAGGCGGCCATCTTGATCGCTCTCGGCCTGTGAGGGAGGTGGTATAGGACATGGTGAATAAAGATTGGGTGCGTGAAGGGCGAAAGTGCCAAATTAGATGTCCCTGCTATTCAGAGCCTGCTGAAGATGGCTGTGGTTAACAGTAATGGCAAGTAATGACAATGTATCTACACATCTGTTAGACTGGCGATGATCATCGCGGGCGACGACAGCCGACTTACTATAGGTGCCTGCACGAATGAACAAAAAAAAGGGTGTCTTCGGTCACCCGGTTAAAGAAGCACCGGCATGAAAACGGAGATTCTTGGGCGAAGGGTAAACAAAAGTCTATAAGCACGCGCAAAGCGAAATAGGCACAGCGAGGGAAGGGGACCGGCTCTTAGTCTATCAAAGCGAGGGCATGTGGGTATCGGTCAGGACGCGCGGAGACACCAGCAAAGCTTAACACAAGCAGCGAAACGGCAGCAGGAATCGTACCACCTTGGTGCGTTCACGGTCCAAAGCTGCGACGCAGCAGGGTGCGCAGCCTACGGGGGCGCCTCATACAGGCAAGGTGCGGCGCCCAAAGCCGCGCAAAGCCTCGCACGGGCGAATAGCATGCTGAGTATAGCTGACACGAGGCTACGGCAAGTGGGAAGGTAGTGCCATGAAACCCGAATGGGTAGGGCGTTTTGGTGTTCTCTCAGTGGGTGGAAGTGTGAGGTGTTTGAGATTCGTCGCGGAGGCTGGTCTCAAACGCTTGGCTGGTTCGCATTGGCGCTTGCCGCCCGCTCGAGGTTAGCCGTCGATCCTCATAGTCCTTTTCTTATCAATGGCTTCACGGCAGTTCCTGAGGCACACAGAGATACTGAGAATGGCCCAGACAAGAAGCGGGGACACATCGATGAGGCTTGGAAGTGACAGCTGTAACCGCCAGATGACTAGATTCCCGATATCCTCCGAACCCCGAGACTGTGATGTCCAAGAACGTCTGGACTCGGACATACTGCTTACTTCGTACCGGTACACCGGAGCTCAGCTTCGTCTTGCTTACACGGATTATGGAAAGAAGTTCAGTCGTGCACGTAATTGCCCGGCCTCACACCATAAAATTCTGTATTTGATCTCGGCTTCTAGTCAGCGCAACTTCCGTTCCAAACATCTGAAGTCTTGGAACTCAAACGGCTTCCAGGGAACCACTGGTACAAACATACATCAGAAACAACGACAGCAGTCAAACGCCTTCACAACATCATGAATCCGCCTGAAGCGGAGATAATCTGTCCCGAGACCCATTTCGAATCCTCGCTCGCCAGTCAGCACACAGGTCGCGCGATGTAATCAGCTGCACGTCGACGATGCCCTTATGCACGTCGTCCAGCATCTCTAACTCGACAGGTCCGGGGGCAATGGCATTCACTGTGTACCCTGCGTCTCCGATCTCCTGGGCTAAGATTTTTGTCATGCCCTCGATGGCCTCCCTGGACGTGGCGTACAGTGATATCTTGGATGGGCCAATACGCGCTCCAACCGATGACATGTTGATGGCTCTGCCAGACTTTCGAAGATGAGGCATGACGGCTTTAATCAATGGTAGTAGTGCGCAAACATTGACGTCGAAGATGCCAGCGTAGTCTGCTAGTGTCTCTTCGATAGGGTTGGCCCGAAGGACGCTTGCATTGTTCACCAAAAATGTCGATCTTGTCCCCGAAATGTCATCTTGTCGAGGATATGATCTTTCTGGTGCTTCGAACTGCTTCAGATCTGCTTGAACGATGTGTATTTTCCTGTCATTCTTCAAAGCTTCGATATTCGAAGTAATATTCTTAGCTTTGTTCTCGCTCTTGGGTGAAGTGAGCACACATTTAGTCTACATTGGACTAGACTGCATGCGTTTGCACCTCTCCAAACATGTTCAATCGCCAAGCCGGCGCCAATGCCTCGCGAAGCACTCGTGAAGTTGACATTGAGGCAGTTGACATGATGTATATTCACCGAAGAATTATAGGTATGCTGGGAAATGGTGCGAGCTTCAGCGCCTGCTTGCTCCTCCAGTGTATGGCAACAGCGTGGCGAGTGTGTGAACGGCGTTTGAAGATAATCATATCACTCTGTTCAGCATCATGCTGTATGTGTTCATTGAGCGTTAACGGGTATCTAAGTCAACAGTGAGCACTTTCAGAATAATGGTGAACATCCCGAACGCTATCGGCTGCGCCTTTAATGTTGACAATAGACTGTAGGATGTGTATCCATTGAATTAGCTAACTTTGTGGGCGTAACGCGTGGGGCTGACTCTAAGCACTCCGAATGCGCTAAAGATGGCCGATGTATCTCGGGCACCGAACTTCAGCAGCAACACACATTGACAGTACACATTGGTCCAGCTGTGATAGGCAATGCTTCTCTTTCCATTATGATACGTGGGTATCGTCTTATAGTCTTGTAGACGGTTTTTCAAAGCCAGAATCAGATGCTCGTCATTCTTGCAAAACCACGCAGCGCTCTAAGAGAGTGTTAGTTTTGGGTTCAAAGGTGGTGCAACTCATTCTTACCCTATGTGCACAAACATTCGTCTACTACGGCGACTTCCCCCACCTCGGCTGATCGATCACTTCTTGCCGAAACCCAGGAAGCCACCCTTCTTCTCTACTTTCTTCTTGGGGTACGCTTTCCCAGTAACGAAGCTGATGTAGAAACATACGCCGACGAATGAAGACAGGCCGATAATGACAAGGAGTAGGGTGAGCAGCGGTCGAGCATCTGCCTGGACGGAGCGCAGGGCCGTCGGTGTAAGGATCGGTGCGAGGAACTCCCAGGCCATGATGCTGATTGTCGAGGTGTACGTGAAAAAGTCGAAAGATCGATACTGACAGCCAGCTGCCACCGTGACCAAGTCAAATGATCGAAATGAAAGGTAAAGAGAGTGACTGCTTGGCGCTGCGAAAGGACTGGAAGAACAGGACCAACGGGATCTAGGGTGAAGGGGGAGCACGACTGCTAAGTAGGGCGCATAAGCAGCGCGTTCGCAAACAGAAAGCGTCGGACATTTGACCTGACCTCCATTGCTTCTTGATACAGGAGGCAAAATGTTTATGGGCACCTCCAGTCACGAAATCCGAAGCGCCATCATCAGCCTGATCAGCCAATCCGGTGCCGTAAGCGTTTCATAGACGAGGCAGATGAGACACGTCGGAGACTCGGCACAACGCACGGCGTTCGCAGACATCGAACGAGAGGCCAAGTCGTCCGCTCGGGCCTGCGGTGCCGGCGCCGATTTTGGGTCAAAAAAACGGAGAAATCGAAAAATCGGCGCCAAAGTAGACAGGCCCCAAGTCGTCCGCTCGGGCTTGCGGTGAGCGAAGCCACACGTCCGGCTCGGTGATCGAGCACCATCACGTGGCCTCGGTAGAACCTGCCGTCAGTGTGGCGGCCTAATAGGTAATCCACAACGCGCCGATGCTGAAAGGGCCGGACTCGAGAAAAGACTTCTCACAAGCAGCGCTCTTCATCGTCCTTACTCGGACCTCCTGTAGCTATCACCGACTCTGTTGTTATATATCGGTGTGTATTGCGCGTCGACTGAACCCTAACACTGCAGATTTTGCACTTGCAAAAATTCAAAGCTGCAGCCCACCCTGAGCCAGTCGAATACATACATCGAAAGGCCATACGCGACTTCGCTCGGTGCAGCTGTATATTGCATCACCATCCATCCATCTCTCAACATGGTTGGATCTCTTCAGCCAGAAGACTCCCCAGAGAGGGCATCGTCCCGAGACTCTCCCGAGCGGGCTAAGAAGCGCGCAAGTACGTCGTAATCCCAGTCTGGCGCATCGTCGCCTGGACACTGCTCCTGCCCATCCAACATGGCGCATACTGACCCAGCTTCTCCGCCTGCAGGAACCCAGTCGATGCCACCTCCCGAGCTGCCTAGGCTCGTTGCTGAACAGCATCAACCAATTCCCACCAACGACAAGGATTCGCAGCGCCTCATTGTCGTGCTGTGCAATGCCACGCTCGAGACATACAAGGCGTCGCATGGCTCCGGCCGTGGGCCCGGTGGCAGGGAGGACAAATACAATCTTCTCAATAGCGACGATCACATAGGTGTGATGCGCAAGATGGGCCGTGATATCAGTGAGGCGCGCCCAGATATCACACATCAGGTACGTCGTGAAGTGGCAGCTGCAGGGTTTTTTTGGACTAACGTTGCGCCACAGTGTCTGCTCACTCTCCTCGACTCGCCTATCAATAAGGCAGGCAAGCTCCAGATCTACATCCAGACTGCACGCAACGTCCTCATCAGGGTCAGCCCCACTGTGCGCATTCCGCGTACATTCAAGCGCTTCGCTGGATTGATGGTGCAGCTCCTGCACAGACATCAAATTCGATCAACATCATCTCAGGAGAAGCTGATCGAGGTGATCAAGAATCCCATCACCGATCACCTGCCACCAAACTGCCGCAAGGTCACCCTCAGTTTCGACGCCGAGGTCGTACGCCTGAGCGACTACATTGGAAGCCTCAACAAGAACGAGAGTATTGCAGTCTTCGTTGGTGCTATGGCGAAGGGTAACGATGACTTCGCGGACGCCATCAAGGACGACAGCATCGGTATCAGTAACTTCAACCTCAGTGCCAGCGTTGCCTGTAGCAAGTTCTGCCACGCCGCAGAAGACGTCTGGGGCATCTTCTAGACGCAACAAAGGACCAAACACGTCGTCACACTGCATATTGCATATGCCTCTTAGTCCACGAAGACTATTGGCCCACCATCGACACTCAAGAAAGAGGAGGAAACGAAAAGCACGAAAAATTTAGGCAGCAGGACACGCAGTTGGCCAAGATCACAACATCGACAGCCTCTGCGCTAGTGCTATTGATTTTGAGCGTCTGCTTGAGTTTTCTTTTACAACAAAACAAAACCTCTGGCTCAACGTCCAAACATCGTTCTTCACTGAAGAATTGCGGAGCGCTTCAACTTGCTCCGTACCACCTGTGTTTTCTTTGTCATCTGCGCTACACTCTGTGTAGATGCGAACCGTAAGTGTCGTCTCGTCACTGTGACAGAACGTAGATCCAGTGACGTTCTGGTCCAGCCTATCTGGTCCCACCTTGGTCCCAAAAGTGTACAGCTTGTTGCGGCTCCGACGGAGCCTCAGCTCCTTAATATAGATTAGCTCGTGAGTCTTCCGAATTCACTCGAATAGAAAGAGATAGTCACGCATGGACACAACCTTTTGACATGCTGGACTCGTATTACAAGCATCTTCCTGGTTGTACATCTGTCACTATGCTTTTCAAGGCTAATGGAGGGTTATGTCGCGTGTCGCGCCTGCATCGGGAGAGGGACGGAAGGATCCAGCGACTGGGAAGCTGCGCCGATCTTCCATGATATCGAGAGAACGTATCAAAAAGCAACACGCCATACTAACTGATCTCTTTTATACAACGAACTCTCTTCCCAGTAGCTTGGAAGTGCAAAGGTGGTCCTCTGGACGCACGCCCTACGGTACGGTGATAACAACATGGCCATAGTGCGTCACAGCTCCTAGCCCCATGGGGACAGTGAACCTGATGCATGACGATGCCTGCCTTGGCCTCATTGACCATTCACTTGGCCTCATCGCGGGCCTCAATTTACGAAGACGTCACCCCATAACGATCGTGCAGCGCGGCGATATGTGGCAGATCCAGACCGCAGACAATAATAGCGGATGCGGCGGTCGAAATTCAGGATGGAGGTCTGCATGGCGGCTCAGCGAATTACAAAGTGTGAAGCGGAACTAATATTTACTAACGGGTCCGGCCCGCTGCCCAGATCAAATCAGACTCCCTTCCTGCTCGCTTACACTGCCACTACCTTAGCTGCAGCTGCAGGACATGTGGCAGCACGAGGGCAGACTTTGACATCGGCCTCCCTGATATCTAACGGGAGAGCGGGGCTTGCTGGGAGCGGCCTTTCCGTAAGGGTTTGGAACTGCCTCGCGATTCCGTTATCCTGTTCACGATACATCGAGATGCTGCAGCCGAATGGGGCTCTGATATAAACCTCAAAGTCGTGCCTGTACTCCTCTCCCCAACCCATCGTCGTGCATTTCGCCGGGCTTGCATTGCAACTTGTGTGTTGTTGAGCATAGCTCTTCTTTTTGATACTGTCGTTGTCTTGTATTACTATCATCTTTTGTTGTTTTCACCTACGCTAGCTGCGTGACCATGCCTGTCTCTCACATTGGTCTCACGGTCTCGCATCTTCCGACTTCATCCTCGTTCTTTCTGTCTGCCCTTCAGCCACTTGGCTATCGCTACCTTGGACAGCAAGGCCATCAGGTCGGCTTTGGGATACGCGAAGCAGACTTCTTTCTGTGCCAGGAGACCCCCGGGTGAGCTTGCCGATCCATGTTCCAGCACACCGCAACTGACTACAGCCCAGAATCAAAGCCGGCGCAGCACACATCGCATTCACCGCTACAAGTCGCGCAGCCGTTCGAGACTTTTACTCAGCCGCACTGAATGCTGGAGGGAGACCCAATGGATCGCCAGCATGTCGCACTGGCGATGACAGCCACTTCAACGCTGCAATTCTCGACTTCGACGGCAACAGCATCGAAGTCGTGTACAGCGGTGCACCGGATTATCGAGACGACGGGACTGTGATTTCACATAGCAGGGTCATCACTTGGGAGCGCACAGTGTCGCAGAGCATGCGCGACGATGCCAGTGTTATCAGCTCACGCACAGCTAAATCCGTTGCGCAGACCACGACTGATGTGTCGAAGGCACCGTCGGTTGCTTCGAAGGCACCAAGCCTCGTATCGCAAGCACCAAGTGTAGCCAGGAGTATCTCAGAGCCTGCTGCCGTTCCTCAGGTCGCCCCACCAGTGGCCAGTAGGAGCGGCGATGCTGCCACAACTCTCGTTGGCACGCTCCTTGGTGCAGCAGCTGGCGCAGCAGTGGCGTACGCCTTCGTGCGCAGCGAACGAGATAGCGCAAAGAAAGAGGCAGATTTCAGCGCGTTCATGGAGGCGAAGGATACGGTCAGGGCAGCTGTGGGCCAGCTCGCTCAGGCCTCACCACCTCCCCAGCCACCCCAGCAGGACCCACCGCCAGCATACGAACCAGCCCCCTCCATGACCAGATCAGTCGCATCAGTACACCGCAACGATGACGCAGGGTCCGTCGTCTCCGCTTCACCGTCTCGGGCGTCGCAAGTCCCCAGGACGCGTAGCCCGAGGCAGATCGAGGCAGCGCCTGCCAGTTACTATGCACCTGCACCCTCACAGGTATCCTTGTCGCGATCGCAGACCGCAGAGCCTCTCCAGATCGAGTATGCACCCGCGCGCTCCGTTGCTGGATCTGACTTGCGATCGCGGTTCAGCTCTTCTCGCTCAATGACAAGTCCTGAGTTGCGGACCATCGAGGCGGCTAGAAGCATTGCATCAGTGTCCACCGCCAGACCTGAAAGCAGGGCTCCTTCACGCGCCCAGAGCGTTGCCCACAGCACAGCACCCAGCTCTTTGATATCATCTTTCGTGCCTGATCATGTCTCCAGAAAGCCTGAGGGTAGCGCTTACTCGCATCACTCCAGCAGGTCCAAGGCGAAGTCGTCCCACACCGAGGCATCGAAAAATAGCTCGCACTTGAGAAACACAAGTAAACGCAGCAAGGAGGAAGAGTCGTCTGCCTCGCCTCCGCTGCCAGCCTCAGAAGCTCCCTCGAAGAAGCCTTCGAAGGCGGCGTCTGTCATCAGCAGCCTCTTTAGTCGTGATAAGGATAAGAAGTCATCGGCCGACAGTGACTTCATTGATGATTTGGACATAGACGATCTTACTGAAGACGACTATGAGACTGTAGTTCCTAGTGACAGCATCAGTCAAGCCGGCTCCTCACGCCGCTCGCACCGCCGCAAGCATCGCAGCAGAACGGACGAGCTCAAAGACGAGGCCGGAACAACGGTCAGCAAGTCCTCGCACCGCTCTCACCGGTCCCACCGCTCGCACAAATCGCGCTCGCACCACGACGACTCGGACTCCGATCACTCGACCGAGTCGAGGCGCAGACACCACAGCAGCCGCCCAACTATTGTATCCGAGCCCAGCGATATGAGCACCGTCAAGCCTGTCAAGAGCTCCTCTCGAGACAAGGAGAGGCGTAAGGATTCGGTTACCGAGAGCAGCAAATATGATAATCTGTTCGATCAGGTGCAATATGGGCACGGCTCTGTTCCTGTGAGGGGCATTACGCCCAGTATGATCGATGCGTCGACTAACCACAAGAACAGAAGCGCTATCAGCTTCGCGTTAGGGCAGAAGATGAAGGTATTTGAGAGGTGACATGCATCGAGAGAGCTGGAGATTTAGAGACGGAGCATCTGACGGCGTTATGGAAAGGGTAGTTACTTATCATCTTTGAATATATATCGGTCGAGCTTACGACCACTTCATCACGCAATTTGCTGCGAGACGTTCGTGTTGTACAACGTGCTGCTGTCATGCTCAAAGAGTGAAGAGTCGCGGGGCTGCACTAGTGGTCTGCCGCGTCTGCCGGACTCACCCACGCACAGGAGGGAATTTCTTGCACCTGCCGGCACCTTTGGACACTCCCAACTATACACCACCATGGGCGCCGCATTCGACTTTGCGCCGGAACGGCCAGAGCACATCCAGGTCATTCTCGATGGCCTGGACAGATATAACCCCGAGACGACGGGCACCTTCCAGGACTATGTCATGAACCAGTGCGAGAGCCAGACGTACGACTGCTACGCGAACCTGGCCCTGCTGAAGCTGTACGTATGCCCCTTGATGTTATCACTGTTGCATGATGAGCAAACAACCACAATGTTTCCTATTACCCGAGGTCAGGAGATTGAATCCCTCCCCCGCTGAAGTTTATCATATTAGCTCTATCTGAACGCAGCATCCCGCTCCTTTCTGTTTATGCAGTTTCTTTGCTGGCCATGACTGACCGCGACATTGCAGCTACCAGTTCAACCCACACCTTGCTCGCGATGAGACCATCACCAATGTCCTCGTCAAGGCCCTCACCGTCTTTCCCAGCCCCGACTTCTCCCTCTGCCTGTCGCTCCTGCCCGTCCACGCCCTCGCGCCCCTCTCCTCCTCAGCACACAACCCGGCCGCCGGCGACGCCCCGCTCTCCGAAGCCGTCCAGAAGCTCAATGAGCTAAAGAACCTGCTCGAGGGTGCTGACTACGCCACCTTCTGGTCGACGTTGGACTCAGACGATCTGTACGCCGACTTGATCGCCGATGTGTCTGGCTTCGAGGAGCTGATGCGCGTGCGCATCGCCACCACCGTCAGCCAGGCTGTGCGCGAGGTCGATCAGAGCATCCTCGAGTCGTGGCTAAACCTGTCTGGCGACGAATTCCAGCACTTCGTCGGCAGCGTGTGTGGATGGGCTGTTGAGAGCGGCAAGGTCAAGGTGCCCATCAACAAGGACAACGAGGCCAAGGGCACCGTTGTGAGGGAGAACGTCAAGTTCGACCGTAAGTTGCACCCTGGATGTTGTACTGCTACACGTTCTAACAGGTCGACAGAGTTTGCACGCGTCATCAAGAGAGCGTACGAGCAGCCTGCATGAGCAACTAACGCACTATATGACGATACGAGACGATGGACATTAGCTCTACACAGAGCGCGCGCTCGGCGAAGCATGCAGCAGAGCATGGATGGGCGTTGAGGGACGTGGCTGCAGCAGCCTGCACAGAGGACGCACTAGTCACTCTAGCCACAGCAATGGACTTGAGCTTGTATATACCCCAGCGATCGACAGTACACTGCCTTGACCTCGATTGTGCAGTCACCAAAGCCGATACAGAGGCTGATGCCGAGGACCGCTGTTGAGGTCAGGTAGACGATGAAAATATCAAAACTAACACCACATTCAAGACGTATCCCCTTCAAACCACTGTGATGACACAGAGATCTGCCCCTTGATTTTGGAACATTTTATTATCTGACGTAGCCGCAAATCTGTGTGAAGGCGACTCCGGGGACATCACTGGACTAAAATCCACAACGGTACCTACAGGTCGGCATTTCGCAACTTCCTCACAAGCACAGCATTGCAGATCACCGGCTCCTCACTAACACCGGCAAACTCGCAAGTCAGCACATGCACAATAGCAGCGCAGTCGACGCGATAGCCGATATACAAATCATCGACTTCAGCACGCATTCCAGCCCAGATTCTCAACAAGATAAGATCGCTACAGCGACGGAGACCGACAATGCCTTCCAGAGTAAGGGATTTTTATATCTCCAGAACCATGATGTGCGAAAGCAGCGAGTAGACGAATGGTTCGCCTGGGTGTGGTATCATTCTTGATATATCGCCGCACACTACATGCACTCCACGACCATATCACCCTATTTCATCGAAATCCGTCCAGATATTCGCCATCAGAGCAAGTGCTTCTTCGACCTGCCCTCGAGATAGGGAATCTCGCTCCCATCCTCCAAGAGGCTCGCACCTTGCGAAGCATCCTCAGTGGTCCTGGGCGGAGGGGGTAGTGGAGCCAGTAGGAGGCGGAGCGTCGGAAGACGGAGCCGCCATGAACGCGGAGAGGCCAACAGCCCCACAGGAGCACCGAGGCAGCAAGCGAGCGAGAGTTTTGGAATTGTCAGTATAGTGCCACTCTCTGCGAATTGATGTTGTGGAGATGTTGTGGAAGGCAAGCACGACGCGGTTCACGTTCGCGGGCCCTCCTCCACTTACAATGTCACTGACGTCCTATCCATCTTAGCCTCTGCAGCTATCTAGTAATCTGAACCGTATGAAAATAACTTAATGCGGGCGCTGTGCAGTTTCACAGTGATTTGTAGTCCTCTACATCGCAGCAAGCATCGTTGCGCTCACTTGTCGTTCAGTAGGTAGACCTGAGAAATTGGCAATCTCAGCCAGTGTATACTCGACTGCCTCCAAACTCGGGCGGCAGAGCTTGAACCTTTAAATTGGCGAGTCCAGGTCTTGATCTGGCGGGAGCCAGAGTGCAGACTTGGGTGTCCAGTCAAGCTCTCGCTGTGCTCGAGGGCCTCCAGGCTACATAATGGCTACTCATGATCATTCAGGCCCCGTCGAAGATCTTGACAAACCTGTCTTCGTCCACTCTTTGACGTCCCTCAGATCCATCACTTTGCCATCAGCGCCATACCTTCCCTGTGAGTGCCACCAATCCCGGCCCACCGCGGTCTCTGGTCTCCATCTCAACATCATCTTAATACGCTCCTCGATCTCGCCCTTAGGCTCTAGAATATCAGCCACCAGCACACCAATAGCCGGACATATCATGAACTCATTGCCAGAGCCACCAACAGCCACAATCAGGTTCTCAATGTCGGAATGCTTGTCAATCAAGAACCTGCGATCAACCGTATCCGCATCCCAGCACATGCGCGCAAAGCTGAACTCCCGTTCCGCAAGCTGTGACATCGTCTCGCGAAGGAGGAGACGCATGCGTGCTTCGGCCTCGACGGGGATCTGATGGCGTGCGAAAGGTACAGAGCAGAACTTGCCATTCTCGATGACAGGGTCGATGTAGCCAGGATGCTCATCGCAGAGCTTCATCCTGTGCTTCGCGGCGTCTGGTTCGATGAAGAAGTCTCGGTCAACGCCATACAAAACTGGGAGGTTTTTGTACAGCGCTGCTTCTTTCTCAGACAGCGGGATGTGTGCGAGTGCCCGGGCTGTGGGTCGAAGCTGGTTCTTAAGTCAAGGAGGCGGTCGCTGTTGGCGCTTGCGGAGAGTATTGTGCGATTTGCCATGTGTGAGACGCCGTCAGCGGTGCGTGCACCCACCACCGCCTTCGAATTGCTGTAGAGTAGTGTCTCGACTCTGCCCTCCCGATCACCAGTTACTAACTGTACCCTCAGCTCCACGGCTCCAGCGTGCATGGCTTTCAGGGTGCCGCTCGCAAAGACCCAGCCTGCACCGGCTTGCTTCCAGAACCCCTGCCACCCGGGGAAGTCGCCCTGCAGAACACCTTCTGGCATTGTCTTCTGGAAGTCTTCCTTCGTCTTCAAGGCCACCAATTGGACATCCTCACCTTCCGCATACTCGACGCAGCGCTGATATGCATTATCGCTCACAGCAAGCATCAATGAAGCCCGTGGGATGGCAGAACGGCTTGAACACAGGATCATGTTTCCAAGCTTTCATGGCAATCTGACGCACACGATGCCAGAAGTAGTCATCATCGGGTCATATTGGGAAGGCTCGTTGGCCTCTTCGCCAATCTTGTTGAGGTCGTTGCCCGCGGAGATGGCGGAGGGGAAGGAGCTACCACCAAGGACCTTGATGTTGGTATGGCCGCATCTGGTAAGCTTGAGCGCAACGGAACAGCCCCATGTTCCTGCCCCGATGATCAGGATGTTGCTGTCTGTCTGTGCGGCCATTAAGATGTGGTGTAGAGGAAGTGCGTTTTGGCTGGCGCCATGGTGGGTGGAGTAGGCGAAGCCTTCCTTCCTGATCCAGCGCTCCTAGATCAATGGAGTGCCTCAACTCGTTCAGCAATTGATGTCAGACCTTCCTTAGGCGAGTCCTGCTTCATCGTAGACGCATTGCAGATGGAAGGAAGGATACGCTGTTCCGAAAGGGGCTTAGTCCCGGCTTCTCCGCGATGAACGAGCGCGTTGCCATTTATTGTGCAGCGACACTCACCACCCGCCCTCATGATCCGCAAATCGATGGTGCGCCCATCGTTGCCGCCCCTAAACTTAGTTCCTACGAGGTCGAGAATAGTTCCTGGAAAGGCGGCCACGACGGTCAGGCTGCTCACAGATGGATCGAGGAACACGCGGACGGGCATAAAAATGCATTGGAATACTGAGACGCTGAGGACGACGGAAAAGTATCCGCTGTCGCTCAAATTGCATGAGAAGGTCAATCCAATCACAGAAGAGGCTCGCGACCGGAGAGAAAGACAGGGAGTCAAATCGAGGCGGAAGACTGCCACCACTCGCTACGCGAGAACCCAGATTGTAAGTCCCGACCTATGTGGTACGTTGAGTCCGGAGCTGTAGCTGGCCGCTGTCATATGCGTGCTGACGAGTATCCTCATAGACGACGTCTTGAAGTACTACGGGAAAAGCCTCGAAATCCACAGAGGATGCGACATCCTCGACATAAACCCCGGCGCCGGGCTCTGGTCGCAGAAGCTGCACGACTTCCTCCAACCGCGTCGCCATGTGCTCATGGAACCGGCTTACGAGCGATTCAAATCGTTCCTCGACCCCCTCCTCGATGCGCCGAGTTCAACGTATAAGCTGGTCCAGAAACCGACCACCAGTTTGGACCACTTCACTGCGTTGATCAACGAGAACATGTTCCCGGAGCAGACCCACGTCAATCCCGAGGACACGACCGGACAGGACCTGAACACAACTCTACTGGTGACGGGCATGCTGGTGTGGGACCCAACGTTGCCCGGCCTGGCATTCGATTCCATGGCAAAGCAGCTGTACAACCTCTTCTCTTCGGCTGTTCGGTCAAACGACTACTTCCATAGCTATGGACGCGTACGCACTCTGTTCTGGGTGTTATCAGCCGACTTCGATGCAGTCATTGCCAAGACCTCGGCTAGGTTTATGAAAAACAACGCCCTGCTGGAGATGACCCAGAGCATGGAGCTAATAGTGGATGGACCTCGTGCGCCTAGAGCGACTGGCAAAGGCTCGCCTGGGCGCGGCCCGCAGTACGAGCTTGAGGGCACGGTGCGCGCAATGCAGAGAGCAAGAGAAAACGGCATGTCGCTGCCCGAACACCGCAGAGACAAGGTGCACAATCTCGCCGCCGAGATCGAGGACATCTCCGAAGGAACCGGCCGTGTCCAGTACGGGTGGCTCCACGACTTCTTGCTGACAAAACACAAGGAGGGCAACACACCCACCGGCCTGCTCAGCGACCCTCAATTCCGGCACTACGACGATCTCCTCGCGCTGCAGGCAAAATACCCCGACGTGGATTTCGAAGCCATGGGCAACGCAGCAGATGGTAGGAAGAAGAAGACGGCCTCGTTCTGGAAGGGACGAGAAGACCACCCCGCGCGCGAAGAGGCACACAGCTTCTCCCTCACCAAATCCGCTGACCGCGCCCTCATCGCCAAGCACCAGAGACTAGAAGACATCGCCGACATCGGCGAGGAAATGTACAAGCTCGAATGCGCCGCGCTGCGCCTCGCAGACGGCACGCCCGAACGGGACGCGCTCCTCACGCAGATCGCGGACTTGGACAAACAGTGGGAAAGCGCGCTCGGACGCGTCGCCACAAACTTCAGAGCTGTCCCGCTCGCCATCCTCGACGACCGCATCTCACTCCGCTACCCGCCGCATCCCCGCCTGCAGTGGGACCGGCGCGCATTCGAGCCGCTGACCATGCAGCCCGACGAGGTCTGGCCCCCGACGCGCCTGTCGCTCATCAGCTCGACGCCGTACGCGCGCCCGCCCGGCCAGACGGCGGACTGGTACGAGTGGGTTCACGACTTCGTGTACGCCTTGTTCGCCAGCCCGTCAGTGTGCCTGCCCGACGCGCTGGACAAGATGCAGCACGGCGCTGCGCAGATCATGGACAAGTGTCCCGCGCTCACGGATCCGGATCGCGGCGGCAGGCTGCAGATGAAGCATTTCCGCGTGCGCCTGGTCACGGGCGAGATGGTCGAGCAGCTCGTGCAGGCGTATCGCGACTGGCCATTCAAGGAGCCCGGGAGCGATCACAACAAGTACTTCCGGTGGAAAGGGATGAGTGCTGGGAACGAGTCCAGGGCGTAGGCGCGTGTGCTGTAGAATAGATTGTATTGTACATGTTTGGTAATACACGGGGTTGGTATACTACCGTCCTCTGTCCATCCTCCTTTGTGCGCGCTGCGCCATGTAGGCTGTGTATTGCGCCTCCATCGCCGAGGCTCTTGATGCGGATCTTGATGCGGATCTTGATGCAGATCTTGTCGCCTCTCGTCCTGCCTTTCTGGCTAGGTCGCTGAAGTGCGATGCTTGCTAGGCGTAGTACCGCGGCTCGTTGAAGACGTGGTACCTGTGTCCTCGCACGCCCTCGCCCTTGAACAGATCTGGGAAGCGCAGCCCAGGCGCAACCTGGTCTTCGGGGATGACATCGTTTCCGTTCTCTGGCTGGTCGACGACAAACTTGCCAACCTGACTGTGTCAGTACTGATTCAAAACCTCATCAATCAAAAACATGGGTAGCTTACCTGCAGCTCCGTGTCTGTAATCGTGTGCCTGCTGACCCTCGCATAGCCTGTGCGCTTCAACCCCTTGTACAGGATGTACTCGCACCACCTATCCCAGTCGCTGGGGTCGATATCCTTCATCCCGCTCTTTTCGCCCACATATGTGTTGTAGTTGCCCTCGCCAGGCTTGATGACGAGATAAGACAGCAGAATCGCGGGGCGGGGGGTAGCCTTCATGAGCGCAGCGAGGTACTCGCTCTGCAGGCGGCGATCCTCGGGATCCTCTTCCTGGCCCGAGTGGAACACGAACACGTCGACGAGCGTGCCGTAGGCGTTGATTGTGGCTTCGATGGCGGGCGCGAGTTCGCCGACGGGGCTGGGGAGGAGGTGGTGTGTTGAGTTTACGATTGGGAATTTGGAGAGCAGAGCAGAGCCCCAGGTGTGCTTGTTGGGGCCGGGGCCGAAGTCGACATACATGCCCAGATCCTCGGCGAGGAACTGCGTCGTGTCCCTGTTGCCCATGATGATGCGCTGCAGGTCGGATTCTAGCAGCCCTATTACGTCAACCTCGAGTTCCTTTATCAAATCGCGCATGCGGTGCTCCGAAGACCACATATCGTTGTCGAGGGAGAAGTGGATCGTCCAGATGCCGGCGGTGATGGACTTGGTCTCCGGGTGGTAGGGGGTGTAGTCGTAGGTTGGAAAGCGAAGGTAGGCGGTCGCGATGGCGAGGAGTTCGAGGAAGCCCAGAACGTACAGGTAGTATGAGCGCTGTCTGCTAGCGGCGGCAGTGACTGTTGGCTTACCCTTGTAGCTCTTCAGAGCTGCAGGCTGGGCCGAGACGCTGAAGACACCTGCACCAATGAGGAGCATCATTGTGGTCATGACCCAGTCAGTGCGCTCACGGACAAGAGGACCACCGGGCACGAAAGCGTACGCGACGACCCAAACGTGGAACAAGACCATGAAATTGTAAACCAGGAAGCCAAGACCGAAAGTCTTAGCTGGAGAGTGGCGAGCTGCCTGAGAGATCAGGGCAGGTGCAACTGCCATGGTG
This sequence comes from Didymella exigua CBS 183.55, assembly GCF_010094145.1. Taxonomy (NCBI): domain Eukaryota; kingdom Fungi; phylum Ascomycota; class Dothideomycetes; order Pleosporales; family Didymellaceae; genus Didymella; species Didymella exigua. Next base: position 802,761 of record NW_022984786.1, read on the forward strand.
TAGATGGCAATGACCAGGGCCCCGTAGTAACCAGTCCAGTGCTTGGACGTGGTCAAGACAGCAGCTCCAATGGATCCTACTCCATAGAACGCCCATGAGCGCGAGACGTTTGGCGCAAGCAGACCAATAAAGAGACCAAAACCCATGGCGAGCAGAGTGACTGCACCGTGGGGAACGGCGAGCGGGCCTCGAACTGGATAGCCTTCCCATACCCACGAAATCATAGTGCTGGAGTCAGACAGCAGAGAGTGCATAGCGAAGAAGAGGCCAGCGATACCGAAAGCGGACAGTGTAGAGGAACCCTTGGTAGGGCCAGGAGCTGGGATGTCGGCGCCAGAGCTGGCAGTCGACCTTGTCGACCTCAGAATGGCAAGGACAGCAACGACAAGACCGGTCTTGTTCCAGCCACCGTTAGCCTCGTGCATGATGGGCCAGATGGGGTTGTTTGTGTAGAAGGCGAACTTTGCAATGCTAGATGCGATCAGACCCAGTGAGAAAGCAGAAATGCGTGCCTCCAGACGGTGTGGCTGCGACCTCTCCCCATAGAACGTCGCGGTCCAGGACAAGCAGGCCATCCATACACCGAATCCAGCAGAGAAGAGGCGGTTCTCGGGTGTTTCGGCGCGGAAGGAGAGCAGACCGGAGAGTGACAAGAGATGGCAGATGCGGACGTGGCGAACGACGAGGAAGCGCAGCGATCGCACGCAGAGCAAGAAAGGAGAAATGGTGCACATGACCATGACCTCGTAACCAGAGATGCCCATATGCCAGAGTGGGAAGTCTGGGTAGTTAGCTCAGAATCTTGACCTGCGACGATAACACTTACACCAGACGCACACTCCGAGAGCAGTCAGCATGGACCAGAAGACAAACTGCTATGGTTAGTGGTGCTTCTCGAGCATAGTCATGTGATGGGACATACTCCAGTGTAGACGTCAGCAGCAGCATCAATGAAGCCAACCCAGGAGAAGGCTCCAGAGAAGACAGCGCCGATGTCCTTCTCCTTTCTACATGTCGGTCAGACTATGGTTGTGGACTTTGCTGACGGATGACGTACTCTTTTTCGAGGACAGCGTCAGAGACGGCTTTGTTGGCAGCACTAAAGACGCAGCGGATCAGAAAGTGGTCGTTGAATATTTGTATTCACGGCGGGGCGTCTATCTAGATTGGGAGCCGTGGAACGTACCCGCGAGATACACCTCGGACATCCTTCACAACAATCTCAAAGTTGGCAAACTCGATCATTGTGACTGCGTCGAATGCAACATCGAGCAGAACGAGCGACCACTCGAAGAAGGCGTAGATTGTGTACGCTAGGGAGTTCAGTGACGGATCGATGCGGGACGGAGTTTCGACATACCTCCAGGGATGCGGTGCACCTTGTGCTGGATAAAGAAGTAGACCAAGGGTACGAGGGTCGCAAAGAAGGACCCGGCGAAAAGCTTCCTGTACCTGATGGCGATAGGGTTGCGCGGGCTCAAGGCAAAGCAGCCAAGCGTCCAGGGCAGAGTAGCCACCAAATACGAGATCATGAATATGTCGTGCCAGTCATGGTCATCAGTCGACGTGACGTAAGTCCATCCTCCACAGGTCAGTGTTCGGAAGACGCCAACACCGGCAACAAACTTGGGGAGGGTCGAGTTGGGACGGCGAGTCAAGATGTACCAGAGACCGACGAGAGCCAGGCGAGGACCTAAAGCCAGTCAGACCGTGTCTTGTGACTGCAATGCCGAGGCGTACCAGATGTGAGGGCGATGAAGAGCATGAAGACGGACCGCTCCGGGTAGCGGTCGCCAATGGTGGCAGAGACGGAGGGAAACCACTCCTCTGGGTAGCCCTGCAGTTGAGGTCAGCATGGCGGCTGTAATCGCGATTGACTTGGGATACTGACGGCAATCTCATTCTGGACGATCTTGTGGTAGTGGAGCGATCTGGCTGTGTTCAGTCGCGCTCGCGGTCTGGCGGTGGAGGGGCAGATTTACATGCCAACAACGAGGGCGCCGACGAAGGCAGCTGGAGGTTGTCAGGATAGTCTGGGTTTGGAGAGGCGAGCCGGTGCATACCGTAGGCCATGGCCGTGTGCGCGTACGAGACCCATTTTCCATTAAACTGCCTGCTGTGAGCTTGCGGGGAGCTGCGGAGGTGTGGGAGCGCCTACAGATGCAACTGTGTCGCCGTCTCTGGATTTGGGCGCCATCACTAATCAATTGGGAGCGCTGCACGAGTGTCCCCCTGGGCTGAAGAGAAGGGAGCAACGGAAGTGCCGGAAGCAAACGAAGCAAACGAAGCAAAGAAACGAGTGTGAGGCTCGGCGGACACGCGACGGCTCTCCTGAGAAGCGCGTTGCATGTGAGGTCAGTCCCGGGCCCTGACTGCGGGCCAAGCCGGCATCGTGATTGGCTGGTGGGGCGTCTGCGGCTCTGGATTTTGGATTTGGAGCTCCACCCAACTTTTTTCCACGGCAACTTTGCGCAGAACGACGACACCGCAGACATGGCCGGACCCAGTGACAAGGCGCGCTTCTACCTGGAGCAGAGCGCGACAGAGCTGAACGAGCTCGAGCGCAAGAAGATCTTCACACGCGTGAGGAACTTACCTTCACACTGCATTTACCTCTGCTAACAATTCCAGGATGAGATCAGGTCGATCGCCAAGAAGCGCTCAGACTTCGAGCACATTATCAATGCCCGCGGCTCGCACCCCAGCGACTACATGCGCTACATCGAATTCGAGAAGAACATCGACGCCCTCCGCCAGAAGCGCGTAAAGCGACTCGGCATCCGGCACAAGGGCACTGGCCAGCGCAGCATCTACTTCCTCTACAACCGCGCAACAAAGAAGTTCTCGGGAGACCTGACACTATGGCTGCACTTCATCGACTTTGCGCGCAGGGACAAGGCATACCGGCGCCTGGGCGACATCTTCACATCCGTCGTCCGTCTGCACCCCACAAAACCTGAACTCTGGACCCTTGCCGCGAACTACTTCATGGACACGCAGGCCGACATCACCAATGCCCGGAGCTATATGCAGCGGGGTCTGAGGTTTTGCAAAAATTCAGAGGACATCTGGCTGGACTACGCCAAGCTGGAGACCATCTACGTCGGCAAGATCGCAGGAAGAAGGAAGATCCTAGGTCTGGACGTTGATCGCACCAAGAAGCAACAGACCGACGACGAGGATACAGACATGATCGCGCTACCCGACGTGACAGCAGAGGATATCAATCCGAGCTTGAAGCAGGACGACGGTGTGGACGAGGTGGCTCTGCAAAACCTGGCTTCGGCGCCGGTCTTGACAGGAGCAATTCCCGAGGCCATCTTTGATGCAGCCATGAAGCAGTTCCAGAACAGGCCAAAGATCGTCGAGAAGTTCTTTGATATGTTCGCCGAGTTCGACCAATTGGCATGCATCCCGCGCATCCTGCAGCATGTGCTGGATTACCTGCAGCAAACCCATCCCAAGGCAGTGGAGAATGCCATCTGCAGCTTCCATATGCAGCTTTTCAACCAATACCCCGGCAGCCCAGAGTTCCCCGGCGTGCTTGGAGACGCCTTTGACATTGTCAGCGCAGCTATCGATAGTTACCCAAGTGAAGGTACTCGGCTGGCGGAGGTCGCTGTTCGTCAGCTTCTGACTATTCAGCGCTCGACAGCGGACATTGACCCGGCTCTGCAGAAAGCCATCAGGTCGACGCTCCGCAAGTACATGAAGGCGCTGGGCGGCGTTGATGGCGATAAAGTCGCGAGCTTGGCCAGATCACTGGTGCAGGAAGGGAAAGGCGACGATGCAAGAGCGTTGCTTTCGTTGAGTATCAAGGCGTGGTCTACGAATGAAGAGCTGTCGGAGCTCAGATCCACTCTAGAAACATGAAAGAGGGGAGAGTCAGAAGACTCGGCACACTAAGCATAACCCTGCATGCTCTCACTTCGTTAAGTGATCGGACCGCGCGCCACGGCTTCACCGCTGCTGCTACACGAGTAACATCGTCGGTCACGACGGCAGTCATTGTACAGCGCTTGACCACGTCACCTGTGCGAAGCTATAGACCTACGACCGACGAGTCGAAAAGGCACTTCACCATTCGTGGTCAATATATCCCTTGGGCCACGTCCTGGGCCACTTCAATCGTCTCCACAGCTTCTTCTCGCACTCTTCTTGGCGCTCTGTTGCTTCTTAAACTTTATTCGGCGCTCGTTGTCAGCTTTTTGTCTGTAGTATGGTCAGCAGTTGAACTGTGTGCCGGCTCCAGCCTCAGCTTGCTACCCACAGATGCTTGACATGGCGCTGCTGCTCCGCGGATGTTTCATTAGGGACTGCGTTCCGCCCCGCCTCAACAATGGCATCGTACAGTCGCTTGTAGCAAGCATGCGCATTGTCGTTCTGCTTGCGACTGTCGTCGGCTTGGATTATGATATCGCTCGACTTGGCCGCAACGTAGCGGGAGCGGCTCAGCTCCGCATGGAGAGCTGTGGGTACATGGTTCAGGAGAGCTCCGAGGGGTACTCTCAAAGTAGCTTTAGAATTTACTCTTGTTTACACGTTCAGTATAGCGCGCCGTTTTCTGCTCGGGTCGTGATCGGTCTCACTTATTCACATTCTGCCCGCCCGGGCCGGACGACCTGCTGAAGCTCAATGCGCCAATCGTCTTGAGAGGGATCCCCTCTGCATGTAGCGCAGCGAGCCACGCCCTGGCCTTCTGCAGCTCCTCCTCGTCGACATCACTGCCGTTGCCACTGCGAGCTGACGACCAGCGATGTTGCACAGCTTGCGGGGTCTTGCCACCGGTAACAAGTGCGAGCGCTGGGCGACAGCGGAAAAGTTGCATGTTTGCTGGTCATGATTTCACGTTTGCGACGGAGCTCCATGCGTCAGCCACTAGCGCATCTCGTGATCTCCGTGGCTCTGGAAGCATTGGAGCGAGGAAAAGCCCTGTGAAGAAAGACGTGCGCCATATCCATCCCCACTCGGTGCTTCCCCAACAGCTGCTGCATCGCGCCTTCCTACTCGCATCCTCGCTCTTGCCACACCATATGACTGCTCTGCGCCCGTCGCCCTTCTCTGACGCCCGCTGCTCTACCCTAGTAACCTTATCTCTGCACGTCTAGCTACCTCCAGCCCCACCTTTGCAACAGCTTCATTCAGCAAGCATTTCGACGCCAGTTGCAGATTCTTCTGGAGTTGCACCACCGCCAGCGCTGTCAGCCTCTGCGCGACTGTGCCTGTGTATGCCCTTGAGCTGATTTCCCATACAAACCCTCATCTGTGCTGCGGCAGTACGCGCTTGCTCGCATACATGACATACAGTCCACCACAGCAAGCAGAGCACATCCGTCATCAACAATTGACCCCAGAGTCGCCGCGCCCCCAGCAGGTCCCCTCGCCCGCGAACATCCCCATCCTGAGTCTTGATAAGCAGATGGACCCCGTCTTTGACGAGTCTGCCTACAATACCCAGCATGCAACGCCCGCGCCGCAGTATCCGTCCGCCGCGTCGCATACACTGAGCGTCCCCTCGAACGCCGCATCGCATTTCGCCGACCAGTCGCACGTATCAGGCTCTCAAGCTGTAGGGGCGCAGTCTGCGGGGAATTATGCGCTGACGGGAGGGCCTTCAGCAGCATACGGCGGCGCAACGGATACGCAGACGCAAGATACCTCTTCAATCCAGAACTTTTCTGCGCGCCACACTGGGGCATCATCCTCCTATGATGCGCAAGCTGCATCTTCTCAGAACAACTCTGCGTACCCATTTGCCCATAACAATGCGTACGCCGTCCAGCCGGCTCCCATCCAGTCTGCCCAAGGCGCTCACTATCAGACTGAGGCCACTGCTGGCGGCAACATTGACGTACAAGCCTTGTTGGATTCTTTGACGCCGTCTGCAATCAATGCGATGCCCGGCCACTATGCATCTCAGTTCTCAACCCAGTCTGCGCAGCCGCAAGGCAGCGCCCCAGCCTCATTGCCCCAGCCGGCGTCCAACCTCCCTCCTCGACCGCCTGCGCAGGAGAAGCCTACCACACACCCCAACTATGACCCGAGCGATGATATCAGGTCATATCATCCCGGCAGCTCTATGCCTTCTAACACACAGCAGCGCGGCAACGGGCAACTGCAAGCTCCCAATGCGGGAGGCCAGCCATCGTCAACAGCAGCTCGAACAGCTCAGAGCTCGCCTGTGGCAGGCGCCAGTGGGGCACAGGCTCAACGGAGCACCTCACCGGGCGGCGACGATGAGGACATTCGATGGGGGCCGGAAGTGAACAGGCTGTACGAGGCGTTCCTGGATCAGGAAAGGAAGTTTGTGACGGAAGGACAATGGGACCAGTTTCCAATGGGCTCACGCCTTTTCATTGGTGAGAGCACCTCAACATAGCGTCTTTGAGTATTGCTAACCAGCGGTAGGCAATCTTCCCACCGAGAAGGTCACCAAGCGCGATATATTCCACCGATTCTACCGGCACGGCAAGCTCGCACAGATCTCGATCAAACAGGCATACGGCTTTGTTCAATTCTTGGATTCCGACTCATGCCGACGAGCATTGGACACGGAGCAGGGACAGGCAGTGCGTGGTAGAAAGATGCGTAAGTTCGGCTAAAACCGTAGGGTGGGCTTCTACTAACGACAACAGACCTTGAGATCTCCAAGCCACAACGCAACACAAAGAAGGCAGCAGAGTCGTCAGTCAATAATGCCGCTCGCCGACGATCAAGGTCACCTGACTACAACAGAGGTGCTGGAGGACCATCGCGAGATGGTCGATATGGTGGACCTCAGAATTCGATGTCGCCGAGAGACCGTGACAGGCGGTTCCGCGAGAGGGATGACTATCGTCCCATGCGCTCGCCGTCTCCTCGTGGCCCGCCTCGCGGTAGGCGTTCCAGAGACAGGAGTCGAGACAGGTACGAGGGCCGGTACCGTAGTAGATCGCGGACTCCACCTCGTCGATACAGAAGTCCATCGCCACAGCGCGATCTGGATGATGATCTGGGTCTGCCTCGCAGACCTTCCCATGAAGTTCCTGACATACAGGTCCTTGTTCTCAGCGAAGGCCTGCCTCGGTGAGTACATCTGACTATCTCTGGTTACATACCACTGACCTCTCCAGTGACTTCATTCGATATGTGGAAGATACGTTCCGCACTCAGAACCTGCGCGTCAATGTTCTCATCATGAGTCCTCGCCTCTCCGAGGCAGCAGTTGTTCGTAGGCAGATCATTGAGGGTGTTCTGGCCATCGTCAGGCTTGATACAAGTTCACTCGCAAAGGGCAAGATCAACGTTCAAATATTTGATCGACGACTGGGCGCCGGTAACGTTCAGTTCAATGGTGAGTGCTGCGTGGACTGCGATTTTTTGCATCGCTGATATTGTCCAGAATACGCCGATCTTGACCTTGTGACAGCTGCCATGCTTGTCAACAACTCAAAGCAGACGGCTCAAGCTGCCCAACCACCTGCGCCGGCCTACGGCTACAACCCACCCATGTCTCAGTACACCCAGCCAGCCCCGAACCCTTTCCAGCCTGCACCAGCCGCCCAACCCAACAACATCTCCAACATGATCTCGTCGCTCGATCCAGCCACGCTTTCGCAGCTGCTTGGCGCCATGTCGCAACAAAACAACATGCCCCAAACCCCGCAGCCTACTGCCGGACTGAACCTCGACCTAGCTCGCCTGCTAGCTCAAGTTTCAAGTCCCAGCCACACTCCCGGAGTCACCTCCCCTGCCCAGCTACAACTCCCTCAGCTTGGTCAGCCGCAGTACAACGCTCTCGCCGCCATGCTTGGTGGTCAGGTCCAGTCAGCCGCTCCTGTCCAACTGCCAGCGCAACAGCCCGGAGGCGCTCCCGATATGAACGAGATCATGGCACAGTTGGCCAAGTACCAGCGTTGACCGCTATATCTTTTGCATATCGATCGACCCTTTCTAGGATAGATCCCCCTGGTGCACTCTTTTTGCTCATCAAGATCCCGAAAGTCCTGTCAGCTCCAGACCTCGAGGCAAGTCTCTTCAAGAACGACGGCCAACGGCATCCCTCTAGGGTAGTCTGATGAGGTGCCGGCGGTATCCTTTGCAGACTCGGCTACCTACTTGGGCGGAGAGCCCTCCCAGCTTCGCCCGCTACAACACAAACACTCGGCCATACCTTTCGTCGCTCGACCTCGCTCAACATCTTATTATCTTCCGGCGCTCGGTCAAAGTCTTCTGTCTGGCATTGTCGCTAGTCTGTTTGACATTTGCGCGGGCGTCGTGCTTCGCTAGATATTGTATTTCGCTGTTTTGCGTTCGCTGTAAGGCATGGCATCGCTTGCTGCATTCTGCAAGGCGTTGTCGGCAATTACAGCCTAGTTTTGGGAGCATGCATCGTGATGGCGTTCTGTTTGTTTCCATCTTTAGCGATTGCTCAGCGGTTTTGAAAGCGTGTACAGCCATACTATATAGAACATTGTAAGTCCCTTGTAGGCGAATCGGAGTCGGTACCATCAGCACACCTCCACCTCTGTTCAAAGTGATGCACGATTCGACTCGCACGCACGTCGCCAAGAACAGGGACGCGTGGGCTCGATTCAGCCTAGTGCGTGCTCGAGGTGTGATGACATGGCGCCGCGGAAGGATCGTTGCAGGGATTCGGGCCTTTCTGCAAGTCGCGAATCGAGACGTCACTCATTCTCGCGTCGCGCATTGCTCTTCGTCGCTCTTTTCCAATCTCGCTCGTGTGGCATTCCTCCTTTCAACATAAATAATGAAACCACGGCCAATGCTTTCCTCCTTGGTTGTTTCAAAGGCAATCAGCAGTTCGCTCGCGCCGAGCTACGTGTTCGCGCGGGCGAGCACACATTGTCGCAGGAGCATGTATGCGCAGAGCACTGCATTGGGTTTACGCACACAATGGCGGGGGGAGAGATGGAATGCAGGAACACAAGGAACACGCGCTGCATCCACGACCACCGCATCGAAACCTCGCCATGGCACACCGCGACCGCCTACCAAACCCCAATCCACAAAACCCGTCGCGGCGAAGACATCGAAGCCCACCGCCCCCGCAAGCCTCCACACAGCGTCGGCAGCGAAAAAACGCACCGCGCCCGTGCCCGCCTCGACAGCGAACGCCCTCACGGGTCAAGCCGACAAACTCAACCCCCCGCCCTTCACATACGCGCCTGCGCTCTCGGTCCCCCCGCGCAAGGACGGCCAGAACTACGCCTCCTACCTCTTCGGCTGCGGAAAAGCATACCTCGCCTTCTACAAGACAGGCATAGGCCACACGCGGCAGACGCTCAAGCTCGCGAAGGCGATCCGCGCCCGCCTCGCCGAGCAGGGCAAAGGCGTCTCTGCCGACGTCGCAGGCGCGGGCGTCCTGAGCCGAGCCGAGTGGCAGGTCCTGCGGCGCAGCAGGCGCGACATGCTCCGCCTACCCGTCATGGGCTTCCTGATCCTGGCCCTCGGCGAGTGGCTGCCACTCGTCGTCGTATACCTGACCCCCGTGATACCGGAGCAGTGCCGCATCCCCGCGCAAGTCGCGCGCGCGCTGAAGAACAGAGAAACCGCGCGCCTCAACAGACTCGACAGACTCGCCACCCACGCCCGCCGCCTGCAGGCCCTGGACCGCACGCCGCGCACCGACCGCGACGGGCTGCGTCTCGCCGCCGCCGCAGAGGGCGTGTTGAGCCCCGCGACCAAGGTCGGGAAAGAGGGCGGCTTGGCTATGGCGCGCGCCATCATCCCGCCCGAGGCCAGCTCCGACCTGAGTCTGTTCCACCTGCTGCTGCTCTCGGCGCGGCTGCACTGCCACCCTAGAATCTTGGATCGCCTGTGGATCCAGCCCCCGAAGTGGCTGCTGCAGCGCAACGTTGGCAACGCGCTGGCGTATCTGACCAAGGACGATGAGTTGATTAGACGAGATGGCGGGAGTCAGAAACTCGACAAGGCGGAGTTGGAGAGGGCGTGTGTGGAGAGGGGGATCGATGTCAGGGGGAAGAGCGAGGCGGAGCAGAGGAGGAGTTTGGGGCTGTGGTATGATATGTAAGAGTCTGTCACATCTTGGGTTTGTTTGACTGCGGACTTGGTCATGTGGGTGGGTGTCTTGTGCACGTCGACGTATGCCCTTGAAGAGCTTCAGAGATGGGTTTGCATATATGGCGTTGTGGAGATACGATTTGATAGATGGCGCTGCGGGTGCGCTTACCTGGCGCCTGTACAACATGTATAGAAGAGACACTTGATCCATAGCCCGGGGTTCACTTCTTCAGCCCGTCGTCTTCCGAGAGAGTCGTACTGTTGTGACCTGTCCGGACTGCAGTTGAAGGACACGGTCACAGATGTCGAAGCCGATATCGAAGTCAGTGCTTACATCAGCACCGTGGTCTACTGTAATGAAGAAAGAGCGTTGTCGCGTGTACGTCTTGGTGCCTTCGACGTTCTACTCAGTCAACACGTCGACGTTGGACTTGACGAGGCATCAAGGCCGATCGGTCACGACGGGGTGCTGACATCGGTAGGCTGCAGTCCAGATTGAGCCATGGGCGCGAAGACATTGTGAATCTTTGGCTCGGATGCTTTACCGAGCGTGTTAATAGCTGGAGTCGTGCAGTCCTAGCGGCGATTTGTGACGACTAGTGCCAAGACCTCCAGGATCGAGGGATCGAAAGAGAAGCTATGGATCAGAAGTTGAGAAAATGCTTGACTGTCGATATGCGATGGGATGCTGGAGCAGCGTCAAGGTCTCTGTGCTTGTCAGCGTGGCATGGAGATTCGTGACGGTCGTTTCTCCGGACCGGAGTGAGGAGATGCTCTGCAGAGGAGATTCTTCTTTCGTGAAAGGGTCTACCGAGTGCAGTATCTGGGTCGGGCCTTCTGCTTCGAACACGGTTCGGCTCCGGCGGGCTCGTGCTTCGTCGCCACCAATCCCTGTCACTCAGGGTCCATCCTGCCCTGGTGATAATCGCCACTAAGATGGTAGCTCGCTCGAAACTTCGACATGCTGGACGGCCGGTGTATCCTGATGAATAGCTTGTCAGCTGCTACAGCCAACGTGGGATGTTCTTGCGTGTCATTTCAACGGGGTTTTTGTCCTCGGCAGGTCCGCATGAAGGAAGTGGTCTTCCATAGAATTCCTTAATGTGGTGCCATACATCCACCTCATGCCGTCGAGTGGGGTCTGTCAAAAGGCACGAAACGATTCGTCAAGGTTGAGAGTGCGAGATCGGAATCGACCAGATGATACGAGGCACTGTCGGTGTACCCTCAGAAGGCAGCAGCTTGAGCATTGAAGGGCGACATTTCCAATTTCAGCACGATCGAAGGTAAAGATCCGCCGAATAGGACGAGGCGCGTCGAGCGGATGTCGGATAAGGCGACTGTCGTGTGTTTTGCGTTTCCTGAAAGGTGCCGAAGACTAACTGTTCTCAGCCCTGTGCGTGGTGAATCGGCGATCGCGCTCCAGTCCAGGGTGAAAACCTGATCTGCGGTCGCGTTGAGCGGCTTGGTAAATGCTTAGTCAAAAGTGGGACATTTGTCGAAAGAGAGGTTGACAAACTTAAGAGACCTGGGGTTGCAGGTGTCAGACGTGTCTGATACCCCGGCGGTGCTTTCTTCCCGGGAGTATCCCGTGGCGTAAGAGGAGGATTTTCGAAAACAATTTTTCAAGGTCGAAGTGAGTTGTTAGGGTCCAGAATGAGGACTCCGAGAAGCACCATTCCAGTACCCCACCTGTCGAGGGTTCATGTTGGCCGTTGCTCGTTCAGTCAGGTCCCGAAACTCGTCACTAAGTCCTTCAGCCACAACAGAACGCCAAACCAAATCTCGACGCCAATACGACGACACAGTCAAGCCCGCGACCCTTTTCGAGACTTCAGCTTGGGGGATTTTGGGCACACCCATGGTCAGCAGACGTCTTTGAAGGTCCATCGACCGCGCCAACGATACATACATTCGCGACCATGTCATGCTACGACCTCCCACACCAACACATACTTCCTCACCCTCGATATTAGTCAGTAAAGCTGCATGAGTGTTGTCTGAGATTCGTTTGCTTGGCGCTCCGGGTTATTAGACTCCACCTACCGTACACGTAGCCGTAGGGAAGAGCGCCTGCAAGTCTCATCAGAATACGATTGCCGGCTTGGGAAGAGAGTTTTTCGAAAAGGGCGAGATTACTACCTTGCTGGAAAAAATAGTCGTGGGGTTCGACAGGATCAAAGAACCAGGGATGTGCACCAACTTCACACTCAAGCACGTCACCTGCAGTCATCGTTTCTGGGTCAAGCGCCTCTGTCATCGTGGCGCGGATTGTAACCTTCAGACTGAGATGAACAGCGCGAAAGGTGGAGAGTGTTGGGAGTGCGATCCTGGGCAGGCGCCACCTGCTGCTATCTTCTCGGATGGAAAGAAGATCGAAGTGGTTTGGAGGAGGGTCAAGCTGAAGAGCAGAAGCTCACCGAGGGTTACGGGGTCGGCATAAGGCAGACGCGGGAGATCCGAAAGAGATGTGGTGGATAAAAGCTACGGAAGTCATTACCAGTCTTCCTGTTTTCATTATAACTGAAACCTCACCCAGGACTCGTACGAGTGCGCGGATGTGGAGATCAAGGTGAAGGGTGAAGGGTGAAGATGAGCGACTGCGTTGGCGTTTGCACACCTGGTTTGGAAGTTTGCCGGCATACACTGTGTATAGACGCCTCTGATGTTTTGTGCCTTTCACAGTGAGGCCCTAAGCAAAAGACTGTTTGCAAACAGTCCACATTTGTCAAAGCGTGACTCGTGAGCAAGGGTCTCGAAGTTACAGACGGCCTGCAGGCTTATATCATCTTCCTAAACTGATCTTCACCTACCCCTCTCCACATCTTTCACATTCGCGAGCAGCACAACTGCGAAGGGACCCACACGGCGGACACCCACGAGCACGATGACGAAGAGATCAGCTGATACGATGACCATATCCCGAAGCAAGAGACTGAAGTGAGCACGAGCCTCCAATCTTGATGAAGACTTTGCAAGCTGACACCAGGTACTTTCAGATTCGACGATCCCGTTCAGATCCTTGTGGTTGCGGCAAACGTAGCCGCTGTATATCGATGGAAAACTGCGCTGAGTTGCTTGCTAGCTAGGAGGCGACCATATATACATGCCCTGAGACGTGCTAGTCCAAGGTAGTCAACAGAGGTGACGATCAAGGCCTGTCGGACCGACTTGCACCGCAACACTTGTGGGCACTGGCGAAGACGCGAGAATATTCACCGTCCCTGAAGCATGTCTCAGCTCGCGCTCACTCTTCTTCAAAAAGGTGTTGTCTGGCAATTGGAAGGAAGCAGAAGACCGCACGATCAAGCTGCCAGGGGACGACGGTGACACCCTCGAGCTGTACCTGTGCTGCGTGTTCGGTCACAGACTGCCTGTGGAACCCGACCCCACACCCGCCATCGATACAGGCCAAGAAGAGCGGCTAAGCCTGGCCAAGCTATACGTGTTCGGTGAAAATATTCAAGATGTGCGAGTAAAGAACGTGTGTATCAAGACTTTCCTCCAAAGTAATTGGAAGATTCGCCACAACAACATCTGGTGGAGACCAAATGAAAACATCGTCAATGTTATCTACAAAGGGACGGAAGTGGGGTCTCCGATGTGTCGCTTGCTTTTCGACATCCTTGCACACGCTGTCACCAACCCGGTGTCCGACATTGACGGCTATCGAAGCGAGTTCCTTGCCAATGTGGTGGTCGAGATGATCAAGACTCGCCTTGCTAGCCCACCTACAAAACACTACCTCAGAAAGGGAGAAGAAGCTTGAGAATACTTGGAGTTAGAAGGAGAAGATATTGAGTAGCTCAAACCACGCAAGTGCAACCGCTTGCGGTGCTTAGAATTGACAGTACAACATGTACCATTCGAATGTATATTCTACAGAGCGGCGTCTTCTGTGCTCAGACTCTGCTAGCCTATCATTCTGGAGCTTATAATGATAGAGAATGAATAATCAAAATACACATCCTCTTTTCAAGCATGTGTAGTGCCATTCCACTTCATTCCACACCTCTCATAACGCGCCTTCATACCCTGCGCGAATGCTGCCGTAATGCTGCCATAAAACTCCGTAGTTTTGGCGTTGTTTAAGAATTCTGGGTATCCCTGACCAGCCCTGAGCAGCTCCGGGTCCTCCACAAACAAATTCTGACTCATGCGGCTGACACCAGGGTCCCCACTCGACAGAGCAGCCATGAACACAGCAGGCTCGCAGTTGTCGTTGAAATCGTATTGAATCGAGCCTTGCGGCCGGACGGTACCCTGGTACAGGCCGATGGTGGCGAGCACGGGCTGGTCGAAGCCATCTTCGAGGACGAAGCCAGTGTAGAGGGATTTCCCGGCGACGAGAAGGACGATTTCGGTTGCACGGTTGTGGATGTGGAAGGAGTCGAGACCACCTGCGTGAATCGTTAATGGACCCATTATGACCACGAGGATCCTATTGACTTACAGGGATTCAAGTACCGAATGGCCATACTGAGTCCTGTGTTCAGCAACAACACAGGAAAGCTTGAAGCTTGGGCCAGATAGCCTTGTCCGCCCAGGCCATTACCAGCGTTACTGATAAAGCCTTCGGGTGTGAATTCAAACTTGAAGTAGTCGTCGCTGTCGCCAAGGCTCCGGATGTACTTCCGTTTGTCAACCTCAGTGTATGTGAGCTTAATTTCGTTGAGCTGATCCTTGGTGTACGTTGGATTGAGGCGACCGTACGTGGCATATGGGCTGTCGCCGGGTGTAGTTTGTGTTTGCCGTCTGTCGAGAGGGTTCCTGAAGGTATTTCCTTTTGGTGGATTGGGAAGTGGACTGGGCAGTGCAGAAGCGGAGAGAGGGAGCGATGCCGCGAGGACTGTAACAATGGACCTGTGTGATACTGAGACTGTATGATCTGACTTAGGTACGTGCGATTTGTTGAAAATGCTTTCAGTGCGGACGCAACGGCTCATATACCAGAGCAACGCTGCTCAGATAACCTTTCATATTATAAACCTAGAACGCTCTCCGCCCATCTTGATCAATATGCTTGTCTGTATGGGTACGATTCTGTAGATAAATTCACGGGATGTACTTCTTAAGACTAGCGTCGGCATCTGATTGGGCTGGGTACCTGAATGTTACTCGAAGATCAAGATGTCTAAGTTTAGCGCCTAAGATCTAGAGCCGCCATGCAGCATAGAAATACCTTGTTAACCGAGACACAGAGGTTGCAAGCTCCTGCAGACAGTAATCGGACCTATAGGAGTCAAAACCTGCGTTGCAGCCCGGCCAATGTGCTGCTCTCGCGCGGGTTGATAACGCGGGGATCTTCGTGGGAGATCGGGTCTGGTTGTCGTAAGTATGGCTAAGAGAAGATGATACGCAGGAGGACGTTCTACTCAAACAATGACATCCAAAAATTGCGGGGTTCTCTCATATAGCTATGGCACAAAGCGCTCATCCACCGTTTCGTTCAATTTGAGCATCTGCAATAGTCCGAGCCTTACCCGGGGAATCCACCTCTTGCCATCTTTTTGTCTCGCTGAGCCTTGCGGTTATGGTTCGCACTCGAGCCCTTGTTAGCCTCTTTCCGCTGTCTCGAAATTTGCGTGCTCTTGTCATCGGAAGGACCTGCGACACTGCCTCCTCGTCCACCTCCATGGCCACCACGTCCTCGACCTCTACCGCGCCCCCTCCCGCCAAATCCCCCTCTACCTCCGTCCCCACTGGCTTCATCCCCTGACCCATTAGGGTTGTTCTTCCATGATGTAGATTTTAGATCTCTCTGCTGGCCTTGGAAGGTTGAGTACTTGGCTTCCAGACGACGTAGTCGCTTTGGATCCCGTGCAATCATGACGCTCCAGCCTTCGATCGCTTCGTCGGTCATTCCAGTCTCGCTCTTCAATGCCGCACGAGCCCTGCTACGTCTCGTCTCTGAGTCGCGAGCGAAACCATCGGAGCTAATCGTCCACGCGCGGAACAATGCTTCCTCATTCTTGTCTGATAGATCTGTATTGGTGTCGCCATCCGGAGCAGCGGTGTCGACCGACGCGCCAACATCCTCAAAGTCATACGTATCATCTCTCTCATCATCATCAGAATCAAATGCTGCTAGTGCGGCGAGGATGTGAGACTTTGCGGGGGCTTTGCTTCGATCTGAGAGGACTTTGTCTGCTGTCAGGTCTTGATTTTTTCGGCCAATGTGAAGGCGTGAAGTTTCGACGGCAAGCTTGTCAAACTCATCGTCGTCGAAAACGTTTCGTCGTTCTGGCAGATACTGACTCGACCTAGAAGGCAGTTGTGACTGCGGCTCTGATGTGGACGTGCGCCTAGTGATAATGTCAGCATGTCTTCAATCACTGTGGATGATACACGTACAATTGCTCGCTTCGATCAGCTTCGGCAAGATAAGGCGGTAACGAATCGTCTAGTAGATGTGCAGTGGCTTCTTCGACATTATCGTTGTACGTATCCAGCAGCTTCACGACGAAGCCAGCACCAAGATCCGGGAAGAGGTCTTGTATTTGGGTGATGACACTCATACGATGAATGTGAACCTCGCCAGTGAAAGCTCTGTGGCCATGATTGTCCTCTTGTGCTTTGCTCTTACCCTTTTCAACTTTCCTGCGGACCAGCCGCTTTGGTCGAACAAGGCCTGCTTGCCGAAAGGCGCAGAGCGAAGCTGCTGTATTTCGTACCCTTGCTGCTTCAGAGGCGGTAGTCGTATCTCTGATCTTCTCGAGCAAAGGTGTGTTGGTGACTAAGTCAGCGACAAATGTCTTCTTTCCTGGTTCTGTCTTTTGCTCCTGTTCTTCGCTGGATTTGAGCGAATAGAGATGGTCGGATAACAGTGAGTAGTTTGGGTTCGATCCTTCTAGCGTAGCGGTGAGGCCTATATAGGCAGTCGTGACAAGCTTCTTTTGCATTGATATTGGTACTTTCGAGTAGGCGCTAGAGAGTGAATCGAGGAAGTCTGAACCAGTAAGCATGTATGTGCTTGCGTCTGCAGAGGCTTTCAACAGCGGCGCTATTCGGTTCAGAGTGCTTTCTGCTGCTTCGGGGCGTTTCGAGTCCAGATTGCGTATCAACGACGTCTTTGCTGTCTGCATTGACTTCTCGATTGCCCCACCTTTCCGCTTCCACAATGCTTGTAGTAGTCTTCGAAACTGCTCACTCTTGGTGAAAGCATGGCAGATATCCGCCAGCACTGGCCAGTTGAGAAAGGCGTCTTCAACATCCTGCCCAGTCCATATTCTGTGGAGTAGCAGAAACGACTTTTTGCGCAAAAAGATGACCCGTGGTGTAAGGCTATCATCGCCTGCTAGCTCATGGAAGAATGAGATCAGGAACAATCCCAGCGAATCAACGTCCTTGCGCACTTCTGCAAACTGCTGATCGTCCAGGCGCAGATAGAGATCTGTAAGTGACGCCCAAGACTCCAGGTACGACTGCCATTCGTCTGTCCGAATGCTCTGTCGAACCCTGGCATCAGGAAATGGTGCGAACTGGGGCAGAGACATGGTCGTTTGATCGCGCAGCTGTAAGGTTGAGAGAGACAGCTTTGCCGTTCATGCGCTTTCGTTTTCTCGATATATGACGACGTCAAGGCCCCACACCGCGTTGGAGACAATCACAATGGCTCATGCTTGCAGGTGCGGGACGCGATGGTTCTAACGCTCAACGATTAGCGTCGCCGCAGAGGCAAGCGCAACCATACCGCCTGCCTCTCTGACCAATGATAAGCCTGGAAGGAGGTACCCGCTAAGCGAGGAAAGCGCAGCCCACTCGAAATTTCGAACATTGAAGAAATCGAACTGCACGATACGCCGTCGCTAAAGCCAAACTACGCCAGTCATCACATTACCGTGATCCCCGCTCGATCCAGGTCGTGACTGCCATTTGATTCAATCAACACCACACTCCAACATCAATCACCATGTCTTACAGTCCGTTGTCCCCACGCGCGCTCAATGCGCCTGCTAACAAAGCGCAGACAAGCCTGAGAAGGACTTCGGCGAGGGCCCCAAGATCCACAAGATTCGCATCACCCTCACCTCCCGCAACGTCAAGTCCCTCGAGAAGGTCTGCCAGGAGCTCATCGACCGTGCCAAGAACAAGGAGCTCCGCGTCAAGGGCCCTGTCCGTCTCCCCACCAAGGTCCTCAAGGTCACCACCCGTAAGACCCCTAACGGTGAGGGTTCTAAGACCTGGGACACCTTCGAGATGCGCATCCACAAACGTAAGTTATTCTAGAGCTGTGTGCGACAACAGGCCATTAACAGAGCGCAGGCCTCATCGACCTCCACGCCCCTACCGAGGTCGTCAAGCAGATCATCATCAACATCGAGGCCGGTGTTGAGGTTGAGGTCACCATCGCCGCATAAGTGCTTAGCTGGGACATAGGAGGAATGGTTAAATCTGAACAAATACATGGTTATGACAGCTTAAATGCTGGTCATGGAATGGAACGATTCAGGACCAACATACGTTGCTCTCATTGCTGCTATGATTGTGTGAGACATTTGGACAACTGATGAAGGGCATACACGAGCGAGTGGTCACTCGATCACCTTGCGGTCGTGCTCGTTCGATCAGTCCACTTCATGCAAGCAACTTCGACTCGTCGGATGAGGCGAATACAGCAAATGACCTCTCTACCCAAGGAAGCTTTTAGGTTTATCAGACACTCCCAGGGATCGCAGTACTTCGAAGTAATTGACTGCTGTGCTCACGTCTGTCGTGTAACACTTGTTGATCGAAGCCCACTAGACTTGCTTGATCGGGCTCACGATGCATGAGCATGATCTTGTCGCTCAGATCGATTGCACGGTGCAATGCATTTCCTTGGTGGAATTATCAAGCTGACCTGGAATTATCAAGCTGACCTATGTAGAAGCACGACATTACAGGGTTTTGCTTATCTTCTACCGATGTTGGGAGGACTGGGCATGATCTGGTTTGCCACGATAAGAGTCTCGCAGCATCGTAGCAGCAATCGAGTCCCACATGAGTACAGCCCGATGAATGCCACGAGTGAAGCTGTCGTGCTCTGCAAAATGTCGTACTAACTAGGCGCGCCATCGCCAAGTAAAAAAGAATACCTTTGCGCCATCGGAGAATCAAGTGAGAAGTCATTTCATCAAAGATATCATAGATTCCCATGCGGGACCGCCAGACATGATAGGAGAGCAATAGGTAATGGAGGTTCGATGAAGCTGAACTCGTTAGCGCCGCGCGCTAGCTCTCTCCAAATTCCGCAGAGTGCGCCTTTCTCATCATCGACTCGAGGCGCGTCAACGTATCAGCGCATCTGCACCCGCACAAGCGACAAGAAATGGCCGACTCTGCCCCAGCCAAAAGGAAGTCCGAGTCGGACGCACACGGTAATGGCGATGCTAAGCGATCTAAAGTAAGACCATCCCAAACACTTTACCGAACACATGATTTTAGGACCACAGTCTCTAAACGCATATGCAACTTTGCCGTGCTGCATGATGCTAATGCTGTTTTGAAGGGTAAAAAGAGGTGGGAGATGCCAAGACGAGGAAATGCTGAGGTTCGACAAATCAACCCTGGTGATGTGGGTATCTGGGCTACATGTGCTATGAAGAAAGAAGCACCTACGGTCGCAGACCTGCGAGATCTGTTTCAGGGAGTGAGTTGGAAATTATTGCCGAATGCAGTTGCAGTCTTCACGATCGATATACATTGCTGACAAGCTTGAAGTACGCTACAAAGCTTTATGGCGAGCAAACCGCCAACGGGACAGCTGACGAGGAGGACTCTGACGCTGGCGGTGATATCGAGGCTGAAATCAACAAAGAGCTTGCCGAAATTCGTAAGCCAACCGTAAAGCCTCTCTTCACATCAGTGAAGCTGGATACTCAGTGCTGTAAGCAGTTCCTTCGTTAACCGTCCGCGATAAGCGTCAACCTAACTAGTGTAGTGGTGTTCTTCAAGACACGAGCGCCAGTAGATCCTGTCTCATTTGTTCACAAGATCTGCCTAGACACCGCAGACGGTGTTCAGCATAAAAATTGCCGTTTCGTCAAACGACTGACCCCAATCACGGGTATCGAGAAAGCCAACCAAAAGGGCCTCGAGACCATCGCAGAGCAGGTGCTTGCGCCGCATTTTCACGGGCAAGAGAACGCGGGGAAAAAGGTAAGATCGAAACGTCCAACCGCTGATGTCAGATGGTGGACCTAAGCACATTTCGGCTCGCTAACATGCTGTGAAACTAAAGTTCGCGATCCGACCCACGATCCGGAATAACAAAGACTTCAAGAGGGACGATGTTATCAAAACAGTCGCGGCTGCAGTGGGACCCGGTCACAAGGTCGATTTACACGGTTACGACTTGCTCATCTTTGTGGAGATATACAAGGTACAAGATGCCGCCCGATCCTGCATGCTGGTGACACGGAGGCTTGGCTTAGTCTTGACAGGTGCTGACGAGATCCAGAACATTATCGGTATGAGTGTCGTCGGCCCTGACTACGACAAGCTCAAGCGATACAACATCGAGGAGCTCCGTCAAGGACCGAGCGCGCAGACCACAGAAGCGGGCGTACCGCCCACACCTACGGAAAGTACCTGAGATGATTTGGAGTCGCAGCGACAACATTAATAGCTCTCAATTCTGAGGCTGCCGAATGTGCGGGTCTCGGTCCATTTGTTTGCAGCTAACGGTTGTGCTTGCGATGGAGCAAAGCGAATCTCGCTCGTCATAATCTTGAGAAACGACAAGATACCGTGCTTCTTACTACCTAGCATCCGCTCAGATGCATGGTCCGCGGTGCTGGAACCGAGGCGAGGCTTACATGGGTATCTTCCGGCTCCACTACGTTTGCAGCCTGCCAACTCGGAGGATGCTGCAAAGAAACGATTCGGTCTGGCCAGATGGGGAGTTTGCTAGAAGCCAGTGAGACGCTGAATGCACATCTCAATTCCGCTCATCCTGGTCGTGCCCGCACGCGTGCCCGCACGCGTGCCACACGCCACCCCCTGCTTGCTAGATGAAGCACATGCGCTCACTCACCGTTTGTTCAGGTTTTATCGCCTTGCCCTATCGTCGAGACGTCGAGTTTCAAGATCGGACTGGCTTCTCTTTGTTCAATGTGACCTATCAGAGCGCACAATAGCCGACCGATACCTCGGGGGGTCTAACCCAACACGGAGACCCTTGACGAACGGTGACTGCGCCGCTCCCATACCATGGACGCCTCTCGCATCTTCAACCTTGCCTTGGTTCTCGAGGAAGTACTATTCGCCGCAAAGTAGATCCTGGGTCTAAATCCAGCTGCACGCGTAATGTGCCCTTACCGAGCGTGGCTGACCAAATGCTTCATGATGCGAATGGGGCGTGTACCTCATTCAAACCATTCGAGGTCATAGGCATAATGCAATGCGTTGGCAGTGGTGCCTAATGCGTATGCAACGATTATGATAGCGTTGCTCTGGACTGTACATCGGTCGGACTTGTTCGGCATACTTGGAATCGATCTACGAAACATTCCTTTAACTGAAGACCGTGGATGCTGTCGAGGCTGTTTCAGCTGCAAGAAAACGACACTGCTAACTCTTGACTTTGTTCTTCACAGCATAAGAGGATCTCAAACCAACGGGCCGGCCCTGACCTGCAGCTAGCGAACTCTCCTCCAAGCCAGAATCTCGCTAAAAGATCCGTCTTACCGTGTCCGCTGCCCCAACCCAAGCCTTCATAATGCTCTTGCCCCCACTGGACGTCGTAGTATACCCAGCCTTCGCCATGAGTCGCGGAGCTGGAACCTACGCAAGTCGTCCACCACGACCGTCTTCTACAGTCTCATCAACATCCTCATCCTCGTCGACATCATCTCGAGCATATAGCGCATCGCCAGACTTCCTGAGTATTCAAAAGCTTGTCCATACTATCTTCCGGTCTTCGAAGATCACAGTACAGCAAGCCGAACGGTTACGAAGCCGCATTCACCAAGTTTACTTGACCAAGCTCGCAGGCGACGGTTCGCTCGTACTCAAGTGCTTGCCAGCAGGGAGCACAAGACTATTGCGCCATGAAAGACATACCCTTGATACCGAAGTCAAGACGATCGAAACGTTACATGAATACACCCAGCTCCCAGTACCTCGAATCATCAAGTACGACAACCATGGGGGACTGTTCGGCTCGCCATTCCTCATCATGACCCACCTCCCGGGACGCAGACTTTCAGAGTTAGCACCACATCTCACAACTATCGAACGTAATACAATTGACCGCACTCTGGGCTCATATGTCCGCAGCTTATCGTCACTCTCAGCAACACAGTTCGGTATGACACACCGAGTCTTCGAGCGCAAAGGCTGCAAGTCTTGGCGTGAGGCTTTCCTTGCTCTCTTGGAGGGCGCATTAAGAGATGGCGAAGATATGCTCGTCACAGTACCGTACGACAGTATCCGCTACTACGTTGCGAAGTACGCACATGTCTTGGAGGAGGTCACAGAACCGAGACTTGTCGCCCTAGACGTCTGCAGGCCAGACAACATTCTTGTCGACGAGTACACAAAGCGAGTGACCGGTCTTGTCGGTTTCTCAAACGTCATCTGGGGCGATCCGCTTCTGAGTGGAGGTATTGCAAATGGCAGTGATGCGTTCTTCGAAGGGTTTGGCGAGTGCCCTGTGCGAACCGGCGGTGTCAAGACCAGGATGTTGATGTAAGTCCTTACCTCACATCAGCCGATGTATTCACATGTACTGACTTCATCATAGGTACACAGTCTACCGGTCGATAATTACGATTGTTGCGCACCACTACCGTCCTCATACCACAATCGATGAGCTAGGAGTACGGCGCGAGCTCGTGTGCGCACTGAACGAACTTGCACGGATGTGAGCAGATGTTTACATTGCGATCACGTGTCTGCACAACATCGCATCGGCACTCATCAAACTTGCACGTTCAACAATATCTGCGACATCCTCCAAACGCACGCAACATCCATCGACTACTTCCTTTATCCAACATCACTCACGGTCACGTTGTTATGATACCACGAGCACAATTTCAAGGCCGGCGTAGATCTGGGCAGCACTGGCGTACGGCGTTACTTCCCTTTTCAGCGTACAGGTTGCTGCAGGCGCTCCTGAGTGCAAGCCACTTTGCTCAGGGTCGTGACTTCGTGTATCGATCCTGCTAGTACCATCGGTACTCCAAAGCGTTCTAGAAACATCTAGCGAATCTCCAGAATGCACACACAATCAGATATAAACTTGAAACCGACAATTGTTGTATGGTGACCTACTAGTTTCCTGCATACTGTTCTAGCAGAACTATAAAGGGACCCTCGTCCCTACCATACATACAGCATACCCATGCACAGTGTGATGCCTCGACGTGATACCAGTAGCATAAAATCATCAGAAATCTCGCAAGCATCGACCTCTAACCTTCGCTCCAAAGCGAGTACGAAGCATGCACACGTCATCACCGCAAACATCAAATCATATTCAGCAAGCATACATTACTCGCATGGACTGGGTGAAGCGATAGTGCGTGGATCAAGCGAGACAGTCGCACCCTGCGGCGCTTCCTGCTTCGCTTTACAGCAAGATCAGGCTGATTGCGCTCTACGTTCTCACTGCACGTGTTTGGGTACGCACACGCGGCCCCACGCCCGCGTTTGCGTCCTTCACTGCGCCGCCCGTCTCGTCAGCTGCGGAAGCGCTGCCTTTCGGACCGCGGACCCGCTTCTCCCAGCGAAACGAGTGCGTCTCCACTCCCACCATACTGCCCACCCGCCGTATGCAGACCCCATCGTCTTCATTTACCCATCCACTCCCCATCCCATGTCGATGATGGTTAAGGTGGATATAATACTCGCCAACCCATGCGCCCGTTAGCACCCAAATGCTCCTTTCGCTCACCCCTGCTCTTCGCGCCTGCTTCCAGAACACTCGCTCCCGCCTCGCTGACTCGTCCAACCAGAGCGCGAGGAAGCCTGTCCTTCGCTACTTATGTCCAAACACAGCCTAGCTCCAACAGGGATACACCACCACACGTGAGATGTCGCTGACCATGCTTTCAAGGCGCGTCGCTTGTTGATACAGATTAGGACGTCAGATGGGGCGCAGCTACGCCAGGTACGCGGGAGCGGGGCGTTGTGGAGATGTGAGGTTACATCTCTACACTGCGGGTCGATACGTACCCAGAGTTTCGCTTCCTTCTCGCCTACCCCGGCTGTGGTACTTGTGTATCCATGTACCTCTATAATGCGTTGT
The DNA here is from genome assembly GCF_010094145.1 of Didymella exigua CBS 183.55. Lineage (NCBI taxonomy): Eukaryota > Fungi > Ascomycota > Dothideomycetes > Pleosporales > Didymellaceae > Didymella > Didymella exigua. The sequence goes on from NW_022984786.1 coordinate 827,020, forward strand.
AATTTCACTATCGCGAGGAATATGTGAGCACTATCTAGACTTGGTGTTGACACTGGAGCAACTTCCAGATACTCGTCTGACGTGCGCAAGTGTGTATACAGACCAGAGTGTTGGGTCTGGACTCGAACATTGAGTGTAGATGATCTTACGCGGCTATCGAGATATAGGCTTGTTCTCCTGTGATCTCCATGCATGTATAAAGTTTCCGTAGACAGGAAGCAGGCGTTGGGGACACAGGGGTCGCGGGATTGTGGAGTGGTTCGACCATCACAGGTTGCAGAGTAAGAAGCCTGTCTTGGAGACGAAGTTATAGATCAGGAGTTTTAAGCCTGAGGACAAGGCTCGAGAGCTGTGTGTGATACTGTTCTATGTTTGTGATTAAACATTACATATGTGCGGTCAATCAACAACGCAACGCCCCAGTCACGCATACTCCTTTGACTCCACTCACAATGGGTCATCGCCAAGCCAGTCATCGGGATCCTGCTCTGGATATCTAGGCCCTGGAATATCCTTTCTCGGATGACCCTCACACTTCATAGTCCGCGCCAGCTGCCGCCTTGTTTGGCTTTCAAGAATGTCGCGCAGAAACGCATCTGTGCTTCTGCATCTAATGACATAGGATCCCCTCCTCTTGATTCTCTCATGCTGCTCCGCAGTCGAAGTATGTGTTAATGAATGCGTACTCTCTTTTGAATACATTATCGGCGACCATTTCGTGACTTGCGGTTCCGCCGTGCGGGTCCTGGATATTGGCTCAAGGAGGACAGGTGGTTGGTCTCGCGTCGTTCTTGGCTTCCGCTGGAGCTTGCATGTCTTGATCCTGACTGCTTCATCTACTGCTGCTTGGGCTTCCTCAACGTTATCCGTGAGATTACCCTGTTCGTTGAAGACTGTTTCGAGGTGGTATCTAAGGTCCATAGCGCAGCAACTGTCTCGGTCAACCACTTGTGAGGGGTCAGGAGCCCATTGCTCCACTAAATACTCGGAAGAGCCAACTGCTCTGGTCTCGAAGTAGTCAAGGACATGGTTACGATCGTACTTGGAAGTGAGGAAGAGAATGCGATCCTTGTTGCTGTAGTCCACTTCGAACCTCGGTGAGGAATGTAAAGTGAAGTCGACAAGCTGACCAGGATGAGCTTCTGGCGCCCCAACTCCGCTGGAGAATGATCTTGATATCGGCGTAGTAGGCTGAGACCGCTGCATTGGAATAGGTGAGCTCATAGTAGAGTATCGATCGTGTGGAGACTCTCTTGCCACATCGGGATTGGAAGAGTCGTGACGCTGGCGCTTTAACGATTTGCTATGAGTATTTGTGAAGGCCTTTGAAAGTGAGTGACAGGAAGAATGAGGACTCAGAGGTCTGCAATAGTCGTCGTCATCGTCACCCTGCGTCTTGGGCCCAAAGTCGAAGTCTTTCCTGAACAGCTTGTCAGGCCCGGGGTATCTCTCCCGCCAATTCCTCGCCAGATCCTTGATGTAGGCTGGGACGTCCTCCAATCTCTTCTTTTTCACCGCCATAGCCCTCTCTTGTTTTGCCTTTTCCTTCTCCTGCTCTTTCCGTCTTCGCTCTTTCCTCTCATCGACTTCACGCTTCTCATTTTGGTTTCGTATATAGTCCGCTTGCGCCAGATTTCTTGCAATCTCATCACGTAGGAACCCTTCGGTCAAGTACGATACCAGAGAATGCTTGCGAGTGTCTGTCTTCTCAGCCTTCCGGGAGGTAAATTGGTCGTCCAAAACCTCGCAAGTAGGACGAGGGGATAGCGATCCCGTCGCTGAGCGCAAGTTGAGCTGCCTCAATTTTTGAATCGGCGGTCGTGAACCTATTCGTTCACCCGTGTGCTGCGACTGTGGTAAAGGGGATTTTGGTGGAAGTTTAAGTGCGTCGGGAGTTGGAGATGGTGTCACTTGATACCATAGCGGGTGCACTGCAGGCGCCTCAATTGACGACGTTGACCGCTCCCACGGTCTCACATTGCGTGCTGGGTATTTGTCGGTCGCTGCTAACTCGTTTCCAACCCTTGGGTATTTGCGGTCCCAATCGACAACGCGTTGAGCAATGTCCATGTCATCTCCACGCTGAAGACAGGAGAGGTATGTCGCTCTACCATCATAAATCCCTATGTTCGGATAGGCCGTATCGTACTTGCGCAACTCTGGGTCTCGTGCTGACACCGATCTGCCTGTTACGGGATCTGCACCGTTTTTTGGACAGCGTTGAGTGGTGACTATGGGTATGCCCAGGAGCTTCCTATACTGGACTGCTTGCGCAGTGCGGATCTCATTGTCGAGTGTCATGGGGTTGGTAAAACGTGAGTCGGTAATGCTTGCAACGTAAAGTAAAGGGCCCAAGATTCCAATTTTCAGTCTATCAGAACGGCTCACGTATCATCAGGTCAATTTGTAGACTCGAGACGTAGCTGACGTATCTATACCATGGCTCAGTATGAGGCTGCACGACATCACGGCTGCGCTGTGAGCCGAGCCAGCTGCGACCGGCATCAGCCAAGCTAAAGGCTGCGATTGAAAGCTTCCGGGCAGGTCGAATGTCTTATCGATAGTTCGCAGACCGCTGGAACAACAAATACCACAAAGGCAGCGGTCTAGATCAAGGCATCAGCTACCCGAGGCTGCGCACTTTACGGCATCCAGCAGTCTGACAGACGGTCATGCGTGACGAGCCGCAACAGACTGTCTTCGTTGTGGGTTTGCCGGGGGCTTAAGTTGATCTCTGGGCCTCTCTTAGGTAGCTGCGGGCCTTCATCGGAAGCTGATAGGGACTGGAATATGGTGGGGCCTGGCTGAAGTCGGACTGGCAATGCGTTGTTCCTAGACCTTGTACGCCCCCCCCCCCCCCGGGAAGCCCACAACAAAGCCGTAGATATGGCTCTCCAGCGCTACAATACTACAATACAGCGCTTATTATCAGTGTGTACACAAAGCAAGGTGTATGCTTATGTTGAATGTCGTATTGTTCCGGACTCGCTGCCAAGTACCTGCACCTGCATGATGTGCAGCAGTACCATGGTTACGAAGCGGGGCCCAGACGAGAAGATCGACCTTGCCGATTGATATCGATCGATGAGCCTCCGAGTCTTGGGTATAAGGAAGATGTGAGTCGCTGCAGATGTCACCGATCGGCGCAGTCGAGAAGAGTGCTTGTTCCTTTCGTGTGGGTTTAAAGTTGACGCGATCACTGGCGAGGTTGCGATAATTGGACATGACGGGCACTTTACGGCATGGCCAGATCTGGGTGTATCTCGACAAGGCCCAGAGCTCGTGGAAGAACATTCAGCAGCAGCTGATGACTTGATGACGTTCGATCTCAGGATTCGAGGTAGCATCGAGGTAACAGACCGTATGGTTGCTCGACGCATTGGGCACACTTTCAGACATACAGGTATGCGAATAACCAGCAATCGAATATGAGTCGTTGAAAGACACCTCGGTATCGATAATCTGGTTTGAGGGCTGCTGTGGTGTTGGCGAAATTGATGTTGTTAGCGACTGCCCAGTGGCTGTGGTGTTTGGCGCTGATGGGCAGCGAAGGCAGGTGCCAACACCACGCATGGACTCACCTGCCTCGAGAAAGAGCATGCATTTCTTGGCATCCGACCCTAGTTACAGTCTCAGCTCGCAGCATCTCTGACAACACTCTCCCAAACCCCCTTCCAATCCGGCTCTCCCCCTCCATACCGCGCTTCAAACGCGCCCATCGCCAGCCCGCCCAAGAACGGCCTAACAACCCTATCCACCAGCTCACCTCTTGCCATATCCAGCACGGTCGCACCCTCTTCAACCTCCAGCGCCCTGATCAATGGGTCCAAGAACAACCTCCTCAACGGCTCATCACCAGCATCTTCATTCTGCACAAGCGGTGCAACAAGCGGCGCACCCGTCTGACTCAGCACCTCACTGATCTCATCTGCCAGGCTCTGCAGTGCCGGCGGTGAGCTTGGCTTATACACAGCATCAATGGTATCGGTCAAGAAAAGCCATTCGATAAGCTGGAAGTCATCTGGGTCCAGCACAACAAGCTGGTCAAAGAGCTTGCAGGCCTGAATTATGCCGGCGTTATTGTAGTGTTCTTTATTGGGTGCATCGGGGAGGAGGGAGGAGAGGCTGCGTGTTAGCTCGCCGTTGACGACCGGCCAGACGGCGGCTAGGTGAATGGACGAGGTTTTAAGGATCACAGAGCGCAGAAGCACAAAGACATCTGCGCGGGTCGCGGATGAAGGCGATGATGCGGGCGTTGCGGTGAAAAGCTCGACGATCTTCTCCAGGATTTGGGGAATGGTGGGTGTGAATGCGTCTTCTGGGCTGGCTAAGATGAGAAGTGAGACGCGACGTAAGGTCGTTTGTGCCTTGCGATCAGCCTCTTGGCGTGCTGATGCAGCACCGACGCCAAACATGATGCCAGCTGTTGTCGGTGCTGTCAATCGTGACAAGAGTTCTGGCACACGATCCTTGTCGGACTGTGTCCATTGCGACAGGATCGGTAGCCATGCGTCCTGCACCAGACCGACGGACGTATTGAAAAATCTCGAGTCGTTAAAGGCATCGTAGATGTCCTTCTTCAGCAGCTTACTACCCTGTGCCACTTTCGTCAATTGGTGAAGCAGTTGCAAAGTGTTGGCAGATACATTGTCCGGGAATGACTTCGCTCGGAAGGTAGGACCAATGACTGATGTGGAGATGTCAGAGACCACCTTTGTGACTCGGTCTGTGTCTGCGAGGACGATAGGCAAGTTCGGTACGATGGATGTCAGTATGGCCACGATATCGGTAGCTCTCTTGTGTGCGTACACGCTTTTCGTTACTGATGTGGTTTTCGCATTCGGTGCTGAGTGATCTATATCTTGCGCGTAGCCCATAGGACGGGTGGTGAATGTTGCGGTCAGAATGCGTGAGAAAATGTCCTAAAACGTGTCAGATGAACAACTGGCAGCTTTCTCTCTGTGCAACTTACCGCCAACTCGCGCCTCATCTTTCGCTGCTCACCAAATGTCGTGTTGTCAACCTTCTGACCAATGATAGCGGTGAATTCAAGCAGACTCGGTAGTATTTGACGATGAGGTAGAGGATTCGCAAGCACGTCGCGCAAGAACAATGTACAGTCTTGCCATATCTCATCCATTGCATCATCCTCGAGTGACCTTGTGTACTCGACCAGGAACGTGACGAGATCTGTGTCTGACAGGTCAGATGTCAAAGTAGACATGCGGTTGGGGTCTAAAGCGTTTGGGTCTGTGCGGCTGTACACAGCGTTGAAAATTGCCGGAATAGTTAGCTTCGGCCTTGACCCGTTCAGTACGTTCAGCAGCCCCATGACAGCAGTCTCGTGAGCGTCTTCTTCAATCGTCTGTGCCCAGGACACTGCTAAAATTTCGAGACACTCTAAGGCTTCGGCAGCAAAGAGGTGTTCGAGGAGACGTCTTGCTCGATTGCGCATTCGTAGTGAGGTGTAGCTGAAGGATGATATAGAGGTAGGGTCTTGACGTTCCTGTGTAAAGCCGCCCCACGACCATATAGCGAAACAGATGCGCACAGTGTCCTGGAAACACAGTAACACCGTAAGCCTACTGTTGGCTGTTGGCGTCCTTGTCTGATTAGCCTCTGGTGCAAAGACACCAGAAACTACGTTGCTGAAGAATCCCTGAGGGGCCTCTGGCGATTTGTTGGCGGATGCTTGGGTCTCCTGAACCATCAGACGATCGTGTGCCTTAGCCAAAATCTGCTCTAGGCCATTGACTAGAGAGATAAGTGTAGTCTCCGGTGACTTGCCAGCCAGCGCTTCATGTCGTGCGAATGTAATCTTCAGTAGGTCGAAAGTATTATTGATCTCCTTGCAAAGGCATTCGACTAAAGGGAGCAAGTTTTGGAAAATGGTGTCGGCAAACATAGGCAACACCTCGATGAGGAACTGTACCCAATCATCGAGCACGAGTCGACTGGATGGCGAAGAGAATCCGAATTTAAGGCACTCAACCAATTGGGGTGGAGGAGGTATAGACGGTGGTGCGTGATCTACAGAATCTCTGTTCAAGGCTAGTGACAGCCGCGATCTATGAGCGGCAATTTGTGGTGGTCTCAGTTCCTGTGACTTCTCTTCAGGAGGCTGCATGAGACGTATTCGAAGCGCGGATAGGATTGCACCGAGCAGAAGGCTCTGTAAAGTAGGCACCGCGGTCCTCAGTCTGACCATGAGCGGAACCTCAATCTCTAGATCCCTCAGAGACGGAGCGAATGGACTCTGGTAGATTTTTGAGATAATAGAGATAGCTATCCGATGCAATTCATGGACATGAAGCTCAAGGACTGCATCAGCGATACCAGCTTGGATTGACAGGGCACCAAGACACTTTCTGACAAACCACTCTTGCAGGGACATTTGACCAGGCAATGTCGTGTCCCAGGCGGCAGCAGTCTTGGCCAACGTTGCCCAAGTGAACTGCGAGGGACGTTTCAGTATGTGAAAGATATGACTCAGATAGTACAGACACTCTCTGGTGTCGTCGCCTAGGCTTGCTGCATGGGTTGGCTTGGGATTGTTTTCAGGCCTCAGGTTCTCTATGGCTTGGAGACATTGCAGGGACTGAAGGTGCACAGCTTGTACCTCAAACACTCTGTTGAGAGTCGGCAGATCGAGCAGCCAGCTCTTCATGAAGGTGGAAACCTCCGTGCCTTCCTCGGCAAGGGTGTCAAGCAGAAGCAGGAGCGGTCGAGTAAGTACTGCGTGATACGTCGCCGGCGAGAAAGTTGGGGTTGGCACAGACATTCCACTTGGGCGTCGTGTCACACTTCCACGCTTTTCTGATTGCAGGCTGAGCTCATGCATGGTGTGCGTCCAGAGAACTGCGAAGCGCCGGCCATAATCTGGAATTGATGCAGTACTGGAGCCCTGCTGAATCTGCGATGCGACGATCGAGGAGATAGCTGCCTCGACCAAGCGGTCAGATGGCGAGATCGAGTGCAGTTGCAATATACACAAAGTAGCTTCGACATGGTACTTTGGCATGGTCGGCGACAAGTAATGCCATAAACATGCAATCAGCTGATGAAAAAGCTCAGATAGATTTGGTGCAGAGATGTATGGCTGTGACGGACGCGCGACTTGTAGAGCAACAAGGATACCAGCAGCAGCACTCAAGTGCGAGAATGGCACGCTGGTGATCAAATTTGATCTCGAGAGGGAATTCTGGAGAACAGAAGAGAACTCAAAATCGTCGATAGCGCCCAGGTCCTGTGTCTTGACGATTAGATTAGCCAGGATCTTGGATGGCAGCTCCGGCGAGTGCGACCACCCGTCTATTTGAAGTGCAGTCAGCGTTATATGTGAGGCCTGTCGTAAAGCGGCGCGGCCCACCACCCCAGGTTCGTAGAGACGTTCTGCTGACTCTAGCCCAGCTTGAGCGTCTTCGTAGAAGTTTGCTATCTGCTGCAGCACTTGAGTTCTCGAGGTACCGAGCTCAGTAGTGGTGTACTGCGCATTGGGAGCTTGCTCAGCCCTCAACGCTCGGTCAGGTACGATTTGAACAAGAGAGTCAGCAGTCTCGAGTGCTAAGGCGATGACCTCGATATCAGGTCTCGAATTGCGATCCTGGGATACCTGACCGAGTGAAGTCAGAGTAGCAACAATCATCAGCGGCATATGATGAAGTAGCATGTCCTCCTCCTTGAGATTGAAGCGCGCGAGAATAAACTTGGCAAGCTTCATCTGTTGCAGTGACTCTTGCTTCGATCTGGAGCCGTCCAAGGATGAAGTGACCAGCTGAGTCAATTTGCCCCAGATGAGACCGCTGTCAACGCCGTCGAAGAATGCACTGGCGCTTCTCATGACCTCGTCAACTTGCTCTTTGGTTGCATGTTCACTGTAGGACTGAACACTCTGTAGCGCAGGCAAGAACAGCTCGGGTACAATCAGGCCTCCAACTTCCCAACGGTCCATGAGGGACAGACACACTCGAAAAGGCCTTGCGCGCTCGACAGCTGTTTTGGTTTGTCGATTGATCATCTTCAACACGCTTGTTGTCAATGCAGCTAAACCGTAGCGAGAGAAATAAGCAGCGTGGACGGTAGAAGGGTCTGTGGATGTTGCGTTGTGTCGCTCTTGTGTAGGCGACTCAGCCCCCTCGCTGTTCTCAGCGGTCGAAGGGTCCGGTCCAAGAAACCATGCCCACAGTCTTCGATTCAGACTCATATCTCTGCGAGACACCACACTGGCAGCAGCAGCTACAAGGCGCTCAAGGTCTGTCTTGCTGATGCGTTGCTGCAGGACAGGAGACTCGAGTGGGAGGTGACTGACGATTAGATCCAGGAATCCTCTTTGAATTAGAAGCTGCGGATCTGAGAGACCTGACTCAAAGCATCGAATCAACAGACCTGGTTCTGGGTGTACAGCTGCCTCAGCCTCAAGAGATAGGCTTCCGCTTTGCATGCCATTCTTGGGAGCTGGAAGACCAAATTTGGGCAGTCGACGCGTCAGAAAAGCAAGTGCGCCTTGTCTCCTCGAGGCGTTGGTTATACTGGCGAGGAAGAAACACTGCCAGAAATGAGAGGCATGGCCGTTGTTGCTCTTCGCGTCTACCATGTCATTCGTCTGATCTTGCACAGCTCTGCGCAATTTGTCAAGTGCTGACACCATGCGTTCAAAGTCCTCGCTCGTCTCATCTTCCAGGCCTGGTAGTAGAGACAGTACTATAGCTTTCAGAGCTGGTCTCAGCGCAGCGCCGTCGAGCTTCAGGATGTGGTCCTCAAAGATGGAGAGAAATATCGGGCGCACCGAAAGCGAGGCGAACGAGAGTGTTGTGGCGAGGCCTGGGAGGTAGAGGGTCAGGTCACGGGCAAGCGGACCTTTCTGGGCCGTTGGTCAGCTTCTGCCGACTTGGGTCTTGAACATAGACATACTCCGATTGTCGAGAAGATGTAGGCATAGACCTCAAGGACCTTCTGGTGAACACCTGAGGGCAATGCTGGATTTAAGCACTGCGCTAATCGCAGTGCGACTGTATCGCTATGGGGGATGACAGGGGTCTCGGAAGGGTGCGCTTGCAAGGCCTACACACATTCTCGAATAAGCGCGCTGCCATAACAGGGTATCAAGGAGCAATTGACCTTCAACAGGCGCCCCAGGAAAGAGATGTAGTCTGCCCATTCCTGCTGCGCTGTGTCCCACAGGGCGAGCGTTCGTTCAACACCGAGTGCATATCGCCGAAAGGGTTTGTCCTTCTTGTACAAAGCTGACAATTTAGTCAGCCTGCCTTGCTACGCAACAGCGTGTGGATGTCATGTACCGTCTTCTGCAGCGTTACGCGTTGCCCGTGGTGCTGGCGAAGAGCGCCCCGAGCCTGGTGGTGAGAACAACTGCAGGTTAGCAGTGGAATCAGCGGCCATTCTGGGTCTGGCAAGAGGTCGAGTGTCCGTTCAGTGTGCTGTCTGCACGGGACATGTCGTTGCAATACGATGTTTGTATGGTGTACAATTGCTCGTTGCCTGTTGTCGCGCGCTGGAGCTAGCATGCTCGGCGAATGTGAAACAAAAGCGCCGACATTCGTTACTCACATGTGCGAAAGGAGCGACCCACGACTCCAACATCAGCAGTCGCTCCCAGACCCTGCCCCATGACTTGACAGAACCTCCTGACGGGCTTCATGGCCGCCCGCGCACCCCATGGACCAAGATCCCTCGGTATGATGTTCCCGCGACCGCAACGCCTTCAGATGCAGCTAACCACGATGAGGCCGCACAAGGCCACCCTCCCCCACATCATGGCCACTGTCATGGACCTATATACACCGACCCTCCGCCCTCCTACGAAGACGCGACTCACTCCTCGACTTCACCTCTCCTTGTGGGTTCGCCTCCAGACTATGGCGCCTTTCGAGCCTACGTCGACCCATATGAGTCCTCTGAGGCCAGCACTGAGGGCGACGACAACGCACAGTACCTGTCAGAGCGCATAGGTCAAGCGTTTGCGTTCGTGATACTCTTGGGCATCCTGTATCTATTCTGGAGTATCGTCACCCAACCTGACCCGGACAACCTCTTGCATGTCTATGTATGAACCAACGAACTATATCCCTGGAAGGGCCCAGGGATACCCCGATGACGAGACCCAGGGTATGGAATGGGGGGATATGCTTGGTTCATGGTAGGCGACTCTGGCGATAAAGAGGAATCGACTGGTCAAAGGGCTGGCTTTTCCGTATGTTATGCCTATTCGATGTCTTGACTGGTGGTGATATCAGTTTGAAGCAATCAGAGCCTTGCCGTATCTGCACCACTCAACACTCATATGGACAGTGGACGGCACACATGTGCGTGCGCGGAGAAGAATTACACAAAGCTGGCGGTGTGCTTGTCAGGAGGCATGCCAGATCCCAGCTATGCTCGCATAGAGTTGGCGGACGTGACGGAATACATCATACGCATGCCCAAGGAATGTCATTGTCTATTTCTTCACCTACACTCCCACGCAACATGCTCAACATCCATGCATGGCGCAGTCGACTAGTGGTCTTCGACTGCGCAGGCGCAGCACAGCATAGATACCCACGTTCCAATCTGCCATTGCACGATCGAAGGTTTGCAGATACGTTAGCTCTCTCCGACTGTTTTGTTTGGCCGATTGATCGTGCACGCTAATTGTTGCAACATCTTGATTCTTGACACCAACATCGCTTTGTAAGAACCATTATCGGCCTGTTTACCACCGAGCGCTTACTGTACGCTACTCAGCCCTACCAGGTCATTTACGTCCAGCATCCAGCAGTTGATTGCGGAGGCCGTCCGGGTCTCACAGCATGTCAGACGCGCGACTGGCGTTGGTGCTTTTAGTGCACGCCTCTTACGCCCCGTGAACAACATCGCGATCAAAGATAATCGCCCTGATTCTTGGTTCTTTCGTGTGCACTGAAAGCTTGTCATGACGATCGCATCCCCACTTTGAGGCTTCTTTGCGACACAGCAGCTCCTACAGCAGCTTTGTCGATCTCGGCCTCCCCGAGCAGAGATCTGCAGTCTTTGAGAGCCCTTCCCAGACCTTCACGTCGCCTATAGACGGGCCGACCAGGAAGCTGGTATTACTTTTCAATTCCTTTAGCTTGACTCTCGCGGCAGCGCGAGCCAACCCGCCACTTTCGGCAAGGCGAATACGATGGTCGACCGTTTTGGGCGTTGCTTAGCACTGCAACTCTTTGCAAGAGTGGGGTTTCGCGCTCACTTCCGCCACAACTGCGCGTCGCTGGGCGAGTGACAATAGAGAGCGCTAGCTTAAGTACTGGTTCTACCTGCTAGGCGAGTCAAAATCTCACATTATCAAGCGCTGTGGCTGCAGATTTCGTTGGTCTGTTCGAATTGTTAGAACCATGTCACTGAATCACTGTACGATAAAGCTGAGGTGTTAATGCGCATGCAAGAGCAGTAGATCAATGGGTAGTCAGTCTTCAATTCAGCGCCAGTGCTTCGCTTCGAGCAAGCTCATTCGATCCGGTGTCTAAGTAGAGGCTCACGGTGTTATGCTTTCCAGCGGCTGACACTGTGGTGCTAGACGGCTGAGACGCCGATGCCTTCACCCGACTGTTTAGAGCCAGTAACCTTACAACAATAACGGTACTTTGGGAGGATACTATATAACTTTCATCAACAGACTACCAGTGAAGCAGATTAAGGCAAAGGCGCTGAGATACATTTGAAGACCGCTATCTCACTGTAGCTTCTTATTCCGTTAATGTGATATTGCCAAGTCTTAGATTACGCATGTAAGATTCGGTGTGTTGGGCAGAGTACCAAGACCAGAGTCTCCGACATTTGGCGCTACAGTGGTACAGTATGTAATCTACATCTACTATTGGTGTAGTCCGACGCAAGCTGACTGACACAGATATGCATATGCATCCGCATCTATCTCACCGCAACCTGATATCGGTCCGGTGGACTGTGGCTTGCTGTATTTTTTTGCACAACTCGTGCATGCCTTGTTGCCAAGCTGGACAGCGAGGCATTCGCTGTCCGCTATTGGGACATGAACTATGATATATGCAATTTGAAATCTGGGCCGGTTTCGAGTGGGTCAGGCAGGATGGGTGCTTAACCAGGGTCAATCACGGCCTCAGAGCAACTAGGGAAGAGGTCAATATTTGGAGAGAAGAACTACTTTCTATGAAATTGTCTGGTCGCGCATACTATGCTACGTCAAACGAGGGTATTATAACAAACGAAACTCTACACCTACCACCTATTATTATCATACTGTCATCTCGGTCCACATTGATAATGCCAACGCCTCCATCACCGCATTCCTGTACCAACACCATGCTTACACTTCAATTTCACATACCCCACCACTTCAAACTCTTCTTCAGTCCACCTGGCGGCTTCCCTCCAGGCGGTCCACCGCCCCTTACTCCCCAGTACCCCATACGCCCCTCGACCTCATCCGCACCTCTACACCTCGGCTTAGCGTGATCTTCAAACGTGCCTGTCGGCCATATCGGGATGAAGCACACCTCCTCATCGCCACAAGCTCCACACTCCTTCCAGCTCGTCCAGCCCAGCCACTCCACCAGCTCAGCAACAACTTCAATCGCGTGCTCGGCGTACACGGCAGAGTAAGCGGAATGCGGCGCCGGGCTGGCTGCGATGCTTAGAGAGGTGAGCAGCGTGTCACAGATCCGCGTCCCGACTTTGTGTAAGGCGCGATGTGCGAGAGGAGGGACGGAGCCCGGCGGGATGCTGAGTAAGGGGAGAGAGGGGACGATTTGTGCGACGCAGCGCTCTGTTTCGCGCGTCGTGTTCCTCTCGCCGGATATGAAGGGGCTTAACAAAGCTGTGAGATACTGCGCCAATTGTTCCTTGTCCTTGCGGAACGTGCGTATGGTGGTGATGTGGTGTAGCGGCGCGGAGTAGCGGGCGACTGCCATGTCGGCAACAGCCTGCCAGTCGCGTCCCGGATGCGCGTTCCAGTCCTTACTGAGTATGAGTGAGGTAACGTCGTCCTTGACGTGCGCCAGATCTGAGGGTGAGACGTTTGTGAGCCGCGGCATACGCACATCGGACTGCACATCGTTCTCCCACACGCCTTTGACATCGGGATATGCGTACACGCTAACGAACGCCCCGTAGTCAACGCGCACCCGTCCCCCGCCGATGCCGTGATACCGACTCGCAACAGCCTTTGTGTATTCCCACCCGCCCATTGGGCCCCTTCCTTGCTCACTGGGATTGACACTTATGACATCGGTGCGTTCCAAGTGTGCTTTGAAATCGCAAAGGATGATTTCGAATCCGCCCTCCAGTCTGATCACGCCGTCGATCTTGCCTTGCCAGATAGTGTTCGCAAGCTCACAAAGACCTTGAGCGCGCGCCATCTCGCCGCCCATGGGCCCGCGGGGGTCAGAGGAGGACAGGTTGAGGAGAAGGAGGTCCTGCGTGTCTAGGGTTCCGTTGGAGGTCTTTCCCGCCGACAGTCCATCGATGTAGAGCAGGTGCAGGTCGTGGCGAGGTCGGTAGGTGTGCAGGTAGCCGGCCTTTTCTTGGGGTACAAAGGGAGGGGAGTCGGTGAGGGGTTGCTGGGTCTCACGTTTCAAGGGTAGTCGACTTCGAGACTTGGGAGAGCGTAACTCGATAGACTCAGCATGCTCCTTATATTCCTTGTTCCCGTGACGCTCCAGCGGGGGTGGGCCAAGGTGGTCGTGATATTCAGGCGGATGGGGACCACGGTGATCGGGTGAGCCTTCGTAGTGGCTGTGGTGTTCTGGGGGAGGTGAACCATGATGATCGTGATGCTCAGGCGGAGGAGGGCCATGATGCTCAGGTGAGTCGTCGTGATGGTCTCGGGGTGGTGGGCGGCGGTGCTCAGGATCCCATGGCCGTCTTGGTCCCTTGTTTGGACGCTCCTTATGAGGAGGAGGAGGATATGGCTTGTAGATATGACCTGGAGGTAATGGCGGCGGAGGCCTGTGTTCACGGTGTTTGCGCGATCCGCGCTCGTGATCTGCGGGTGGAGGGCGACAATCAGTACCGTTGCATAGCTTATGCTCAATAGGCGGCGGAAGTCGATGATGCCCGTGACCTTCTTCATCGTGCGGTGAGCGGAAGTCTGGCCTGTCGGGGTGTTTATTGTGGTAAGGCGGAGGGGGTGGCCCATGTCCATGTCCATCTTCGGGCCTACGCTCGTGCTCTGGCGGTCCACGATGCCTCCAGCCCTCTCCATCATGCGCGACCTCATCTACGTCAGAATACTCTTCAGTAGGAGGTCCTTCGCCCGGCGGTCCTCCTTCACCAGGTGGTGGTCCTCCTGGTCCGCGTCGTCCCTGTGGGCGCGCAAAAATGAGCGCATGCTCTGGCTCGAAGGCAAGCCATTGCATTCCCTTGATAAAATCCGGATCTGACGTGCCATGGTACAATTGCGTATCTTTCGGCACAGTCGCGAGGAACAAAGACATACCATTATGGTTGAGGCTGCCTCCCCATTGGCGCATCGAAGAGTGGATCGCATTGAAGATGTGGTTTGCATTACAGACTGTGGCACCGCTCGAATTCGCAAAGGTTGGGCTGAATAGGGCGGAAAGCGACAACAAGGAAATGGGCGCGTTGCGATGCATCTTGACTGCAAGTGAGAGCTGTACGCTGCTCACAAGCGTTGAAACCGAAACAAAACAATCGCTGAACAGACTCGAGAGGAAATAGAAGCAGAAACAGAACAGCAAAAGGAAGCAAGCCTTACCTACGTGTGCGTATACGCGGCTCTACGTGGACAAATTTCTCGCGACGTCCTTTCGAGCTTCACTTACGCGGCCTCTGGCGAATGTGATGGCGAGCGATGCTCGAATAGGCTACGGTCGTCGCACGACCTGATTGATAAGATCGTTGGAATCTATTGGCTGATGTGGCCTGGAAGCAGTTCCGTTGCTGACTTCTACATCTTCGACTTCTTGCATACCTAAGGTACTAGAGTCAAGAGTTTGAAGTCGCGGTCTTTCGTTATGCAAGTGAGCAGGACGACATCCAACATCCTCAAGAGACGATCTTGCGGTTCAACATGGTCGGTCCGATTTTGTTGTACGGGCGGGTACTCTTCCGCTTGAGTGTAGCTCAAGAAGAGCTGAGGAGCGCGTCAAGCGCTAAAGCACGGCCGTGTACGCCGGCTACTGTGCCACATGCAAGCGTGTACCTTGCTGAAGGCCGATGAGAAGGAAGTCGTGCAATGGAAAGACGAAGCTTTTCCCGTCACGGAACAACCTTGAAGAGCCGGTTTTGTGCACCTCGCCCCGAGATGAAGATCTCAAGAGCAGGTCGGAAACAGCAGACTGCGCGAGAAGATTTTTATCCGCGTTAGTTTCCATCGCAACAAAGAACTGGGCAACGAACTAGTTCGGCGGCTCTCGCTTTGTACCGTCTCGTGCCGCCCGTCAGTTTTTATGCTGTGGCTAAGGCTGCTAAGCAGTCAGTGGAGCTTCAATAATGCACCACGCTGATGTTGAGTCAGTTATCGTTCGATGGCTTCCAATAATGGTTCCGGAGCGTAGAAGCTATGGAAGGATTGGATATGCCAGCTCGATGCGGGTGTAAGAGCCACCGGTTTTAGTTGTGACTCGTGGATAATCCTCCTTGGTGTCTTCGGCTCGCGAGTATTGCGTGATAGGAGGACTGTCAGTCGGCGAAACATTGAAGAAATTGTGGACTCAGTGACCTGCCGGGCCTGGATGCAGAGAATCGTTGTGTGGGCGCGTTCTGCCTCCAAGGGGCGGCCGGAGACGGTGTTCGCGACCGCCGACCGGTGCTTCATTATTGGCCATGTTGCAACGCCAACGATACGAGAACCCTGACAAGTCATATGCGTGGTCAATCGTTGGTGTTGCAGATGCACGTCATTCCATACCGCTGGAGAGGACGTTCACATAGGAGGCCCAGTAAATCGCATTGCCTCCCCAAAACTGTTAGACACCCGGCCACAGCTTGTAGAAAGCTGCTCCCTGCATGTCACAGTCGCGTGTGACACTAGGATCATCGCCGAACATGGTGTAGGATTCTTTAAAATTGCGCTTAGGATGTTGGAAGGGGACAGCGCAAAGTGGGGGGAAGTGGGTGATGGCGTTCGACCAGCCTGCAGGCCCAGAGATCGTCTTGTTAGACACATTAGATACGCTATTTCACTACGCTAACGCTTAAATTGCCGAGTTAGTCAGTCACGAGTGAACCCAAGCTCAAGAGACAGTTGCTACTGTCAATTGACGACGTGCATGATGCAGGCACTCAAATTGGATGTCTGACAGCTGTAACCTCAGGCGGTTGGAAATTCCCGTGGGTTGACTATTGCACGTGTGTGTTCGGGGAAAGTCTTTGTATGTGGTGAGCCTCGCAGTATGATTCCTATTACGGTATCCATGGCGTAGCGTAACCATTGCTGCGGGTTTCTACCACCCCTGATCACTTTGCCAGTGAAAGTCGGCCGCCGAAGGTCGCGTCAACGGCGTATTCACAGCGATGACAGGATTCCCGCCCTGCACGGACGCCGTCGAGCTTAAATCTAAAATCGTCTCTCCAGCCATGCCGCTTCACAATTTGCTCCTAACATCCGTGAGAGCTTGCTGACCGTTTGTGATGTAGTCGTGCATCTCAAGTATAGAGTACCAACGCAATGCCCCAGCCCCCTCATGTCCAGAACAACCACTGGTTTCAGAATAACAAAGAAGAAGATTGGCTATGAACCCTCACCACAGTGCGGCACAAAATCGCGGGATGGACCCGTTTGGGCATGCGCAAAAGAGGTCCAATGGATCCTTATCCAACGTATTATTCCTTCCGATGCGGTACGGAGAAGATCTGACTGTGTTGTTGTCTTGGTCCAAAATAACCGACCTTCCATAGCCACCACCACGTTTGCCGTGCACGGTGCCCTCGATCCGCAGTGCAACTTGTATCCACCAGACGGGAAGAGACTCCACGATGCTCGATACAATAATGAGCTGCTTCAAGCGGCAAGCGCTTGTGTGCGCGTCTGTGTGTTCTCGTATGATAGCGGGCGGGCCGGCGGTCCCCTTAGTTCGCAGCGTATTCTGCTTTGACCACCTAAACCGGTGAGCTTGACGGAGCAGCACGCAGCTACATGCAGGCACCACGGAAACACACACCCGTGGCTATGATTCGCCGGGCGCATCCCTCCACTTGGAGCATGGCAATTGCAGGGTCTCGACCATTCAGGTTTCGGGTGGAACCCATATTAAGTCAGCCTTGTTC
The DNA here is from genome assembly GCF_010094145.1 of Didymella exigua CBS 183.55. Taxonomy (NCBI): domain Eukaryota; kingdom Fungi; phylum Ascomycota; class Dothideomycetes; order Pleosporales; family Didymellaceae; genus Didymella; species Didymella exigua. The sequence continues at coordinate 844,261 of NW_022984786.1, forward strand.
GTAGAATCAGGCCCCCAGCTAGTACTTTGTGGGTCCTACACCAAAGACCATATGTGGAAAAGATCATTCGGCAGAGGCAGTTTCGGCACGAATTTTGATCTCACGAATGCCGGCGAGAGAGGCGTCGTCATGTTGAATAGCGCTCCAACTTCTGTGCTCATGAGTGGCATGGTGCTGATCTGAGAGAGCTGTGAGAACTGTACGGGCGGAAGACTCAGGAGACGAAATCGAGATCGGAAGCAAATGAACAGAAAGCGGAATGACATGGCTTTGGGCTAGCTATTCTAGGCAGCAGCGCCGCCGTATGCATCTATCCACATTATGTCCCAACAGAGTCTACCAATGTATGGGTGTATAATATCTCCACAAAAGTGATGTGAACGCCCGGGCATGTAATGCAGAATGTGCAGCCAGCCGGCGACTGCGGGTATACAATTGAGCGAATGTTGAACGGTGAAAAGCGAGGGTATCTTGAATCGTTAGATGGCGGTAGACCAGCTACACAGGCGTAATGGTCATCGCGAGGGCGAAATTTGCAGCTTTGTCAAATGGAAACGATGGGAGTCGTGCGGGTTCGTTGTTGGCAGACCGTTTCAGTTGGCAAGTGAAAACGTAAGAGGCACAGCGATCGGCAATGCAAAAGCTTTGTTCTCAAGCTTCGTTACGATGCCGACGATGACTTTCGAGAAGCTTTGTGGTGTATCCTCTTAACGTGGTCTCTCTGTGAAACATAGTCAGCGTGTTGCTCGGCCCAATGCAGTAAATGGGCAAGTCGTACCATATTGTCGACCCGACTGAAGACCCTGTCACATCCAGCCCAGTCGCACAAGACGCCGGGGTTATGCTTCGCCTCGTGTCGTGCTAGGTCTTTTTTGCTTGAGAAGCCTCCACCGGTAGCTTGAGGGCACTCTGCGTGCCTGCAAAAGAAATTTTTGCTATGCCTTTTGTGATGCTTGCGAAGGTCGCAGCCCCGAGTGAACACGGCTCTTGATGTGCACCCTGGATAAGCGCACGACCATGTGCCGTTATTTCTGGGGAAGCCATATGCTCGAAGGTCTGGTGAGCTCGGAGATAGTGAGCGCGGCGGTGTCCTCTCTGACGGTGGTGCGCTTGATGCAAGTCCCATTCCAGAACTCGATGCTGAGTGCGATCTTGATTGCCGTGGTCCAGCGTAGGACTGTGGCAGGAGCTGAGAGTCTGACGCAATAGCAGGGCCAGCGGTCATGCTCGTAAACGGAGGGTAGGAGTATGACGACACTGGTGGTATCTGCATCGGCTGAGAGGACCACGGGCTGTGCGGTGGGTACGGGGAATTCATGGCTGGTCTGTAGTGTGGTTGCGTGTAGATGGGTCCGTTGCTGGGGAGAGTCGTGGCTACGGGATTCGTCATCTGGTGAAGATGTGGTGAAGAGTACATGATGTTTAGAGGAGATTGACATGAGCTGAAGGGCGACATCGCTCCCATGTTCTCTTCCGGTGCAAGTAGAACCATGTCTACGTCCGGTGAGTAGTATGACATGATCATGTAAGCGACGTTGTGTGGGATTGGCAGGTGTTGAAGGTGTGTGGTGACGGCTAGACGAGGAGAGCTGCAGGTCTTTAGGTGGTCGCCAACCGAAGTATATGTGGGATGGAAGTAGTGTGAGAGGAGGCCAGTGCGTCCAGACGGAAATCCTAATGAAGTGAGAACGGTCGAGTCACTGGCACAGACCCAGCGTACAGGGGAGTTGATTCCCAGCAACTAGTCCGGGATGTAAGGCTCTAGTCTGTGAGCGTTTCAGGGGCCTCTCCGCAAAATAAGGCTGAAGCCCTTGGACCTGTCGCAGCAAGTGGCGGGTAGTGGCGGTGTTGAAAGTCTTGCAGTGCCTGGTACAAGATGGGTCCGTAAGATTGAGCCTTACTGTCACCAAGATAGAAACTGACGGAGACGGGTAGCCAGACGGAAAACGCTATCCGCTGCAGATCTGGGGCGCAGACAGAAGCTCTAGCTTTTGTATGTCGACAAGGTCAGCATCATCTCACCCAGATTGCATGTACTCGATAAATAGAATCAAAGCTAGTTGCGATCTTCCAAGTGGATAAGTTGGCTAACGCTTGTCGCATTGTGTTCTCAATACGTTACCGCTCCAAGGCTGCTGCCTCCCGGTTCAGAAGGTGCATAACCCGTTCACAAGTGCGGTGGACGCTCGAGTGAGCCTTGGGGCGGGTGGGCGGTGCCAGATTCCACCCTAGCGCTGGTGTCTTCTGCGGCTTACCAGGGTAGGTCTTCTGGAAGAGAAGGCTTCGTCAGTGAGCATTTCGCTTGGGACAATTCGAGCGCACATATCAGCGAATCAGGAATGCAGTGTCACGAAAAGCCTCGCTGTTCCCAACATCGTGAAGGATTTAGTCTCCGAATACAACGTTGTCTGGCGTTGTACCCCAGTGCAGCCACTGCCCGGACTAGTCGCACAGTGAGACGACATCATAGGCGCCTGCACGTGAAGGATGGGGAGTACCAGCATCTACTTCCAGAGCTTTGGCCGCGGAAAGTGATAGACAGTCGATCGCAAGCATACCGAACGTACTGTCGGTGTGTGCGGGCGGGTGCGCTTGGGCAAGTCGCCTGTCGCGCTGGAAAACATGCCGGGTGCCGGCCCCGGTCAGAAATTCACGGGTTCAGGTTCATCTCCACAGCGTCTAGCTTAAAGCTAAGAATAGCGTCGAGCAACTGAAAGCCGCCCTGCTTCTAACTACCTCGAGAGCCATCAGTCTCTGACTCAGAGTCAAGGTCGTTGCAACTGTCGCGACATTTTCAGGTTGTTATCCGACCCGTCACTCGAGTCTGTCTGGTCCCTAGCATGCACTCGTTCTACCGAAGGCCGGGCACCTGCGAACTCAATGCCAAGACGGCTTGACCTCTGAACATTGGAATTGCAAATCAACAAACGTGTCAGTCTCTTTGGTCATCACACTTGCTACGCGCAGGGAAGCAAAGAGCCAAGGAAGGAATATGGCCAAAGAGCGTGCGTCATACTGGCCGGCTACCTCACATCACTCACCTGCCAATCCCATCTCAGCGAGCACCCAAGATCGGATTCGTGCATCTGCGACCGCTCTAAGTGGGCTGAGCAAGCAATGGTCGTCACGTCACTGTCGACTTGACTGCCACTTCTATCTCGCGCACATTGCTGAAGAGCTGGACTGACCGGTGCTCGCGTCGACATCATCTGCATTGGAATGATTCAGTCCTTCTGGCACACTATGGAGTGTAGAGCCTCATCACTGGAGGTAAAATTTGGCGACAATCGACGCCATAGCTCGCATACACATAGCTCTAGCCGGTACCCTCCAGCAATCACTTTGCAAACGTGCGCCACATTTTGCTCAGCGTAAGGGCAAGTAGATCCGATACGTGGAGCAAGGTCGAGTTCTGGTCAACAACTGCACACTGGCGACTTGCTGTGCCTATTCCCGCACAAACTACAGCAGCTATCAAGTGTCAACTGCACCTCCACTCTTGCTGAGTTGGCGAGAAGCGCCGTGGAGATTGCGCATCAACAGCTGGTAAGCACCAAAAAAAGAAACATTTTCTCTTCACGCAAAAGGCCAAATCCTGGGGCCCCATTGGCCCAAGAGTCGCCGGTAGTCGCGTCCAGGGTTGGTTCTAACCCTGCAGCACGCATCAACGATCACGTTGAAATGCACTTCAGACCGGCGGCTGTACTGGACGTTTGAAACGATTAAAGCTTCGCTGAGCCAATCTTCATGGTTCGACAGCATGTGGCAAAATCGTCTAAACTCTTCGTCCTGTGATGTAATGACCGTTCTAGAAACACCTGATCAAAATTGCGCACGATTACTACCGCTCCACACTGATCAATATCGAACGCCTGAGCGACTGCATCGTCAAAAATGCTTTTTCCAACGTATAGGCTATCCGAACATTTACCACAACGACGTGCTACAATTTCTTGTCGGACATAACCCTGGTGCAATGCATCGTCATATCCTGTAGGTTACGGCAACTGCGGCGAGCCTATTCAAGCCGCATAAATTCTAACCGCTGCCGACTATCGGCTACTGTATACCGTTCCGAGGAGTGCTCTCCAATCAAAATTTCGCAGACAAGAGAGTGTAGCTGGGCCAACGTCCAACGGAGCTCGACACAGAGACTTGCAGCTGTTGGGCGCCTGAAGTAGCTCCAGCCCCAGAGACTCGGAGGATCCCAAGGCGCAGCCCCCAGCCTCCGGTGAAGTGCATCGCCACAATACCGATGATCCATGAGCATGTTCCACGGACAGAGCAGGTCTACCCTGGCCCGGGCGACAGCGGCTTCTCTACCTTCAGATAGGACTTGTGGGTATGCCATGCAGAAGGTCTCCACTCTTTCATTAGACAATCGTCAAATACTTCGAGATGAAGGAGCACTCCGGTAATAGACACAGTGCAGCACCCAGTCCCAAACTCGGCCGGGTATCCTGCCAATGTCAGACATATCAAAGTCAGTCTTGACAGCAACTTGGTATTGAGGTGGGTGACAGCAAACGGTCTCACTTCACCGTGTCATTGCGGTCTCTCGGTGGGGCACTGAAGATCACAGGAGCTTGAACTTATATTCACTAAGAGTTTTGGCAGTCAGACCCACCAATTTGAAGCACATCAAGCCCACTACCAACCAGCCTCATTTCTCTAGCCGCGACACCATATACTCTGTTCCGAATACTTGGGACGTCGAGAAGAAAGATCTGCATTCCTCCTTCTAGAAGGACATACGCGACCTCAGTCACCGTTTCTACCGCAGCTGTGACAAGAGTTCAAAGCTCATCGGAGACTCAGGCTCCAGAGTCTAGAGTCATTGATCGCGGCTCCAGCATACCGACTATGCTGGCGCCGCGCTACGACACTACTACAACAATTTTGTCGAGACTTGGCAATCAATTAGACACCATGGTCTCCACTGGCGAGTCTATCTTGGGTGGCTCAGGGCACCGTTCAAGTAGAAATACACATGGTACACGCGTTGACAAGACAAGTTGGGGAAAATCGATGACTGGGCGCTCTCTGGCCTTTCCGGTCACAAAGTGGAAGTCATCGCCTTAGTGAGGCTACTGAGAAGGAAGGATAATCAGGACCGTCCGCGGAGTGGTTCCTGCCAGCAGTGCAGGGGTCTAGCGAAACTGGAAATTGCGGCTTGCAGTGACGGGAGACTTTATGTGAGGAGACGTATCCGGAGGATCGAAAGATTGAAGAATCTAATCTTCCAGCCCGTGACTTCAGGAGACTTGCGACTCCCGCCAGCCATCGCCCCTGACACGCATGAAACTGAACAAATTGACACGCCTGAAAGGGAGCATGTATCATAAGTTCAGACTTCCTACAAAGTACCTAAGTATTGAGATATCAAGATCGTTCAAGAGATCTGGTTGCATTGTAAACACCTCGTCAAGTCACTTGGGCTTCGCTCGATCCGTTCTTGTACCGCTGTAAATGGGCACCGCCGCAGAGATGGTACAAAGCCCACCAATACACATGCCTCGAGCGCGTTCACCACCTTTACACTATATTTCAGCGCAACATTCCACAGAGTTTAATCGTGAAACTTGCTCACAAGCGATGCAAGTACTGAACGTTGTGTGGAACTTACCTGCCGTACAATACAACCTAACACTGTAGCCCTCCTATATCACCCTGCGCCCCTGTAGTCATGATGAATATGTCTTGGGTGACCTTAAGCTTAAGCTTTGCGTGTTTAGCCATCGTCTTCTGTTGTCCTGAATATTTTTCAGCATACGCAACCTGTACCACAAGCTTGTCGTGCTTCCTGCTGAGTTCCTCAAAGCTGTCTCGAAGTAAGTCGAAATCTCGAAGAAGGTGATTATAGCTCGTCGTCTGATAAGCAACATAGGGACAGGCTTTGCATGCCCGCTCATCAGACTATTTGGAATGTCCACCATACACTCCTTGGGCTTTTCGTTCAGGGCGTCGCTATGGAGGAAACCAGCACTGGCCCCGAAGTCTGTGTGGAGCTGGACAAATAGCCGGCGGGTTAAAATGCCATCTGTCACTTCCTTGTAGATATCATACCAACAGCGTTCAGTGGTGGTCAACTTCGAGACCATTGTACTTCTTCACAAATGGCGAGAGCGCCTCGAGCATGAAGTCTTTAGTGACCGCATCCATAAGCTTATCAGCCAGGACGCAAAGCTTGGCCATCAATACATACCACTCCTTCCAGGACTTCCATGAAATCCTTGTATAGGAGTCATCAGAAGGGGGCATTTCAATTGCCTATACATGTTAGCTTTCCCACGCCGAGAATGTCTGTGCACTCACTTGAAGCACCTTCATGTATGCCGCAAAGAATTCAATCTCGTCCAATCTCGTCTTTGGGCAGATGCACAATGCGCTCCAATGACTTTTCCAATCTCAGTTCAGTGTATTCCTGAAGAAATCGCTGCGCGTACATATCATGTCCTGGTGAATGCATTGAATTGGGGCTGCCCACCAACCGCAGCACATATCGTTAGCGAGAAGAGGCAGCTATCGTTGTCGGCATCAGCAATGCATGGCCGAAGGCTGCACATGCTTAGAAACGCACGTAAAGGTCGACGACACAGCTTGCTCAAGCTGCTGTGAGTACATTTTTGCAGTAATCTCCTTGGTGGTCGTGCAACAGGACTGAGTCTGTTGATGTCCTCTCGTGCCCCGACGTTTCGCTTTTATTTGCACCCGAGGACACAGTATCCCTACTGAACAAGACCCTTGCTATCACTTTAGCTTTCTTCGAATTCGCTGGTAGTCAATTCATTTACTAGGGATTTGACTGTGTGCTGTGGGCATGCTGATACAATCGATACCACTAACCAATGGCCCTTGATCTACCGATGCAACAAGGACGTGCTCCTGAGGAGAGTCGGGGATCCCGAGTTCGTTCGATAAGACTCTACTCCGACTCCGAATCCACGCTCAAATCATACAGATGCTCTGTCTTACTGGACACCTCTGATGATACCCTGGTTGAAGAGTAGCCCAAGAGCTGGCGAACCGGGTCTCCGTCTCGAAGTATGTTGCCCAACAAAAATTTGAATGACCAGGTCCGTATCAGCTATTGGGCGGGGACAATGCAGGCTGAAAAGATTCCATAGGATTGCCGAGTTCACTCAACTCAATACCTCGAACTCCTCGGCGTCGCAAACCCGCTCCCCCTTGGACTTGCGCCAGCACTGCTGCCCTCCGCCTTCCTATCCGCCCACGTCCTCCCAGCCTTGATGACACCATCCAACTTCTTAGCCTCCCTGACAACATCTGTGAAGTACGACTCTTCGATCATCTTGTCACTCAGCCTGTCACGGTCCTGCAGTGCGCTCAGGCAGAAGAATACCATGTTGCCGAGAAACACATTAGTCTTGCGCTCGACCTCAGCGGCGATTTCGGTGGCGTCGAGTTCCTCGCCATCGCTGCCGAAGAGCTTGATGGTGTCGGTGGAAGCATCGAATTTGACGTATGAGATCGAGGACTTGAGGCAGAGCTCTGCGATGACAAGGCCAGTGCGGAAGATATGGATGTGCTTCGAAAGGTCGCGCGCGTCACGGCGGATCTTGTTGGATGCCAGACATGCGTCCAGGGAGCGCGTTGTCGAGGCATTGCTGGGTGTCGCTGTTAGCATCGAGACCCAGCGGTTGTCGGCGGTGCGGCGCCAGCGGATGTTGTTGCAGTCCAGGGACGTGAGCCACGGGCTACCGATGAGCCGGAATGAGGATTGCGCAATGCCGCTTGCAATAGAGCTTTGGTCTTGTGGGTAGAGTATTTGGGAGCTGAGTTGTGTGTGTTGGTTCTTGAAGAGAGCCGACAGAGGATCTTTCCATTCAAGGTCAGAGAGGAGGTTCCTTTGCGGTAGGGTAAGTTCAAACCCGTCGGAGCTACGCGAGGATGGCTGAATGTAGCATTTGTGGTTATTGTTCTGCCTCTGCATGAGGCTGGGTACCGCAGCAGCCAAATCGCTTTGTACACGTGTAGATCCGTTGACAGCCTTGATCTTGACCGGATGTACAAGCACCTCCTGCGACTGCCCGTTTAGTGATATCAGGAAGGCAAAGTCGCGTTCGCGAATTTGAGGTACCGATAGACCGATGTGTATCTTGTCACCCTGACCAGAAGCTTTATGTAACATCTCGGCATCCTTCTGGGCTGAGAACGCATCGAGAAGCTTGTTCTGCACCGAGCTCACCCTGCCATTGCTGACCCTGAGTACGATCCGTCTACCGGGTAGACGCTTGATCTCGGAGAAGATGTCTGGGTGTTCCTTCTCGAGGTAGTAGTCAGAGAATCGCTCCAGCATGGTCATCTTTCTGTGCAGTCGTTCGAGACGCATCTCAAGGTCATCTGCCCGGCCGAGAACACTCAGCACGAACTTGCGTGACCACGAAGTGTTACGCTGTATCCTTTGGAGGCAGTCTCTGACGAGGAACTCGTCTATACGCCCATCGAGAGGCGCCCTGCCCGGCCGAGCGCTCAAAGCACGACCAATTATCAAATCGACGTCGCGCTGCATGGTCTTGGAGATGATCTTAATGCCGCCTAGAGTTGATTGTATGCGTTCACAACCCATCTTGCCGAACAAGACTTGCAAGTAAATAATCGGACGGCGTGCTTGGACATCGTACTTCTTTTGCCAGGTCTGTAGAGAGATCTCGGCAGCGTCTACCCCTTCTCTAAGGTCAAACAGTCGATCCGATAGGCGCCTCCATCTGTGTATCTGGCCTGCAAATGTCTCCAGCGTTTGGCATAGAGTTAGCAGCCCTGATATAATACCAATGACTTCAGCCATGGCTTGATAGTAGGCTGAGAGTGAATGCGTTGCACACTGACCGAAGGTTCGTGGTCAAAGGTTGGGTTGCGGGAAGATGCGCAGAGTGACAACGGCATGGAGAGGGGACAATTTTCTATGAACTCAGATGCCATGGCCGGACCGTACCATTATAGATGGCAGCCTCATGATCCTGACAATCAAGGCCAAAACCTCAGCTCGCAAGAAACTGGTGAACAATGGTGTATTGCGATTGGATGTAAGCAAGTCGTGGCGGTGGCTGAACACCAGTTCGTGATGCTCAGCCCTAAATCAGCCCCCAATGGCCCCCACAACATCACCAGATGCTTGGGTGCCTAGAGCGAACTGGTAATGATGCTGATGGAGTGGCACGGGTCGGAACACTTTTTACGTCGCGACAACATCTTTGGACCCCACCTGCCAATAAAGCAGGATGAGAAGGGTGTAGTTGGGCGTTTACGTTGTCGCATAGCCGCTCTGTGCGCCCATGTGCTCAGCTCGTTTGCTTGATCATAAGTGTAGCGAAGCCGTCAACTCGAAGTGAGGTCGGGCCTTTTGCAATCACTTTCAGCCTACGGCAACCCCATTTTGAAGAATGGCGAACAGTCCAACCGATTCGCTTGGTGTCAACGAGCTGCCGCCTCCCCCAAAACAGCAGCGCTCGCGCTCAAGCGGCTACGTTGACACTCTTGCAGAGCAAGCAGAATGGGACAGATACGACCGAGAACGCCAAATGAAGCGTTACCGAGAAGGCTCGCGACTCAATCCCACGGTCCATCATCGCGGTCGATCTGACCGTCTCTGCGTGCCTATCTTCGAGACGGGCAAGCGACCTCGCTCAAACGAGAGATCTGAGCAACAGTGCAACGAGTTTGCGCGGAATTTCAAGATAGAGGAGGTCCGTCCAAGTCCGGAACCGGTATGCAACTATGATCTTAACACTGAACCGGTTTTGCCAAGCCAGCTGCCCACGAAGTATGAGTGGAAACCGCAGCAACAGTCGCAAGGAAAGCCGAAGATCAAGGTGCAGATCCATCAAGATACTCCGACTACCTTTATGGTGCCATCTACATGCACCCCAAAGCGCAGCCCAAGTGCGAGTCCGAATTCACCTACTGCACATCCAGAGTTGCAATTTCAGTTTTCGATGTTGCAGGCGAAGCTTCTTCAGATAGAGACCACATGTCTGCCTTACAGAGACATCATGCCAGCGGATCCGCGCGATTTGACCTTCGAGAAGATTATCGATCGCGTGGATGGCTTTGCGTTTGACCTGCACGTGTGGAGCCAGGTAGCAAATCTTGATGGGCTTGCGATGGTCGAAAAGAGTAGGAGGAACGTTGCGGACGCCGCATCACGCAACTTGAGTCGATTAATCGAGCGAGTCTCTGACTTGCATGTGGCATGTGCTACAGCCAAACCCAAGGATCTGAAATTGCCTCCACTGCCTGCAGTCGGCGACGATGAGGGCGAATGCGGTTCGTACGAGGATGACGATGGCGATGGGTAAGAAGACCTCAAAACGGCAAGAGGACGAAGTCGGAGCTGACAAATGTTAGTGAACTTGACGATCCCACAGAAGCTCCAGGTTTTGTCATACATACATTGCTCCACAGCATTGAAGTACAGATCCAGACACTGAAACGGCTGACCCGATCATTGCAGGAAGCAACTCCAGGCGCGAGGGAGGAGGTGATCAGTGTTGCGAGACTTGTCGAAGAGACATCGCAGTTCTTTGGCTCAGATACTGCTCTAAAGCATCACTCAATCGACCCAAGGTTCGCAGGTCGAAAGGCACTAGACGAAGCACGGGCTTGTGCCGTGTAGTGCGTATGTGAGGGGAGTCCGTATAACATGATCTGTACAACAGTGTTGTGGTGGGTGGACGTTGATCCAAGGGCTGAGCTAAGTCTCGATGTTTGGGTCCCTGCGTGGATGGCCAAGAGCGTCCAGTTGCTCCTTCCTGATTTTCTTCTCGATAAACAAATAGTCATTGGGTATAATGCAACCTCATCTCGATCTTCCTACTCAAGCCCACTTCAAACACCTCGTAGCCTCATGCGCATCCTTGCACTCCAACCCACACACCCTTGCCCCGCACTTCCTACACTTGATAGTCCCCCAATACCCACAATTATCACAGAATTGTCTCTGCGGCGGCGCACCAGCCGGGTTCGGGCTCGCAAAGCTCTGACTGTACGGCAGCGGCGGCGCGCTAAGCAGGGCCTCCAGCGTCACAGAACCCAGAGGCGATGGTATAGAGCTGGACACATCGAGTAGCGCATCGTCGGACGCAGCATCGATGTCCATGCGTGAAGGCGGTAAGGTCGGGGCGGGCGTGGCCTCGGTGGACGGAGGCGGCATGGTGCTCTGTCTACGCAGAATCTGCGCGTTCCGCACACCTGTAGTTTCCCTGCGTAGTGGAGGCGCCTGTTGCTGCTGTGCCAGCTGTGCTTCTTCGTCATCGAGCCAGTGCTTGATTTGCCTTTGGTACTGTATTATCCGGCGCGCATTCTGCGTCTTCGGTACTGAGGGCTTGCCGGGTACGGCGATGATCTGCTTGGGGTCATTGTCGCGTTCGAGCTCGGCGATGCGGCGTGCAATTGCGGTCTGCTGGCGAGCGGAGAGCTCGTTCTCGCCTCGTTGGCCGCTGGCGGCGGCGGCGCGCTTCTTGTTCTTTGGATTGATGGCGACTTTGGAAGGGTCGTATCCGGTGTCGACGACATATGTCCATCCTGGTGCGACAGATGCCGCTGAATTGGGCAGGACCTCGACATGTGGCATGACTGGTGATGGAGTGGTCTGGTGTCGAGTTCGGCGTTGCGGAGAGGAGACGGAAGTGATTGGCCGCTGCACGTGGGCTTGTGTGAACGCGTTGCGGAACGCCACGCGCGGGGTATACTTCGTGTGGCATTTGGAATTGCTGCATAACAAGTAGGCGACATGCGCTGGATTCAAGTTGCATACCCCAGTCATATCTACGAGACTGCTCAGCATACAAGCAGACCTGTAGTTGTAGAGACCTGGACCTTCTAGCCGCACGCTCTTCAACGACGATGTCAACACGTGAACCCCCAATAGTCCTCCCCGCAACATCACCAGCATCCTCTCCTTCTCAATCTGCGGTCATCGTATTCATCCACGGCTTCGGCGATACAGCAGAAGGTCCTTCTTCCGTCGCTGAGCAGTTCCAGCGCGCTGACAAGCTGCCTTACGCCTCTTGGACCATCCCAAACGCGATCGAGGAGCGTGATTTGGGTGCCACTGCATGGTACATGCCGACTAGACTTTCGCCATACCCGCCTTCGCGACCAGAACTCGAAGACGATGAAGACGAAGATGGGATGCTTAGGAGCGTGAGGTACATTACAGGACTGATAGATGAGCTGGTTGCGCAAGGGGTTCCAGAGAAGAGGATAGTGTTGGCGGGCTTCTCACAGGGCCATGTCATGACGCTACTCACGGGATTGATATCGAAGCACGCAGGCAAGCTGGGTGGTTTGGTTGGGCTGAGTGGCTACATGGCAATTTCAGACCGAGTGCCGGCGCTGAGAGAGGAGGCTGGACTACCGAAGGATGTGGAAGACAACATCGAGATATTTCTGGCAAGGGGCACCGGCGACAGGCTCGTGCCGAAGCGCTATCATCGCCTGTGTTGTGAGGCGCTGGTCAAGTTTGGTGTCAAGGAGGAGGTGTTGACCATCAAAGAGTATGAGGGCATGGGCCACGTCATGGGTGCCTCAGAGCTGAGAGACCTGTGTACATGGTTAGAGCGAGTTCTTCCGCCCCTCGAGTAACGGAGCTTAAGTCGCAAAGTTGATCAGGACTCCAACGTTTATTTTTGGCGAATACAAAAGCTGCTTCACCAGTCGTGAGTGCTGTCCGTTGATTCGCTCTCGTGTTCGGGTGTCTGAACGAAGGCGACGCGCCTCAATGATCGACAGGACGCCCTTGCCAGTCTCCCGACTTGGCAGAGACAACGTACCGGTTCGCGCCTTCCCCGTATTATTTCACGAGATGCTCCCATCCTTTATTCTGCCAGCACGTGCGTTTCAATTTGACTCACTGTTGTTATACTGAGATGGCGTTAATAAGGCGATATGGCCTGTACACACTTCTAGCTGCCGTCTTCGTATACATGCTGTACGAATTCAGCTTCCCATACGAAACCAGCGATCCCAATGCGAAAGCGAATCACCCCACAAACGATGGCGAAGCTCAGCAGCCCAAGCAGCAACAGCAACGTCCCGACTACAAGTCCATCAACTGGTCGAGAAAACCCATACAGCACCCTGTAAAGAGCTTCATCCAGCTACCCACAGGAACGCCATTGAAGCTTCCCAGGATACAGTTCGATTTCAAAAAGGAAGACCCCACGGCGAAGAATATACGTGAGAAGCGGAAGGAGGAGGTTAGGAAGCAGTTTTTGAAATGCTGGACATCATATCGCCAGATGGCCTGGATGCACGACGAGCTGAAACCCATCAGCGGCGAAGTCAATGATCATTTTGGAGGCTGGGCTGCTACGCTCATTGACGCTTTGGATACACTCTGGATCATGGGCTTCAAGGAGGAGTTCGAGTCTGCCATCAAAGATGTGGAGCAGATCGATTTTGGCTATACTGCGCTTAGCCAGGTCAATGTGTTCGAGACAAATATCCGTCACCTGGGTGGCCTGCTCGCAGCGTATGAGTTGAGCGGAGAGAACAGGCTCCTCAACAAGGCGAAGGAGGTTGGCGAGATGTTGTACCACGCGTTTGACACACCCAACCGCATGCCTGTCACGAGATGGGACTTCCGTGCTGCAGGTGAAGGCAAGCAGCAACTCGCAGACCCGCAAGTTCTGCTTGCAGAAATTGGCTCGATGACGATGGAGTTCACACGTCTCTCCCAGCTTACCGGTGACCCTAAATGGTATGATGCCGTTACTCGTGTCTCGAAAGAGCTCGAGAAGCAGCAGGATAATACTCATCTGCCGGGCATGTGGCCGATTGTCGTCAACGGGAGGAAGCTTGACTTCACTGAGGACAATACATTTACGTTGTCATCAATGGCCGACTCTACCTACGAGTATCTAGGGAAAATGCACGCTCTGCTAGGTGGCCAGGATCCTATTTACAAGAAGATGTACGAAAAGGCCATGGCGGCCGCGATCAAACACGTTCTGTATCGCCCTATGACGTCCGACGACTCCGACATGCTTGCTTCAGGTGCCGCTCGTGTGGAAGGATCGACAGTCTTTTTGGATCCGGAGCTGCAACATCTGGGCTGTTACACTGGTGGCATGTTCGCCATTGGAGGCAAGCTGTTCGACAACAACGAGCATGTTACCATTGGGCGGAAGCTTGCTGATACATGTGTCTGGGCGTACAAGAGCAATCCTGCGGGCATCATGCCCGAAGTCTCCCATCTCGTCAAGTGTGCAAACACAACCGCATGCCACTGGGACGACAGGGCGTGGCATGCCGAAGTTACAGCGAGAGCTGATCTTCAGAGAGAAGCAGATCCATTGAGGAACATTGCAGGCCTTAGACTGCCCCTTGGGTTCTCGTCGATCGAAGACCGCCGGTATATCCTCCGACCTGAGGCTATCGAGAGCGTATTCATTCTGTACCGTATCACCGGCGAGCAGTCGTGGCAAGCTGCAGGTTGGGACATGTGGACTTCAATCATGAGGGTCACGGACACGGACATTGGTAACGCCGCTCTGCTTGATATTTCAGCAGACACACCACCCATGACAGATTCCATGGAGGTGAGTCGTCAATTTTCCCATAGCAGTTGTCTATTTACTGACCGCAATTGCAGAGCTTCTGGATGGCAGAGACCCTCAAGTACTTCTTCCTCTTATTCAGCGACCCAAGCTCGATCAGCTTGGATGAGTATGTTTTCAACACTGAAGCACACCCGTTCAAGCTCCCCGAGGCCAAGGCTAAGGCATAACGGACGCATGGCTATGTTCAATCCAGAATTTCAACTTCGAGTCCAACGCACATACGTAATTCGACGCAGAAATCACCAATGTGTCATTCTAAGACGTGATCATTTCGACCTTACGCAACCTCGATTTGGGCGTTGAGGCTGCTTGTCCATCGCGATATTCGCCAGACTAAGTGGACCCTGGAGCACGTCGAAGCATCATCGCATCATCGATCCGTGACATCACAAGCATTCAACACAGCGCCTTCAACCATAAACAGCAGAGCCGAAATCTTCAATAAGTACGACAGCAAAGCGAACGCATCCTCGACAAAATCTTCATCCTGCAAACTCCAAACCCCGCGACACCTACCAACACTCCACAATGCCTCACTCCAAGACACCTGGTCAGTCGAATGCGGCTTCTGACAAGTTCAATAAGCAGCAGGCTGAAGGTATGATGCCCACAGAGATGTTCTCGAAAGTCCTTTCACACCACTTCATCACATGCTAACTTTCATACACAGCCAAGGGCCTCGGCGCATCGAACGCGCCTGCCGTAAAGGAGCAGAAGAAGCCTGGTGAAGCACCGGTGGCCAGCGACAGCGGTAATTCGAATGTCGGTGTCGACCCCAGTGCAAACAATCCCGGTGAGGCTGGCATTGGTGGACCCAATTACGGCACTAGGTAGTTGGATGACGGATGCTCTTGAAAATTAGTATAATACCGCATGCCTCCAAATGGGCTTGAGCAGATAATGAATAATGTGAAATCTTCTCCAAACATCTCAAATATTGTTGCAGAAGCGGAACTAGCGTGAGGTCATGGTGCTGTGAGGGATGAGCTCACGCGAGTCATGCACCACGCGAACGCGCTAAAGCTGGACCCTTGCGCATCTCGAAGTTCAATCCACCAAACATCATCATTGCATGCACGTTCCGATCAATTGATCACCATGTCGAGGGACGATGAGCCGTCATATATAGATTACGAGGCATTTCTCGACCCCGATTTCTCGGCTACATGCTTTGCCAACACGCTTGTGCTTGCAACGAACAACGCCTCAGACACCCCACTCGACCTGTCCACGCCGCTGTCCAGAGTTCTGTTTGACGTACAGGAAGTAGATACACACATCGACACACTCACCACCAAGTCTGCACTACCCCTCCTCGAACACACACGCGACCATGCTGAGTCAAGCGGGCGCATATTGGCTGAGGTGGAGGGACAAGTTGCAAGCTTGACAGAGAGCTACAAGACGCTGGAGAAGGAAGTCATTGAGCGATACGAGATTGCCGAACAAGTGCGCCTCACTGCTGAGCGTCTTGTCGAAACCGTCAGACTGGGAAGAGCCGTGGCACGGTGCCTCATGCTGGGACGACAGCTGGAGGTGCGCATGTCTGAAGTCGGCGGCGTAGGCAGCGCAAAGAAGGAGGACCACAGGGCGATGGTCAGGAGTGCGGACACGATACTGTCCCTCCGCCAGATATTCACGAACACCAAATCGGGGCAAGAGGGCGAAGGGCTGGACAAAGTCAACGCAATCAACACGCTAAAGAACGAGCTCGTCGTGCCCGGGGAAAGGAATATCGCATCGCGCGCCCAGCAAGTCGTCAAAGAATTCAGCATGTCATCGCTGCTCTCCTCGGGCCAAACCTCGGCAAGCACCTTCGCACAGACCGAAGACACAAAGAGCCGCACCACGTCCGCGCTCCAGACGCTCTACCTGCTCTCCCCGAGGACGGCAAGAACAACGCCTGAGTCCTTCGAGCCAACCCTCATGCTCACGGCGCTGCAAGACTACCTGCAAACGAGCTTGAAGAGCTCGCTCGCATCCCTCGCCCGCGCACTCACCCAGCTCCCACAACTGGAGCGCACGCTCCTCGAGATCTCGGCGCGATGCCAGAACATCGTAGCGTTGCAATCGCTGCTCTCGTCCACCAAGCCGCCCGTGCATCCTCTGCTCTCAGGGGCTTCACAGCCGAAAGCGAAGAGCGACAACTTCCTGCAGCCGCTCCTCGCAGCGCTCGACACCAGCTCGCTCCCGTCGTACTTTTGGAGAAGCCTGGCGTCCAACATGGCGCCGAGGATGCAGGAGATCATGTACAAGGGCGGGGTGAGCGCGAGGACGCTGCGGAGCAACAAGGAGAGGGTGAGGGATGCGGTGAGGGAGTGCGTGGATAGGGGCAGCAGGTTGCCTGGGGAGAAGGGGGGGAGGAAGGGCGAGGGCTGGGAGAGAGAGGCAGCGGTCATGGTGGGGAGTGTTGTTGGGGGGATAAAGTGAGCTTCGTCACTCGAGCCTCGTCTCCTTCTCGACGCAGTGGATGATGAGATGTTAGATTCGGTCGGCATTTCGTATGAGTCAGCACCAGTATTGTGCAAGGCCCGTCTTCGATATCAGTCCGTTCATCGATATCAGTCCGTTCATCGATATCAGTCCGTTCATCGATGTCAGTCCGTTCATCGATATCAGTCCGTTCATCGATATCAGTCCGTTCATCGATGTCAGTCCGTTCATCGATGTCAGTCCGTTCATCGATACCAGTCCGTCCATCGATACCAGTCCGTCCATCGATACCAGGCCATCGCATTCGGTGTCTCCAACTAGGCCAAAAATAGCCAGCCAGGGTCCACGAATGCAAGTGAGGGTCCAGAGTGGATGCCCAGGACGAAGTCGTTTGATCGGCTCCACCAGGCCCCTGCAATTCGGGCGGAAACGTTTTGCGAATGCGGATTGTGACGTGCCAATGGTCAAACGCGTGGAGGCAGTTGTTTCCGAGCGTTGCACGACAGTGTGTGTAGCAAGTAGATGTTCGGCGGCCCAATGGGAGTCGACAGTGGCCGCAACACCACACAGGAACGTTACAGACGGAGCGTCCCGAGTGGGCGCGCGGCTGCGTCTGGGTGGAGCGAAAATAAAGCAGCGTTTGCCATGTGCATCGAATGATTCCTTTTCGTGCATCTGTCCGTTTGGCTGTCAGCACGAGGCGTCCTCGCTAGCAGCCTTGTGAAACTGCGCTAGCATCTATGCAGTGCGTGGAGCGGACTTTCTGCGTCGACGTCTCCCCGACGGCGAGTGCACTCACGCTCTTGTGGCCTTGGACGTCTTGCGTCTACCCTCGCTCTCCTTCCTTCGTGTACCGGTATCTTGATCTTGCATTCTTTGTTTCCCTAGGTACTGCCCATCCCGGCCGAGTCCGTATCCCTGCTCCAGGCGGCGCCCCGTCCCCGACGTTCAAGCTCCTTTGAGGCCAGCTGTGCTGCAGGAGAGTCGCGCGACTGTACAAAGTACGAAGTACGACGCACGAAGCACGAAGCACGAAGCACGAAGCACGAAGCACGAAGCACGAGGCACGAAGCACGAAGCACGAAACACGAAACACCTTACGCATATAATACCGCCCGACACCATGTCCGCCAGCCACATGGCCGCCAACCGCAACAGCACGCCCGAGGGCTCGTCGTCGCTGCGGCCGCCCGTCAACCGCACGTCGCTCGGCGCGGGCCACCACCTGCGCGCATCGGCCGACATGGGCGGCTTCTCGTCGCCGCTGGCCAACCGCGGCATCCGCCCGGCGTCGGAGATTTACTTTGGCCGCCCGAGCACGCAGTCGGGCAACCCGGATGAGATGGAGCGCGCGGCGCAGCAGTGGCTCGCCGACATTGACCAGTACGAGAAGACGCTCGAGGAGATGGCCACGGCCACGCTCGACCAGGACTTCAAGGACGAGCTGAGCGCCATCGAGCAGTGGTTCCGTGTCCTGAGCGAGGCCGAGCGCACCGCCGCCCTGTACGCCCTGCTGCAGCAGACGACGCAGGTGCAGATCCGCTTCTTCATCCAGGTCCTGCAGCAGATGTCCAAGAGCCTGCCCATGTCGGGCGTGCTGTCGCCGGCCGCTTTTGGCGAGAAGGGTACCGTTGCCGCCCCGCGCTCGCCCCCGCAGAACCCCCGTGCTGACGACCCCCACGCAGACCCCATGACGCAGAAGCTGAGCGACGCCATGAGCAAGCTGGGCACCGGCGAGAACCGCCACTCGCTCATGGGCCGCCCGCCGCCCTCCCCAGGCGCCGCCAAGCGTGCCTCGGGCCTCGACCCCTCGACCATCCACCGCATGTTCCCCGACGCGGCCGCCGCCATTGCCAAGCAAAAGTCCGAGTTCACCGAGGTCGTCGGCGTGCCCCCGGCCGCCAACCGCAGTTCCATGCTCGCGCCCACCATCTCGGCCCCCGATGGCGACAGCAACACGGACAACGCCCCGGCCTCGCCCTGGAACGACGGCCAGCCCGGCCAGCGGCCCAAGTCGTCCGGCCAGCAGCAGCCCCCGCAGCAGGGACAGCCCGCCATGGGCCAGTTCACCGCGCCCCCGCCGTCCGCCGGTCTCCGGTCTCCGCGCCTGCCTCTCCAGCAGGACGCCGCCAGCGTCCAGACCACAACCCTCAACGCCCTCGAGGCCAACTCGGCCGGCATGCCTCTGCTGTCCCCTGCCTACGCCGGTGGCAGCTGGGCCTCGCAGCTGAGCACGCCCATGGTTGCCAACTTTGGCCAGCAGGCGAACCAGGCCGACATGGTCGCCAATGCCACTGCCATGAAGCTGGCCGCGCTCTCCACGGTCAACAACCGGATCCAGCTCGACGACGTGCGCAAGTACCGCCGCGCTCGATCGACCGACGGCCACGGAGCGGGAAACACTCCTCTGTCGCCAGGCTTCCCGCCCATGGGCAACAACATCCTCATGACCAACGAGCTGGGCCAGGTGCTGACTCCCCAGCAAGCTGCTGCGCTCCAGGCTCAGCAGCTCGCTGTCATGAACGGCCGCCGCTCTCGTCCCGCGTCCCCCGGTATTGCGATGCAGGGTGGCATGGGTGGAATGGGCAGCTTCGCTTCGCCGCAGGCTAACGGCTTCTTGTCTGCCGACTACGCCAACGCCGGTCTGATGAACAACGGCATGGGCGCCCTGAATCTCAGCCAGTTTGGTCTCGGTGGCGGATTCGACAACCACAACGCCGGTTTCTTGGGCGACGAGATCAACCGTGGTCGCTCGCCCCGCGGCCGCCGTGGCAGCTCCAAGCCGCCCGAGGACCCCACCGATCCCACTCTGCTCCAGGACATCCCGAACTGGCTGCGCAGTCTCCGTCTGCACAAGTACACAGACAACCTCAAGGACCTGAAGTGGCAGGAGCTTGTTGAGCTGGACGATGCAGGTCTCGAGGCCCGCGGTGTCAACGCCCTGGGTGCTAGGAGGAAGATGCTAAAGGTACGTTACACATCACAAAGCTCGATGAGCCCCGCTAACAGACTCGCCAGGTCTTCGAACAGGTCCAAGAGGCCAAGAACGACGGCAAACTGCGATAGGTTCGCCTGGTCATCATCCACACTCGCAGCGACAAAGTCACAGCCTCGTACGACTACCACACGCTCCTCCGTCGCTCCTCGGAGCTGTAGCTCGCGAACAAGCCTCTCATTACATAGATCTACGATGGAACACCTCTCCCCTCCCAGCTGGTCACGGAACCCCATCGATCCGTCAGGTCTGGTCCGCATACAATTCCCACGTGTTTATGCATTGCATGGGACCCGAGACTTGGATTTCTGCGCAGGGCCATTGAGCGGTTTTATGTTGTTGCCAGGGGTGTATTGTTTGATATTCGGGCTTTCTCTAAAAATATGTTATTTCTCTTTCGGGTGTATGGTAGGTAGGCTCAGTCGGGTAGGTAGGCTCAGTCGGGTAGATTGCGCATGGCGCGGATAATGACTGCATGTGATTATTCTTCCTGTTTGAGCGCAAACGCAGTGAGCACGCTCCGAGCTACGAAACACTTGTCTAGGTGCACTTCCCTTGCTTCTTGTGAACGTCGGTGCAACAAGCCCCCTCCACCGATCTCCGCCACCACCGCTCTCGCCCGAGCTCAACGCGTAGACGTGCGTTCCAGAGGCAGATCCCCATCCGACTCTCGCCAACGACGCCCAGGCCCGAAGCAATGCCTCGTACCTCCCTCGGCCACGCGGCTGCGATGAGACCCATGGCTACACGCATGTCCCGGGCTGAGGCCGCGTTGAAATATGCGAGAGTATCTGCAGCCGCCGGCTTATGCTTTTGCTGCACTGAGATAAGGGCTCAAGGGGTTTGACTTTGGACCTTGCTGTCTACTACCTGTCGGTGGACTGGGATCGTGCCATGTCCACGCATCGTGAACAGCAAGTGCATTCACTTGCGAGTACTGTCCACAACCCACGCACAATATCAGCGCTCTATTCAGCACGCATCTCGCACAGTGCCGCTCACGAGTCTGTACATTCGCATCTGCCCTCCCCCTTCCATTCGCACAGCACAGCACAGCACAGCACATCACTTCCACTCCACATCTGCACGCCCGACGTCACACCGTCCTCGGCCCAGAGGGAGAACACCAGACCCGCTCGACAATCCTGGAATGCTCAAATGCACACCCGCCCCCAGCGGCGCTGCCCACCCTCGCAGCAGCACAACCCGCTACATACCACCCACCCCAAGTCTTGACCAAGTCCTGAGCTACGTAGACTTCTTCCCGCATTCTTCTTCTCCACCGCCCCAGACCCCACAGGTAGCTTCGTGCAATATCTAAACCGCACCTCGGCCATGGCTCAGTCCCTCGTCGGGCTACTGCCGGCCACGCACCCCATCTTCTAGGCGTCGACCACCGCGCCGCCAACCCCAGCGGGCGATAGCTAGCTAGCGTCTCGCAAGCCACCAGGGCCGGAGTGCCGAGGGCGTTCAAGTACCCCAAGATCGTCTTCGCCACGGCTTTCTGCGGCGCCGAGAGCGGCGGCTGCGCGGAGAAGATTAGGGTCAGCACGTGCGAGGCCTATGTGCGAGACAATGCGGCTGCGTTTGTCGATGCGTATTGGGAGACTGCTGGGCTGGAGTGGTTCCAGAAGGGGGATGTGGTGAAGCCGCAGAAGAAGGCGGTGCCCATGATCAAGGGCCAGGGTTGGTTTGGGTGGTAGGAGTAATTCATGTTGCGGCAGACGTAGTCGCTGTATAGTCCATGGAAACTGTGCTGAGTTGCTTGCTAGCTAGGAGGCGACCATATATACATGCCCTGAGACGTGCTAGTCCAAGGTAGTCAACAGAGGTGACGATCAAAGCCTATAGGACCGACTTGCACCGCAACAACTCAATAGTAGCGCTTGATCTCTGCCCAAACTTCTAACCCCCCTTGACGTCTTCGTATAATTGAACTGTGACTTCTGTGCAATACCAAAACGCCTGGTGATACACGGCATCTGCGAGTAGGTCGAGCGTGCCTTTGAACTTCACCTTGATGGCTGCAATACCATTAATCGACCTCTTACATAATTTCGCAGCATCACAAAGGCTACAAGCACTCAACAGTAGATGTTAAGCGCTTGTTACTACCCAATGCTAGCTAGCTATAGACGGTAACTACAAGTCAAGACTATCTCCCATATGTCCCATGTTATCCGTGTTGTTCGTGACTGGCCAATGTCCCATGTTGTCCGTGTTGTTTGTTAGTAGTAGCCAGGCCCCAGTGCGTGAACAGTCATAACTGTTCAATTAGCGGCGACGCCTTGGCGACGCCCAACCGATCAGGCCACCGTTGGTACCCTTCCAGTGATTCTCCATCATGCTGATGTAGAAGTCTTCATCGGAACCCCAGGGCTGGCCCGCATAGCCGTCGTCCGAGGACCAGGTAGACTCATCGTCGCTCAGATCTGCAGGCGTATGAGGGGGTCCCCAGGGACAAGGGTAGCGAAAGTACTTTCCAATGACGATAGTGTGGAAGAGAGTAAGGGAAAGGTACAGCTCTCTGGCGAACGTGGCTGACCTGTAGTGGGCATAGCCCGGCTGCTGGGTGTAATCGTCGTTCATGGTGGTCAAAGACGAGGTGTCGTTGTTGTTGCTGTTGCTGTTGCTGTTGCTGTTGCTGTTGCTGTTGGAGAGCGACGGGAGATGCTGCGAATAAGGTCGCCTCCTTTGTGCCACCAGCGCTTCAGGTGGTCAATGAGTCGGTGTCGGTGGTAGACGACAGTGGGCATGCCCTCAGCGTCACGGAACGTATGGCGGTTGGAGGTAAAGGCTTTGGCTTCACCTGCAGTGTCTTGAAGAGCCGGGGTGGTAGAGCGATGAGTAGACTTGGGAGATGTGAGCTCAAGAGGGGTATTGGGGGTGGTGAGCGACTTGTTCGTGGCTCGAGTGGCGTTGTCGAGCGTGGCGTTGCGGGCCGAGGAGAAGCGTTTCTTGAGACTGAACTTGCCTTTGCGTACGATTCGCGGCTCAGTATCGTCGTCAGAGGTGTCAGAGGTGGAGAAATTGTCTCGAAAGATGGCTGTAGGCGGAGTCAAAGCCGAGGTGGGGTAACGTTCACCAACGGCGTGAGGCTGGTCACCGTTGCGTCCAAAAACGCTGAAGCGTTGCAGCTGGCGATCGTGAGCACTGGAGCTGGAGTCGGTGCCAAAGGGCGAGCCAACTGGTGTGGTGAAGGTGGTTACGGTAGAAGTATCAGAGATGTTGTTGCGGAGGTGGGATGGGCCACGGCGTGGTGAGTGCCTGACCGCTGTTGGCGGAGGTAGTGAGATGTCAACAGAGGGGATTGTTGACGTTGCCCAAGGGTAGTTTTTGTCGAAGTTCCAAGGACGAGTGTCTGTTTTGGTCGGGGTTGACGAGAATGATCTCAGAGATCTCGTCGTCAAGCCAAACTCAACTGAAGCTCGCAGGTCTTGGACGCCGACTGTAAGGGCACGGGGGCGGAGGATAGCAGGTGAGAGTGCCTCGAGCTCGGCAACAGGAGTTTTGAGGCGCGTTGAGCTGTTGTCCTTGGTCACACTGGCCCGAGATTCACATTGTGCATTGTCGACCCCCTCGTCACGCTGGGCAACCGCAACATCGCTTTCCTTCTCTTTGCCGCTCAGCTCCTTGTACAATGCATCGTCCATCATGACCAAGTTTGGAGAACCAGGAATTGGCCGCAGCCGAGCAGACGAGCGCTTCTGTGCAGGGCCGCCGACCTCGTGGATGTCCTCCATGGCATGCTCCATAATCATCTCCTCAGCAGCAAACGGACCCTGATCGCCGAGCTTGTAATACTCCCTCAGCGATGGCAAGAACTCTGAGAGACGCTCCGTGAGACCGTTCACCGAAGGCACAGTCACTTGCTCAATCTCCGCCAACAGCTCAGGGGATAGCGCGCGCCGCATAAGCAGCATGTTCGTCATCTCCGAACGTGCAGAATCCTTGGGCGTGTTGAACTGATCCAGCTTGTCACAGAAACTGCGATACTTCTCGCGCATCTCTCCTGCGGATACTGGTCGCTGCGGGATATCTTCACGAAGCTCAGGCACCTTCACAGGCAGCTGGTCCAACGAGCGGGAATTGCGCAGGTGAAGCTCCTCATCCAGCTTGTCGAACAAGTTCATACGACTGAAGTTCATTGACGGCAGTTCGTGGCTGTGGCTCATGGCGCTGCCCAGAGCGCTCCTCCTGTGCGAACCCATCGACGACCTCATTGAGAACAAGGCACCTTCATCGACCGAGGCGCGCACACCACCCGGGATACCGAATGGAAACCGAAAGTTCGAATTCTTCAGATTACTGGCACTCGTGTTCAAGCTTGAGTCTTCGTGCGACTCCTCCTTCAGATCTGGAAGATAGTGCAGACCGCCTGGATACCTGTATTGCGAGAGCCTGAGATCCGTGGTGGTGTCATTGGTCGAGATCGGTAGCGGAAGGTTTGGTTCGCTGATACACGCAGCTGGGTTGCTGAGATTGAGAGACTTGCGACCGTGCCAGACAAGGTGCGTGGTCGTCTGACTGTCTCGACGATTGTCAACAGGTTTGGGAACACCAGCAGGCGAGGACTGGACTCGAGAACGCAAAGAGCTATCCTGGGGTGAATACACAGAGGAAGGGTCATGGATGGCAGGGGAAGGGCTGCTGAAAGAGTGTTGATGCACAGGAGAAGCAGGATCTGCATTGTGCGCTGGTGATGGGGCACGATCGCGCATGGCGTCCTTGGTCTTTGCTGGGACTGTGATCTCCTTGAACAATGCCTTCTCGGGAGTCATGATGGCGTCTCTGAGAGACTGTTGCGACGAGGTCACGCTGTTCGCAATACGAGACTCTTGCAGTGTCTCTCTGGAGCTGTTTCCGGCCTTCGTGAGGTCCTCGTCCTTGCTGGACTTCTTGCCCCAGCGCTTGAACATCATCCATGACGCCACCCCCATCGATCTCTGAGCCTCCTTTGACGTACTGGACTCGCGTGGTGGTACCGGGGGCAGTTGAGTGGCACTGAGGGTAGATGAGGAGCCTGGGGTCGACACTGAGCCTTGCTTCATGCTGGGTTTAGAGCCTGCTCGAAACCTATTCGTGAGTGGAAAGCTTAATTCACGAGGAGGAACCCGGGGCTTTCGCAGTACAACCGGAGCTGGTGTGGCAACAGGTGCTTCAGACATTGGCCTTGGGGTCTGCGCGTTCGCAGGAACAGCGGCCGGTGGCTTGGCTACGGGCATTGATACGGATCGACCGGGCGTTGCGGCATCCTCAGCAGTCCTGAATGAACGAGCGTCCACCTCCTTGATGGAGGGCTCCTTCTCGGTCGCTGCATCTGGAAAAGATTGGTAGGACTTCGCATCATCGTCCTCCGCTAGCCCATCCTCGGAAAGTTCAGACTCCAGAACATCGGTCGCAGATTTAAATGACTGCGGATCGGACGACTTCTGTGCATGGTTACTCCTGCTCTCAGAAGCTTGGTCCTTGAGAGACTCGGTTTCAGTGTCCTTCCCTTTCTTTTTCTCTTCCTTCTTGGGGTCTTCTTCATCCCCGTGCCTGGACTCGGTGTGCTGGTATCCAGCCAGGAGATCTGACATATCGACCTCGGTACTTAGTGCTGTATCCGGAGGCAACGGCGGCTCGCGATCCGGCATAGGAGGTGGATGAGAACCGACTTGAGCTCCAGTGACCATGGGGATCGAGCACCGGACAGCAAAATCAAGTGTCGAAGAGTCAACAACACTCGAGTTGGCTTGGGACAAGATACTAAACCGCTTGTCAACAATATGGCCATGCACGGCTGCGCTTGCATGTGTTGACCGATGCTCGTTGTACATGGCCTCATGCTGCGCACCCTCCGGTTCATCATTAGCAGATGACGGATCTACGGTGTCATCGATACTCGTCGTTGTAGATCCTGGCTCCAACGCTTGCAGAATCATGTCCCTAGTGATCCGTCGAGCGACAGGAGATGCAGGCAGTTCCACGATACCAGGAATGGCAGTGCTGGAGACCCGTGTGGTTCCGGAAGCCCAAGTACCACGAGCTAGAGCCGCAGGTAGGTCTGTCAATCCACGTTCTTCCTGTACGGTCTTGATGTTGTTGACAAGACTGGTAGGAATGGGGTTGACCTCTGGCTCAAGGATCTGCTCGCGCTCAAACTGCTCACTGTAGTCGTAGTAGAGCGGACCACTGGCGACTTCCTCCTTGACGATGATACCAGTCACGGTGTCGACAAGCACCTGAGTGCCTGTTGGGCTGAGCATCACTTCCAAGGACGATCCATCCCGTGGTGTAGGGGGTGATGGTCCATCGGACGAAGGTGTGTCTGAGTCGTTGCGGATGTTTGTCGAGCCGCTGGAGAAAGAGCCTTTGACGGAGCTATGAATCACGCGAGGTCGCTCGAGAGGAACACGAGGGTGGAACAGCGGTGGAACCGGAGGAATGTCGCCGTGAGGTGCCCCGAAGTAGGCTGGTGGATGACCACGACTGGGACGGCGAGGCATTCCAAAAGGTCTGTCCTGGTATCCAAGGCTTGTGTCAGATGGGATCCTCAGCCTCTGTGCTTGCTGTTGGATCTGTCCCTGGCTGCCATGACCGTGCAATCGCCGTGGGCGTGACCCGGTGACATCGCTCAAGGAGGGTGACGCTGGCCGGTACGAAGGACGGCGGAGTCTGGTGGGGTATACGTACGGTGACTTCGGACGCTGGATGTGGTCGTGGCCGCGCAGGCTGCCCAACGATCTGTTGCTTGACAGTCTGAAGGCCGGCTGAGTAGTGTTGGTCATCGAGAATGACCGCTGGCTGTCTCTGTTGTTGCGGCTGCTCCGGTGGCGTGTCGGAATGAGGGGTGACGATCCTGGAAGATTCATCACTGTGGGTGAGAGCGTATCAGCAACGTACTGCGGGCCTGACGGCTCTCGCATGGAGGTACGTCTAGGTGCAGATGAAGACGAAGGCCACTGTCGATGGTGTCGGCTTGCACGGCTGGAGGTGCCGGACATGGACGAGGCTGTGGACAGCCTGCTGCTCGCGCCGCGGCGCTGCGGAGCTCGAGGTACGTTGCCCATGCCAGAGAAGTCTCCGGTCAGGCCAATGACGTTTCCCATCTCTGTAGAGGTACGCAGCATGGACATGACGCCAGGAGCGGATGCCAGTAGGTCCTGCTTGTCAGCTCCGCTGTGGTGCCTGTAGGTGGCTCGAGACATGGCCGACAGGTTGGACGCCCTGCTGGTGCGCCCACTGGCGTTGGGGTCTCGCTCGGCAAGCATCGTGTTGTCCTGGACGTGGCCAAACTGGCCAAGATGCGATGCTGAACGCAGAAAGAGCTGTGGTAGTAGGGAGGGTGGAGGGTGGTGATGTGAGTGATAGTGGGATGACCAAACAAGATGGGGCCGGCGAAGGTGAGACTATCCAAGAACAAAAGAGTGACTGCAGCTCCGCCCCTCACCCATACGCAACCAAGACGAGAGTGATGCTGGTGATAGACAAGCGGGGTGTAGGGAGAGGGAACAGGGGAGGTGATCTCGAGAGGAATGACTGTTTCCCCACACGAGCTGTTCCTGCCTTCTTTGCGGTGGCAGGAGCTAGCTCGCAACAGCAGCAGGACCGCACGTGGCGAGTAGCTACTGAGAAAGACAGCGACGATGATGTGAGGAGAGTAACGACAGAGTAGGAACCACCTGCCCTGGACGGGAGACAACAATACGAATAAGCGGCATATTAGCCGCTGCGGCATTGGGTACATACCTATTTGCCTCACCGCAGATTCCACATCCAACGCCCCTTCCCGCACGGCAGGCTCAACGCCTCAACTACAGCCTCCAACTCTGGGTCTCCGAAGCATCCAGAACGAGCTTTCGCATCGCCGTGCACCCTGCCGGACGAACTTCACAGCACAAAGTTTCGAGAGTGCAACGAACCCACTGCTCCCTCCGGCTCGTTCTACCTGCTGTCACTCGAGAGCTGGCGGAGGCCAATGCACACACCTGACATGATGGCATGGACACTACAGCTAGGAACAAAGGAAACCATGTACAAATTGTATGTACCCAGACGCTAGATTCTGGAAAGCTAGGAGATAAGAAGGTGGTTAGTATATGCAAACCAAAGGACGACCAACAAGCAAACAAAAGGGTATATGGCTGCGAGATGCCAACACAGACAACGCCCGCTGTAAATGAGACAAAGCAAATGTGAGGGTATATGGTTCACTCCGCAATGGTATGTATGTCGTTCTTCTTCTTGGTGAAGAAACGCCTGAGCGACTGTAGACTGCTTCTCTTGAGCAGCCTCTTGCTGGTTGTCTCTGAATAAACACTGGTAGAAGTTGGTGGCCTATCTGGTGGTTCGGCAGACTTCACAGATCGTAAGTTCGAACTCGAAGGTGTCGCAGCACCCCCGAATTTGCCAGACATCGACTGTTTGGGGGTATGCCGGGCACTGCTTGGAAACAGGCCAAATTGAGCGCTCGACGACGCTGAACGTGGAGGCGCAGTGCTAGCTGGCGACACGATCGAAGCTCCTGACAATGAAGAGTAAGCTGAGTCCTTTGCTGTCATGGGCGGACTATCCCCTTCTTTCTGGGACGAGCGCCGGTGACCGTGCTTATGGCTGGTACGACTCGGCTCTGTCTGGGGTTGTGCGGCAGCCTTACGTTGTTCTTCGCTGTGCCAGGCTTCGTGGTGGTATTCGGGCTGTTTCGGTGTAGGTTGAGTTGGCACACGCACTTCCGCAGGAGGAGCTGGCGCTTGAGGTGAGGCAGGAGCTTCAACGTTTGATTGCGCGCTTCCCGCCATGTAAGGGTTTACAGGCTCTGGCTGTGGCTGGTAATGCGGCACTCGTGAGATTGGACGCCCACGGGGCTCATTATCAGGTGGTGTTCTGGTGTCTGTCTGCGGGGCAGCAAGAATCACTGGCACCTGCGGAGTCGGTGGTATTGGGAGAGGTTTGTTCTGCGAGCGTTTGCGAGATGATCGACGGCCATTATCGCGCAAGTTCGACTTGGAAGAGTTTCGAGAGGAAGACGTGGTTGCAATCTATGCAACATTAGCTTCGACCTTCGAAGTATCAGCATTCACATACCAGGCTGCGTCGACTGGCAGCACCGCAGCGCTTCTCAATCTCATTGCAGTAGCTACTGACTTGTACAAGTACTGTTCCAAGTCGCTCTGCTTTCGTCACTAAGCTCTGCAGGAATTGGGCCCAGCCGCTTGTATTACCGCACATGGCCGAGTATATGCGCCCGACGTCTTCATTGCGATACGCCCATTCGTCGCCAATATCGCGCAGGTAGAGCTCAAGCTCTTGGTTCGCATCGCGATAAATGCTTATATCGATAAGGTAGTCGTTGAGCAAATGCGACATGCGGTTGATGGTTCGTTCAATGGTGATGTTTCCGTCCAGCAGCGAAGCACGGTATGCGCGGTCATCGAGAAGGCGGTCGAATTCGTTGACGTGTTCCATTGGTACTCGCAAGCACTTGTGCCGAAAGAGCATGTCCTTCAAGCTCTGCTCAAGATCCTCGTTTGCGCGCTGCAGGAAGCTGTCGAGCTCATTGACATGCTTCAGGAGAATATCGGCGACATCGGCGGTCGACTTCTCGAGGTGCTGGTGCAGCAGATGGACGCCGAAGACGATCTGGGCAATTGTCTTCAGCAAGGGGTGGTGTTTGCGCTTGGGGTGATGACGCCGATGGCAGCTGTACGTGTAGTTGTAGGAGAGTTCCTCGGCATCAGCTTCCCTGCAAAGCAATTGCTGGCGAGTCTTGACGCCTCTGCCAGGAGTCTTGAAAGGCACAAAGCCCGTCTCGCCCGTCGCGTCAAGCATTGACTCCTCGAAGGCGGCCTGCATCGACGGCAGGGGGTGGATGGGGAAGGTCGCGGTCATCATGGGCGTGTCGGGCGCCTCCTGCCATTCGAAGGGATCACGGTCGTGTTCGAGGCTACGCCGCCCGCGCTGGGAGGGTCTGCGAAGAGGGACCATGGAATAACTCCAGGGCTGGGGATGCGGCGCCCGAGTTGCCCCAAAAGGTCAGCGCTCGTGCTGTTCCCCCGGATTCCGAGGAGGCTGTCGCCCGATATATCACGCACCCAGTCCCGGGTCTAGACAATTCAAGGCTGGGGCTTGCGCATAAGCACGAGACACGTCGAGGAACAAATCCAGACTGGGAAGTGGGAGAGCCAGGTGTACCAGGGTACGGCGGTCTGCAGCCCACCGGCTGTTCTAGCAGTCTTCAGCGGCCAGTGAGGGCTGCCGCATGCTGGTGAGTTCTGGAGTCGCGAAGGGGGCTGCACGCTGCAAAAGCACACAGGGGAAACGCAGCGGAAGGGCGTGGCAAGAAATGAGCGTGGAAGTGAGGTCTGTGTCAGGGCAAAGGTGTCTCCAGTGAGTCGTCTACAGTCATCAGCTCACAGCTGACGATCGCCCACAGGATGCCAACGCTTCTGCTCGCCAGGAGGTCGCTGCACGGGTGTCTGAGCGCCCAGTAGCGGCCGAATTAAGGTACCGTTCAGCGCGGGCGCGGAAGCGCTCGTCCACACCAAAAAAAACACGCACCGAATGGACGCGCAGCTGAGCGTAGCTAGGCACGTAAGGTTTCAACGCTGCGACTCTATTTCCAAGCCATTGCGCGCCTCTTCACAAACGTGTTTCGGGCCCCGAGGTTCACATGCTGGGTGCAGGCGCGCTGCGACCCCTCCCTGTGCGACGCAGCAGGCATCGTCATGCAGGCCTCAGCTCCTGATCGCGAAGGAACACCCCCCTTCACCACGCCTGATGCCTCCATGGATGAGCGAAAGCCCGTATCGCCTGCGTCGCCTAACTCAGCCGATGCCAGCCCAGGAGGGATTGACCCGCTAGCTGCAAAGGCTGCAAAGCGGATAGCTGATGTCATCAACGACTTCAAACGCGAGCTGGACGCGCGCGATGGCGCCTGGGCGCACGCTCAGGGATCTATAGAATTGGCATTGAGGTCTGGCGACTCTCCTAAGACCTTCAAATTAATCATCACGCCTGACGAAGATGGTGATGAGTACCTTGTCACAGTAAAAGCTGCTCTTACGACGCCCGAGGTGATCACAATTAACGACGATACTACACCAGCTGCACGACCAGTGTGCAAGCATACGCGGCGCGCCTCGGATGCT
Source organism: Didymella exigua CBS 183.55 (assembly GCF_010094145.1). Classification (NCBI taxonomy): domain Eukaryota; kingdom Fungi; phylum Ascomycota; class Dothideomycetes; order Pleosporales; family Didymellaceae; genus Didymella; species Didymella exigua. The sequence continues at coordinate 875,406 of NW_022984786.1, forward strand.
GAATTTGAAAAGGACATTGTTTGGCGCAAGAAGCGCAAGCTCGATGACGGTGACGATGAAACGAACAAGCGCCCGCGCACCGGCAGCAAAGGAAGCGACCAAGACATCATCATGCCCCTGATCACCAAGGAAGATGTTGAAGCTCTCCGGGCCAAACTTCGAGAGGACATTCAGGAGGATACCACCGAGACCGTTAACCATGTGCAACGCCTGCTTCGACGCTTCAAGGCCGAGTGGCACGAAGAAACGAAACGCGACTTCGAACCATCACAGACACTACTACCAGGGGGATCCTTCCGCAACGCGATACCCGCGGCAGGCACGGGTCCTGGCGCGTCGTTTCCATCATCTGATGTTAACCGCGACGATGCCAATGCTTCGATAGCCGAAGTCATTCGCAGAGAATCAGGGCTTCTGTCACGACAAATCAAGTGGGTTGAAGATTGCAGACGGATCGCCAACGATGTCCACATCGAGCGCGAAGACACATGGCGGACCTCCTCTGCAGGTTTCCACGACCAGCAGCGACAGGATCGCGAGAACTTCCAGAATCGAATGGTGCACGAGTCTGCTCTGCACTCGCAGACGTTGAACCAAATTTTGAACGAGGTCAAGGCAATTGGGCTGTATGCGCAGAACATGAAATGGGAAACACCAAGCTACCTGAGCAATGTGCCAAACACATCACCGCAGATTGCCACGCAACCTGTCTTCCCTACACGGGCAGCGCCGCCAGCGTTTCCTACACAGCCTCCACAGCCTATCCGCACACCCTTGTCAGGGTCGAAGCAATCCTATCAACAACAGGATAATTACACATGGAAGACAGGGCGTGGTCCAGGTACACAGAATGGATGAGCCAAAAAAACACTCTAGTCAAGCATCGCACGGAAAGGATGCCGAGGGCAGAGGGATACAAAAAATGTTACAAAGGCTATCTCAATGAATGACTCTACCAACCCCGCCACCTCGGCCATACGTCAACGACTTCGTCACATCCTCGCTCCGAATCCACGACGAGGTACCATCCGAACCCAGCACCCGCAACGCAGGCATGGTTCGGCCAGATTTCGACCTTGTCCCCGATTGTTAGCTCGTTGCACTTGCTTTTGTCACCTTGCCAAGTTAGAATACCGTGCTCCTGACTGATCCGTCCTACGATCCATCCTGCCTTCTCCCCACGCTCATCGTATACTGAGGATGTCTTTGAATTGCCCATCGATCCGGTAACGATGCCCCACCCGGAATAGCTCTTACACGGCTCTCTGCCCATCGCCAAGCTGCCCGCCGATACCAAGGCCTCAGGCGTCTCACGCTCGGTGTAGACGGATGTGACTTCAACAAGCATGCGGATCGCGATAGAGTCCTTATTGAGCGGCTGGAATCCCTCTATCGCCGCACCCTTAGCCGGTCGAGCGTGTGTAGCAACCTGCTGGCAGTCCAGCAGAGGGTACACACCAGCGTGCAGTTCTACAGCAAATTGCTCTTTCAATCTTGACAATGTAACGTGGAACTCTTCCACTCTGGGAGAAGACGAGGAGAGCATGTTCTGGGCCGCGGTCGCGGTCGGCGTCGCTCCAATACTCAGTACCAGCCCCTTGCGCGCATTCTCTGGGACCGCGTGAGTGGCTTCTTCCAGCCCGAGAAGCTCATCAATCAGCCCTGACGCGGCGTCATCCTCGCTGTTACCAGCGTACGAGTGTCCAAAGTGGCTGTAGAAGCCGTGAAGCACAACCGCTCCTTCGCCGCCTTTGCTGCCATCTTTTGCTAGCACAGTACCAACCAGTGGCTTGAACTTGGGACTCGATGTTGCAATGCCAGCGCGACGATACCCAGTGTCTATCTTAACAAAGACACCAATCTTCTTCTCAGACTGGAAATCCGGGTGTGCCGTCAGCGCATCATGGAATAGTGAGAAAGCATCGGCGTTATCAATGATAATGTTGATGCTCTCCGACTTCAGCACATTCGCCAGCGCAATGAGTCTTGGCACAGCGCCCTGGGGAACAGGCACACCATATAGGATCTACACATGTCAATATAACCCATGGCCACGTGTCTCACGCCTTTTCCACTCACACTGCTCTCCCTTCCCTTCTCCTGCTGCTCCTTGACATACTCGACCAAGTTCTCCGCCTCCGCGACCGTACTAACAATGAACAGCGCGGGCGTGTTTTCCAAGCCTGGCAGTCCGTCGCCGACTTGCAGCCGAGATAACTCGAGCGTCTTGTGCGATTTGACGTGGGCTCTGAAGCCGACCTTCAGCTTCTTGCAGATTTGAAGCATGGCGGTGCAGTTTGCCTTGATTAGGCGCCGGTCGAGGATGATGGAGGGGGTAGGTAGGTCGACTAGTTTCTTGCCGACGAATTGCTGCGTGAGTAGCGATGCGTTGGAGAGGGGAAAGTTGGAGGCCATGGTGGCGATGCGGGAGACTTGTTGTCGAGGAACAAAAGTATGTGTAGTGAAGATTTTTCGAAGCTCAAGAAAAGCAGTTTCGTTGTTTTGTGATGTCCGTGGATGCAGATGCCTTCTTATATACTGCCCTGTCTCTCGCTGGTGATGTTTTCCGCGGGAACACTATACCGGCCGCGTAGCATTCGACGACCCTTCCACTTTTCAGAATAGCGCAATCCCGGTCATCTGAATCTATTCCGATCCACAACAGGCCGCAGACAAGCAGTGTCAGTTGTCCAGCTACCAATTGCACTGCTTTGGGGAGAAAGCTGGGGGTAATCGATGTAGATACGGCGACCAGCGGAGCGTAAGTTTGTCTGAATTGGGGCAAGGGTCCAAAGGCCGATGAGTCTGAACAGCTCGGCTATCAATTTCCTTGAGGTAAAGGCTTTCGATAGGCTAGGTGTAATTGTTTGGTGGTGAGGTCGTGGCGGACATTGAATGACCGGTGTAAAGTGGGGCGAAGTGGGGGTGAGGCTGACCAGCCGCTGATGGAGAGCTGCTTTGAGCTCTAGCAGATATTAGGTACGTGAGGCATTAAATATGTTGGCAAGATTCATGATGGATCCTGTTTGAGTTTGAGAGACATTTCACAAAGGCTAGGTGATTTCACTTCCTCGACAACATATAGCGTGTTCTCGCCTAACCTGCATATCAACACCACCCAAAAACATCCTATGGAACGGGTCCTGGCCATGCACTGCTCAATCGTCTTCGCCTCGTCAAGACACTACCCGGACTGATGCTTCTCCGATCGGCGCCTCCAGGACCATAAGCGAAACTGTTCTCAAGGATGGCGTCTTCCAGGTCGTCTTCCTCCTCAATTCTCTCGATAACCTCTCTGGGTGCCTCCTCTTCGAAGACAGCCTGGAGATCAGCATGTGGGCTCATCTTGCTCCAGCTCCAGAAACCGCCATCAAACAGCCATTTCGAGCGCTTCGTAGGCCCTGGGCCACTGATGCTGCGTCTGCGCGTTGATTTCCATAAAGTACGACGCTCGTGCCACGCGATTGCAAGTAGGAAAGGGGCGTTGAGGACACGGATTGCTGTGATGTTGATCTTGTGGAACCAGCGTGGCGTCAATATGAACTTAAGTGGCAGCAAAATAACAAAGGCAAGAAGATTGAAAGGCGGACGGTAAGCGAACAGCGTGTCAGACTTGACACCTTCGAATGTCATGACCGCACGTCGGAACTGGATCTCCGCTGTCGAGTCGGCGGCAATCTTTGAGAATGTGTTGGAGAGAATTGACACCAAAACAGTCAAAAAGAGCGTGTTGCCGATGAATGCGTAGATGACCATCAACACCGGACCGAGGATCTCGTGGAATGTGGGTGCTTCATCGATACCGGTGCCGTCCAGTCCAAACCATATCCAAAGCATCCACTTAGAGATGGTGATCACATTTGGTGCGTCGGCGTCGGTAGCGGGATTGCTGTTGCTGAGCCACTTCAGCGCGAGCAAGAAACCACCGAAGCACCAAAATGCGATCAGACTGAGAGCGGTAAACTCCTTGACCATGGCTCGTAACGAGATGAAAAGCATGTTCTCTGGCATCAGGTTGAACGCGATCCTCGGGAACAGAATGGGCGATGCTATCGCTAGAACGTCGAGAGCCTGTCGACCCGTCTCATCGTTTCCAAGTGCCCATCCATGAACACGCATCCAGAAGTAAATGATGTAAATTCCAGCGAAGGTCACATCGAGGAACGCCCAGAGCTCTTGGGTATGAACTTCCCATCCATGCTCGAGACAAGATACCAGCTCATCGAGCACCCAGCCGCCTCCATACAGCAGGAAGACAACTTCAGCTGTTGTGAGTGTGTGATCGACGCGTTCGTGCATACACCAGCAGTAGAGTGCGAGAAGGATCACGAACTGGGCGACCTCGATGACGTTACGCGTCCGTGGCACCATAAGACGGTATTGGTTCAGCAATGGCGCTTTGCGTGGATCGTACAGCGAGATCGGCTTGTGCTTGTAGTGATCCGGGATGATATCGATGAAAGTCGTTGGTGTGTACACGATACGTCCACGGTACACAGCATCGATGACCTTCTGGCTTGCCGAGCTACTGAGAAGAACCTTGCTTTCGGAGACAATAGCAACTTCGAGAGCTGTCAACTTGCCCTCGTAGTCGCCTTGACCCTGGTACTCCGAGAAGTGACGTGGTGGAGTGACATCATCTGGTGCGCCTTGAAAAGGCCAGAAAGGCGCAACGAGAACATGTGCCAGTAGCAAAAGCCCTGACTTCCCCGTTCCATCCTCATCGTGACGACGCAAGACCTTCATGGCAACAAGTTCGCACAAGTTTGCCCTGGTCAAGTCGACAGTTTGATGGTGTTGCTGAAATTGCTGCTCTCGTAAGAATTGCATACGATTTACGAGCAGACTGTAAACTGTTACTAGTCAGCAAAGAATGTATCACCACTTCGGAGCACTCACCAATAGAGATGTCGGTCTCGTCATAGAGTCGGTCGACGAGAGGTTTGACGATTAACACGTTCATGCGTGGTTCTCTTAGCTGTTCGATGGAGTACGGGTCCTCTATGACCGCCAGTATGAGGCGCCGGATACTGCTCGGTGTCAACTGGTTGTCACTATTCTGAGCGGTACCCATAACTACGTACCGGTGGATGTTGTAATACACCTTCAATTCTGAATGTGGATAAGGCGCAAACACCTCCCTTGGGCCTACTGGCGCACCAGTTCCGTTGAAGCAGCCATCAGAACCCGCGTGGTCCTCATCAGGTAGCAGAGTTTCTTGCTCTTCACGGCTCTTTGCCGCACGTAAAGCATCGCTTAAGGTCCTTTGAGTCTCAGTAAGATGAGGTCGCCTAAGGTGGTTCCGGAACTCTATGTGTCTTGAAGATTTACGCTGTTCTAGCGAAGGCCTTCGCTTGGGGGAGACATCGCCGCCATTGCTATGCACAGCATTGCTTTCAACGCTATCGCGACTGCTGAGGTTTGAGGTCAATCGTGGTCGAGGGAACGTGCCATATGCGGGACTACCGGCGGTGTTGGTGTTCCAATCTGGGTTCGATGTTGGTCCAGACATATGAGGCCCTCAAGGTTCAATAGGCAAATGCTAGGGCAATTGTTAAGTGAGAAGGTGGAGTTTGGTTCACGCGACGCGTGGGATTATCCGATACAGCCCGCCGTTACAAGAATGAAAGCCGCTGCGTAGGGATCGATACGCTGCAGGTGTCGAGTGAGTATAGGACTTAGTGTGGTTACGCAGTCCTGTGCACGAGAGTCCAGTCACGACCGCCAGAGGCAATCAAATTGAGGCAATCTCTGATGTAGATAACAGACTTCGTGTGGGGGGAGATGGGGGGCAATAGATCAACGTGTACATACGAAATGCAGATTGATCTTCGTTTCGAGTCTGCGCTAGTACTCAAAGAGGTAAAGTCGACTATCTGCTATGCAGCCTCACACGTCACTACCCGTCACAACGCAGCAGCGCTGGCGAACACCCATGTCGCAGAAAAAGTTCTGTAAGCCGCACCGTATCAGAACTTGGGAGGTGGTCAACATCGATCTGCAAGTGTTTCACAAGCTATCATGTCTTCCAGATGCTACAATGATTCCGCTGCGCTAGCCAGGTTCTTCTGCATTCAATTCGAGAGCCAGGGACTATTGTGTTCATCATCAATCAAAGGATCTATTGGGCATTGTTATATGTCTATATTTCAAACTAATCAGTCCAATGCGAAACATCTTTCAACGTTTGTCGCGTTGTTGCCCCACCAAGCTGGCATCTTGATCTGCTTTCCGGCTCCAAAGAATAAGAAGATAAGCAGCATGTTAAAATTAAAGGCTGCATCGAACGCCGCTGCAACAATGTAGTTATAGCGCTTCCAGATCTTAAAGTGGTGGCGGAAAATCCAGTACATTGCGATGAAACCACCCAAGAATGCACTGAAATACCCAGTTGACAGGTTGCCATAAAATACAGAGATCCCAGAGAAGAAGATCGTAGTATTCCACAGGTGGAACTTCAGCTTCGACTTGGGGAACGCGCGATGCAGAGCGTACATGATAAGCGGTGCTATAGCGCCAACAAGGAATCCGTATGGTAGAATCTTCAGCTCGCTGGAACCGAACATGCGCTTCGGCCCTATGACACCGTACTGTATGCCAATAGTGTTCGAACTGACAAGGCTTTGACCTGTCCACTGGTGCAATGGATCTTTTTTCGCGCCGGACAGGTACTCGAACTTGGTGTTCAGGACCCAACGGATAACTCCATAGTTAATCGGTATGCCAAGAATGCTTCCGAAGACCTGACTGAAGAACACAGTGCGTGGTGGGATATGCATGTAGTGTCCAATGCGTTGGTCCTGTAGCATGTACTGGGCGCGGTACCAGGCATCGCCAGCAATAGCGCCATAAACTGAAGGGCCAGCCGGGTGATGATGAGCGGCTCCGGCAGCGGTGTGAACCATGTAGCCGTAAATAAGCTCATTAAAGTCACCGATAGCGACTTGATAATTCGAGATGGCGTAAAGATAGCCAAGTGGGATTACGACGATAAAACCAGTTGCGACACCGACGAACACGGTCCACCATGGGATGAAAAGTTGGCCGGATCCCACGATTGCGAGCAGGACCACAAAGCCTGTCAGAAACAACGCAACGAACCACCAGCCTGGGACTTCTTTGTACGACCGCTGAAGAACGTTCAGACGATCAGTGTACTGATGGTGAATGTTGGGCTCTTTGGCACCGGTAGAGTCTTGCTGCTTTTTTGCTTCGCTGCGAGCTTTGCGTGCCGCCATATTCTTTGCGAATGTTGCCATGATCGATGGGCCTCCAAAAGTAGCCAGCCAAACAAATGCTGAAGGCAGTTTGGAGTAGTTGAAGAACGTTGCCCATGCAAATTGCAGTCCCATGTATGCTGGCCCATACTCCTCCCAGGCGGTCTCGTTGAGACTAAAGTCGCTGTTGATGATTTTGGCAGTGGGATACTTCGTTCCGTTGGCCTGGAACAAGGAGTTGGACATAAGGCCGTGCTTGTAGGAGCCCAGGTTGCCCCATTTGGCTGCTGGAAGCAGAACCCAGCAGTTGAAAGCAAAGGCGAGGAACAGAACAGTCTGAGTCCAGAAAGGTGTGATGAGGATCGATGTACCATTCCAATTGATATTCGACCAATCGAGACTGAGATTCAAGAAGCCCATGCCTCCAAGGCCAGATCCAATGAAGTTCGCAACAGGATTCTTGGGTGCAACCCAGCACAGGAAGGCAAGCGAAGACGTCATGGGAAAGACGAATTCTGGAAGGAACTGCCAGAGCATCATACCGACCAAGCACATGAAGAAGACGTGCATTTGGCGTTTGGCCAGTGGGCTATTGCGGTCCTGCTTGCGGAAAGTCTCAAACAGCGTGGTCTGCATTAGTGCCTGTGGCCACACATATTCCGGCTCCCATAGTAATAGAGACCGGGCGATTGCAGCGATAGCGTAGCCAACCCAGACGATGGCCAACATGAAGAAGATTGCTACAGCAGGATTGATTCGTGTGTCGTACCAGAGCTCAGCCATCGAGATGGGAGTATAGCCCAAGTTGTACGTGGCGCCAGAAGCCGCAGTCAGAGTGACTAGAACATGCTCCTTAATACTCCATGGTGCTGGATTAAGGTTGAATCCACAGCCAAATGGCAGATTGACTTGCCAGGCGGGCAGGACTTTCGCGAGGAAATGACCGACATAGTGGCAGCCGATCTGGACGAAGAATATCGAGTATGGAGCTTGAGTCGTGCGGTAGTGGCTCATCTGCGAAAGGAAGGCTCCAGGAACGATGAACAAGATGCAGAGGATGAAGTAGCGGAAGGTGATGGTTGGCAGCGTAGGGTCATCCTCCAAAGAGACGGTCTGGCGCACAATGAGTGGCAGCTGGGCGATCTCGGGATCATCCTGAGCGTCTTCTTCGACAATCGCAGTATCGTCTACTGCGTCGATACCAGATGGTGATTGAACCTTGGCGGTGTTGAGTTCGACATCCTTGTTGGCAGCTGTTAACCCAAGATGGCTCGAGGCTGGACTGAGCTCGGCGCTTTTCGCCTTGGCCGTGGCCTTGGCCGTGGCCTTGTCAGCTTTAAGGTCGGTCATCTTGGCTGGCTGGTTGTTCCTCCATCTTCCTCGACTTCACACGCCTTAAACACTGCGTTTCGAATCATCTGAACGATTGCGCCATTCGAAGTTTGCATGGTGTTATCTCGATAGCTAGCCTCCCCAGGCAACTGTTACGTTTTCGCTTGCTCGGTCACCCAACGGCAGCGCCGATTCCTCGCCGAAGCCTTCCTCCTGCTCCACTGAAAGCTGCTAGCTCGATGCTTCATTGACACCAAGCAATTTTCGGCAGCTCAACGTTGCACTTCGGGAATTGTGCGAAGTCGTATCCGCACAGAACCTCGAATGGTGGCCCGAACAACGGTCTCTTCTCGTCAGTGGCGACGACAATCCAAATGATGGATCCCAGCATCGAAGCACGACAGAAGGCTTGGAATATGACGTTCACTTGCTCGCCGCGGGTGCATCCACCTTGCTGGTTGTAGAGATGAGTCTTCGTATGTGGCACAGCTCGTACTCCACTGCATGCGACGCATCTTTCCAATCACGCCGAAGCCGCGCAACATTCGCCCATTCGAATTGGTCTGGAATCTGCATGGAAAAGACAACCTCTTGAAGACAATAATATTCAAAGCACTACAGACAACGAGACAGCATTGCATTATAAGTCAACCATGATCAACGCAAGGCGAGTTTCAGCTTCTATATTATTGCCGTGAGGCTACGAGGGCCACCTCCAAGCATTACAAATTGAGATTTTTGAATAGCCTTACAGTTGTGCGATAACCTGGAGCCTATCAAATGTGCCAAAAGTCAAACCCCCCGTGGCTACTCTATCTTCTCTTTCTCGAGAAAGTGAACGCTCGTGGTCGTCGCCTCTACAGTGTATGGGCGCTGTAACCTCGTCATCAGCTTCTAAGCTCAACTGGTGGCTGGCGAGGACGAACCCTCTTTGCAGTCGGTCGGGAGGTAGCCAGATGGCCGAGAGGAGTTGAACGCGCTGTCCGAGGTTCGCCTGGAAGAAGTGTCGCTGTAATGTGTCATTGATATGTCTACTTCTGAATTCTGTTTGACCTACACCGACTTCTCTGATCTTCTCGTTCCTCGCTACTAGTGGTTTTGTCTCCTCTTCTGCGAGCTTTTTGTATCCTATCACATGATCGAGCTTCTTGAACAAGAGGTCGACCTTAGTAGCCGTCGTCTGCATCAAAACCCGACATCTTTGATCGTCAGCGGCAGGACGGCGGCGCCCTTTTTGCTTGACACAGCATCGCACAACGCCTCAACCTGCTTCGCGTACTCCTGTTCCTTCTCCTTCATCCTCTTGTTGATCACCTGCGCACTTTTCCACTGCGCATCTCAACATTCCCGACCTTCCTTCCTGAGCCTCAGGATACTCCCCAGGCGCACATGCAAGACCTCAGCTGCGAGACACGGGGATAGGGTGAGTAAGGCGCCAGCATCCTGGAAGATTTGTTGCTTCATCAGGCAGATAGCTGCTGTCTGCAATTCCTGGACATACATATTAATGTTGCGGCAGACGTAGCCGCTGTATAGTCGATGAAAACTGCGCTGAGTTGCTTACTAGCTAGGAGGCGACCATATATACATGCCCTGAGACGTGCTAGTTCAAGGTAGCCAACAGAGGTAACGATCAAGGCCTGTTGGACCGACTTGCACCGCAACAATTAAGATCTTCAATTGCTGAATCTCACCTGGACTTCTATCGGCTGGGTACTCGAAGGCTAGAATGCCGAATTCGTCGAGCTCAGCAGAGTCAGCTGGCGGTGCAGCGAATGGAGTATTAGCCATGGTGTAGTGTCGCCCGATGATATGAGGCACAACATTTGAATTGAGACAGAGTAGGGTGAGTTGGGCGCAATGCGCGTTTGCGTTCCTTCACTTCACTCTACGTCACACTCTCGCTCAGCTCTCTCACAGCCCTCGTTGGTTTCTCTTGGTGGTCAGCACAGTAATTTCTGAATCCACCCAAATGCAGCGGCCCTGGGTGGACTGGTTTGCACCACGTGGAGTGCCCGTGCATGGACTCACAAGGTTTTCGCAGCAGAACTCAGTGTTGGCTTAGATTCATTGTTGCTATTACCGGCTTGCCCCATGTAGAACAGCCTCCTAGCAGACGGAGTACACCTCGGAGACGGAGTAGTAATCGGGCGTGTACGATGCCCTACCGCGCCTGGATACAACAAATACGGAATCGTTAGGCCTCTATCTTCTAATCATGTTCGGCTTCGTCCTGATCAACTTTGGTGTTTTCGATTTCCATCTTCGGCACATCCATCTGCACTACGATTTTGTCCATCAAAGCAACAGCCTGCGCATACTGGTGCTGCAAAAGCAAACCTAGGTCCTCCACCGTAGTCTCCTGCATCTCATACCCCTCAATGCTCATGTCACTCTACCGGAGCCTAAACACGTTCGTGACATGGTCCGGGTGCTGCGCCGCCAGCCTCGCGCTCAGGGTCTCCACCTTCTCCCACTGCTCGTCGCTCGTGTCCTCCCGCGACAGCTTGTGGATGCGACCCTCGGAACTCCACAGGACAGAATGCGTGAAGTCTTCTGGTATCGTAAGGAGCACACCGGCGTCCTGTAGAATGACGTTCGGGTTTTAGATACGGGGTCGTACTGTGATGTTGGGACAGTTAGGAAGAACGTCTCGAAATCGACCGTATTGGTGATGCTATTATAAAGCAACTTAAGGAGGGCTAGTTCAATTGTTGAGCGATGCGAGAGCTTTTTAAGGCGGGTGCGGAAGAGTCTCAGCTCTTTGTCCAGCGGGGAAGTAGAAAGGTTTGCCATGTTTGCAGGCGAAAGCCGAATTTGAGATGACGCTGATGTGGCGGAAGTTATCATATTCGAGGTCGAGTAGATGGGGCAAGGTGTGGGTCGCAAAATGGTCGTTTGGATTTTGTGCCTGCGTGTCTAAGCTTCCTTTCACTGCCATCTGTGCCTTCGACCAGGCAGCACATCACCCTAAGCGGGTGACTTTATGATGCGCTAAGCAGCCTTTGAACTTGGCTCACTTGGATATCGGAGTTTTTCAACCATCAGACAGTGCCAGTTCTACAGTTCAAAAACAGCAGGGGATGTCCATTATCGGTAGCCTCCGAGTAATGTCACGAGTGTCTCTTGTTGGCAGCGTGTACCCAGACTCTCCGGGGACTTGTTGCGTTTTGCATGGAAGACATCGAGTAGAGTCTGCGTTACTGTGTTGCTTGATCTGACGTACATGTGCTTGGAAGTGAAAGGTTTGAAGTTTGAACTAGCGTTCGTGCAAACGGGGCGCAAGTGAAGGTCGGAAAATATCTGTCCTACTTTGCATATATCTATCCTCAATCCTTCCACTCATACATACACCTCAAGATCTGCATCAACTCATCATGCGTACACCTTCACCAAGTTCCGGATCTTCGCAATCTGTTGCTGCCGCTGCCTTACTTCAGCTGTCGCAGACTCCTCCGCATCCAGCAGCAATTCGCCGTGGAGGCACGGGCACGGCTGAAAACCTCGAGCAACACTCCACTAATATTCCATCACCGGTAGCAGAATCTTCCCGACATGGTGATTGGGGGGATAGCATCATGAGAACGCCGAGGACCCTCGAGAGCGATGTCCACATATTCCCATCTCCAGTGTCCGACACTGTCGGCATCGGCAAGATCTCTGACAGCGATGATGAGGACATGGATGTGCAACCGCGCGACGTTCGTCACGACGCTAGTGGTTACCAGGTCTCTGAACCGCTTATGCCTCACCTCGTGTCGCGTGTCGAAGACCGACATGGCCAAGTTCAGCCACTATTGAACTCGACCCAGGCCCAACAAACAACTTTCGCCCCCGGGAGGACCGTCATGTCCAGGCCAAACACTACGCCCATTGACAGGTTTCCGTACGTCCCAATCGAGAATGTGTGCGGCATGCACTCTACGAACGTTGCCAACGCGGACTTCGCTCGACCAAGCGATGAATCTAGCCATCTGGGCGTACAATTACCTCAGAGGGCGCACCAGATAACGACAATAGGCTCCGAAGATCTCGAGGCCTATCTGCGCCAAAGTGCTTCATTCAGTCAACAGGGCCATGGGGCTTCTTTGAGGCATGCATCCATACCTCTATGCCTACCAAGGCAACCACCTCAACAGGCCGGACCTGCGTTCACATTCTTTGACGAGACGATGGTGGGGCAACGACTTATGTATCAACCAGCTCTCCAGGCCCAGTCCATGTTGCCACCTGCCAGTATCGACGCGAGAGCACCTCAGCAAGCGCAGCAGCCTGTTCCAAGCGCCGAAGAGCCGCGCTCACAACCCAGCTCGTACAGTGTACCTATACCTGGTCGAATCTCCTCAGAGGGTATTAAGAGACGAAGGAAAGTGCGAATACCTCGCGCACCGTCTCGAACTCAGACCAAGCGTGTTAGGGTAGGCCCCAAAAGCGAGGCTATCGCGGCTCCAAGAGACGGATTTGGACCGAAGCAGATCGATATACGCGACCTCAAGTACCGAACTATCAAGGCGATAAACATGCCTACTCGGAACGACGTGACACCGGGTCGAACGCCGCCAGAGCCAACTCCCGATAGCCAACCGTACGGAGACGATGTAGACTACCGAGCCGGCATGCTCATCTGGTATTGTGACGATCTCGAGCTCTCTTACAGTGAGACAGTGAGAAGGTACAGACTCAAGTTTCCAGATGAGAGGTCCATAACCGAAGACACTGTGCGCAAGAGACACATCCTTTTCATTGAGAAGCTGGCAAGAAGGTTCGGTTTAAAGCCAGAAGACGAGATCGAAGAGCCCGGCGGTAGGGTCGCAATTCGCGGCAAACAGATAGGTCACAAGTATAACACCATCAATGGCGTACGCGTCTACGCTGCTGCTGCCGGGCATGATGTGGCCGGGACCGTCCGCCGTCGAAGAACAGGCAACGAGCCAACCACACATAGAGGGTTCTTGAAGGCGTGCATCTGCGTCTGGAAAGACACCTCAAATGTCAGCAACGAAGAGATCAAGCAGAGGTTGCAGAAAGATTACGGCTGGAACATTGGCGCAAACACGGTCAACAAGCTGTACTACTCGGAGCGTGCGCGAGTGTACGACACATACGATAACGGCACGAGCGACCAAGAAGCTTCTATCAACACGGATGATGAGGACCTGGAGCAACTGCAAGCCCACTTTCAGCTGCGTTCGACCTACTTGCTGAAGACGTATGGTCAGCAGGTATCGGCGCAGAATGTCGCGTATATGCAACAGCTCGCGCAACTTATCGACAGCATGGAGCAAGTTCAACTTCGCCAGGCGCAACAGACAGGCAGTGGCCTCATTCGAATGATCGAGGAGGCTAGCGAGGAGGTGTGTCATGGAGGAGGGGCCCAAGACGTTGAAGAGGAAGATGCCATGATGCCGGACGCAGATCCTGGTATTGTCGGTGATAAGGAGATCGATTGACATTGAAGGTCCGTCGCAGTATCCATGTGAAATTGAGCTGCGGCGACGTGTGCGATCCATAACGACTCTTTTTCAGTCTTGGAACAGGAGGTCAACAATACAAAATTCAAGGGTCTTTCAAGCGTGATAATAAATACGCTTCCAGAAGACGATTCACTAGCCGTAGCTGCCTGTATTGGTATTGTATGATAGGCTAGGGTAATTCACGGTACGATAATAGAAAAGACGTTGACAATAAGCTAGACTATCAACGTTGGTGATGTCTGCGTGATGGTCGTGGTGGCGTTCCTTCCACACCACGACCCTTGTGGCTAGCCCCGCTTGGCTCGCTTAACGATGCGCCCACCTCAATATCATCGTCGCCGGCTGGCGAACTTTTTCCGCTTCAACCTCGACGTTCAACTAACCCCGACTTATCAGAAAAGACAGACCACCTCTCGCACTAGCCATGCGTGAGTATCGTCCTTCTGATCGGCTACGACAGCCCGGCTAACGACCGCTGCAGCTCCCAAGTTCGATCCCTCCGAGGTCAAGGTCATCCACCTCCGTGCGACCGGTGGTGAAGTCGGTGCCTCCTCCGCCCTTGCCCCCAAGATCGGTCCTCTCGGTCTTTCGCCCAAGAGTGCGTATTTCCCCAAATGTCAGCGAGCGCACGATTGCGCGCGCGTCTCCACGAGCAATTGCTGATCAAAACCGCAGAGGTCGGTGAAGATATCGCCAAGGCCACCGGCGACTGGAAGGGTCTGCGCGTCACCGTCAAGTTGACCATCCAGAACCGTCAGGCCGCCGTCTCCGTTGTTCCCTCCGCCTCTTCCCTCGTCATCAAGGCCCTCAAGGAGCCTCCCAGGGACCGCAAGAAGGAGAAGAACATCAAGCACACCAAGTCCGTCCCTCTTGACGAGATCATCGCCATCGCCAAGACCATGCGCTTCAAGTCCATGGCCAAGTCCCTCGAGGGTACCGTTCTTGAGATCCTCGGAACCGCTTTCTCCACCGGCTGCCAGGTTGACGGCCGCTCCCCCAAGGACGTGTCCGACGACATCAAGAACGGCGAGATCGAGATCCCTGAGGAGTAAATGTCTGCACATCGATAAAACGGTGCATGACAGACATGATTGGATGATTTACGCCATAGATGGTCTACATAGCTGAATGAGCAGTACGTCTCCAACACAGAACTCCAGTCATCCACTGGTGGGACATGCCCAGCTGCGGCGTTCCGGTGTCTGATACACAAGTGACCTTGGCACAAGGCAATGAGATACCCATTTTGTCGACTCCATTCGCTCCTCAATGATTAAAAATGCCATTGATCTTTAATGAATTATGGCGTGTTTTCAAGCTGTGAGCCGAGACAGTCAGATGTACCTCACTGTGTAATTCCGTGTACATACTTTGTTAGATCAATGATTAGTAGACAATGCCTCTGTGACCTCCGCGCCGCAATTCTCATTCGACTTGCGATAGATTCGAGACCTGATCACACTAGGCTGTTCTTGTATTAGTGTCGGCTTATCGATAGAGAAGTCGAGCAGGTGTCGCAAAAAGTTCGAGACCAAGGACATCACGCGCACAAGTATCAACAAAGATGTCAAAAGAAAAGATCACCGTGGAAGCGCCCGTGGACCCAAATAACGGTTGCCAAGTGGAGTTGAAGCAGGGGAAAAAGAGGAAGCGTGTGGAGGTGCCGAAAAAAGGCGAAGGGAAATCGACCAAGCTTGATGAGCCGACTGCCTTCAAGGTCGCTGACGGCGATGTGAAAGCTGAGACGAAGTCAAGGGCAAAATCAAAAGCGCGAGACCAGCAGAAGGCTCCGGGCCCATTGTCCAATCCCCAACAAAACCAGAAGTTGGCCACTACACGGCCACATCAGAGCGCGCCACCGCACTTGACGCGCAAGCGGGACGAGCTTCTGCCAAAGAGAAAAGCCCTCCCGATTTGGCCGAAAGCAGATGAGATCAAGGCCTCGCTGAAGAAGAACAACATCTTAGTCTTGACGGGAGAGACTGGTTCCGGAAAGTCGACTCAAGTACCCCAGTTTCTGCTAGGCGAGAAATGGTGCACGAAATGCATAGCAATCACGCAACCCCGTCGCGTGGCCGCTATTTCGCTAGCGAGGCGTGTGGCAGATGAGATGGGCAGCTATATGGGTAGTCAAAGCCCCATGGCTAAAGTTGGCTATAGCGTTCGATTCGACAATGCCACTGGACCGAACACCAAGATCAAGTTTCTCACAGAGGGAATGCTGCTGCAAGAGATGCTGAGAGACCCCGTTATGTCACAGTATAGTGCGGTGGTGGTGGACGAAGTGCACGAACGAAGCGTCAACGTCGATTTGATTCTCGGCTTCCTAAAGAATTTGGTCTCGGGCGTTGAGCAGACCGGAAAGAAGCGGGACCAGCCTCTCAAGGTTGTGATCATGAGTGCTACTGCTGATGTGGAAGCCCTCGTGGACTTTTTCGACGGTTCCAATGCATCACAAAAGACTACACTGGAGACAGTCGATGGTGTGCCCATGAAGGATGGAGCAGATCAGGCAGCCACAAGCCGGGTGTCCAAGTGTTTCGTCGAAGGTCGGCAGTTTCCCGTTAACACAATCCACCTACCAAGTCCTACCCAAGACTGGGTTGAGTCTGCGCTTAAGCTCATCTTCCAAATACACTATAAGGAGCCGCTACCCGGAGATATTCTGGTGTTCCTGACAGGTCAAGACACGATTGAGGGATTGGAGAAACTTGTCAATGACTATGCGGAGGGCATGGACATCGAAGTGCCGAAGGTCAGTTCTCGATGCATTGAATGTTTTCAGGTTCCTGTATACTAATTCAACGTAGCTCCTCGTCTTGCCACTCTTCGCCGCCCTGCCGCAACATGCACAGCAGCGCATCTTCGAACCGACTCCTGTACGAACAAGAAAAGTCATCCTCTCGACCAATATCGCCGAAACATCCGTCACAGTTCCCGGCGTACGCTATGTGATAGACTGCGGCAAATCGAAAACCAAGCAATTTCGCAGTCGCCTCGGCCTAGAATCTCTGCTAGTCAAACCCATCTCCAAGTCCGCCGCCATCCAACGCAAGGGCCGTGCCGGTCGTGAAGCGCCAGGGCAATGCTACAGACTATATACCGAATCTGGGTACAACGAAATGGACGAGCGAACCACCCCCGAGATCCTGCGCTGCGATCTCAGCCAAGCGATTCTGACAATGAAAGCGCGCGGCGCAGACGACGTCCTCAACTTCCCCTTCCTCGACCGCCCGCCGCGCGACGCCCTCGAGAAAGCCCTGCTGCACCTCCTGCACCTCCAAGCCCTGACCGAGACCGGCTCCATTAGCGAGATCGGGCTCAAGATCGCAAAGTTCCCGCTAACGCCGACCCTCGGCCGTGTCCTCGTCGAGGCTGCGCGCCCAGAGCGCGACTGCCTGCTTGACGTCATCGACATCATCTCCGCCCTCTCCGTCGAAAACGTCTTCCTGAACCTCGTGACCGAGGAGCGCAAGGAAGAAGCCGAAGAAGCGCGGCGCGAGCTTTACCGTCGCGAGGGCGACCACCTGACGCTGCTTGTGACCGTGCAGCGGTATGCGGAGGAGCAGTCAGATCGCAAAGCGTGGTGCATTCGGCACTTTGTGAGCCACCGCACCATGCAGAATGTCATGAACGTGAGGAAGCAGTTGCGGCAGCAGTGTCAGCAGCTCAAGCTGCTGAAGCCGGGAGAGGAGCAGGATCTGCAAGCTCCGTCGGAGGAGCGAACGAGGAATATATTGGCGTGCATGTTGAGGGGATTTGTGGCGAATACGGCGAGGATGATGCCGGATGGGAGCTACAAAACGCTCAATGGCAATCAGCTGGTGGCGATACACCCTGGATCTGTTCTGTTCGGACGGAAGGTGGAGGCTATTGTGTTCAATGAGTTTGTTTTCACAGGCAAAGCGTGGGCAAGGGGTGTTAGTGCGGTGCAGTTGGACTGGGTCTCGGAGGTCATTGACTCTATTCTGTAGAAGTACCTGAAGACCTGCAGGGTCTGTTGTGAATGATTGCTTCTTCAATCGATGACGTCGTCCCTCCTTGCAAAGATCTCCTTCAGTACATCATCTGTCTTTGCTCCAATAGCGTTGTGATACATGGAGTTTGTAATGAAAGGCTTGCATCCCTTGATCGTATTCGCAGTCTCCATGCTCAGCTCGAAGTCGACGTACATGTCGTCGTGGTAGACGGCCGCATACGTTGGGACAGTGTTCTTCTTCAGCTGCTCAGCATCGTACAGCTTGGGCCAGTCCTTGTCCTCAGCAAGCAGCTGGCCGACCTTCTTCAACTTCGCAAGCTCAGGGTAGCAGTCAAACATGAACGGGTAGATCATCTCGCCGGTGAAGTAAACTGGGTCCGCGGAGTCAATATTCTGCAGCGAGAATTCGGGGAACTTCTCGAGTAGACGTTCGGCAGACCAACCCGCTGCTTCGCCCTGGCAGTAGATAGGCTCGTGCAACAGCGCATATATGACGTTTGTATCCCACGACTGTGCAGCTTCGAGTGCAAGAACCGTAGGCCGCGTCAGGTGGCCAAACTGGCTCAGATCGGTGTCCGCTCTCAAGACGAGCGCGTGCACCTCATCGAAGCCGCCATGCTTGCCGAAGAATATGCCAAGCTGCAGAAACCGACGTGCACTGAAGTAGCCCTCGCCACCTTGCACACGGACAGTGGTGTCGCCAAACCTCGACAGGAGCTTGATGATGCGCTTCACCCGGTCAATATCCTCGGGGTACTTCTCGTAGTACTGCTCGTTCCGCCTCTTGACGCGCTTGTACAAACGCTCGTACACTTCATCCGGACTGCTGCGCAAAGGTGGTAGTCCACCAAAGAGGAAAGCTTCCTTCACGCCTTCTGGGAAGAACGAGAGGTAGGTCGTTATGCAAAAACCC
Source organism: Didymella exigua CBS 183.55 (assembly GCF_010094145.1). Lineage (NCBI taxonomy): Eukaryota > Fungi > Ascomycota > Dothideomycetes > Pleosporales > Didymellaceae > Didymella > Didymella exigua. The sequence continues at coordinate 894,321 of NW_022984786.1, forward strand.
CCGAAAGACTGTCCCAAGAGAGACCATTTCTTCTTATCTTCAGGATAGTCCTCGGTCAGCGCCTTCCTCACGGCTTCACAATCCTTCACGATGCTGTCAGCGCGGAAGCTCTTCATGTAGTCTGCTTGGACCTTCTCATCGCCGCGGAGCTGTAAGGAGCTTTGGCTGATGGCAGTAGAAAGTCCGGTGCCACGTTGATCGAGCATGAGGACCCTGTATCCCTTGTCGAGGATGGTCGGCACCCAGGATACGTTCTCAGGACTGCGGCATTCGAAGCCTGGACCGCCTTGCAGGTAGACGAGCCATGGCAGTTGGGTTTTCTTTGGGTCTTGTGCGCCGTCTGGTGAATATTCGGCTGGTTTCTCCGCTTTGAGGGCTGAGCGCGCGAAGAGTTGGAGGTGGCCTGCTGAGGGGTTGGAGTAATCACGGGGTACTTGGAAGAAGTGCTCGGTGATTCTGAGCTTCCCTGGGGAGTGTGAGGTACTGGCGGTGGTCTACATGCAGGGAGAATCGTACCAGGCACCAGATGGCTTCTTTGCTCAAGAATCTTCGCAGCTTGTATCATTTTGCTGATGTTTGTTGTGGTGCTTGGGTGTGGAGTGAATGTACAGCGTAGCTTTATCGATAAGAAGGGGCCCCACATCCGCCACTGTCGAGTGCAGGAGTGATGCATGAGCCACCAGATTGGACTTTCCCGAAACTGCAGACTGGATACGTTTGAATACGCTCGCTGGGCTCCTCCACTGGAAGGTAGAAAGAAACCAGGATCTTCGACTCAGTCACCAGTTGATTTGCGCTGTATATTCAGAAGCGAAAATTTCCAGTGACTGCGGGGCGGCCAGCAAACCTCGACAAGTCCAGCATCGGTTTTGAAGAGCAGGGAAGAGTCAGTTGGAACGACTCCAGTCATCCGAAGACGCCGCAGCATGGCCAAAGACAAGAAAAAGGGCGACAAGGCCGCCGCCAAAGCAGCGAAAGCAGCAAAGCAAGAGAAGAAGGCCGGCAAGAAGGACAAGAAACTCGCCACCAAAAACAAGGACGCAGACTCAGATACCGAATCCGTTGATCTCGATGCGGTCCTTGCGCAGTACGCGAAGGAGCAGGAGGCCTACCACGAGATCACGGAGGCTGCATGCGAGCCACCAAAAGCTCGGTCGTCGAGTACGCTGATCGCCAACCCGGCGAACGAGAATGAGATCTTCCTGTATGGCGGCGAGTACTTCAACGGCGCGACTGCGCACTTCTTCAACGATCTGTTCGTATACAACATCAAGCGTGACACGTGGAACAAAGTCACAAGCCCCAACTCCCCCTTGCCACGATCCGGACACGCATGGTGCCGGGCAGCCAATACGCAGGAAATCTACCTCTTTGGCGGCGAATTCAGCTCCCCGAAGCAAGGCACGTTCTACCACTATAACGACTTCTGGAAGCTGGAGCCCAAGAGCCGCGAGTGGACGCGCGTGGAAACCAAGGGCAAGGCATCCAGCCCGCCGGCGCGAAGCGGTCACCGCATGGTCGGCTACAAGCAATACATTATCCTGTTCGGCGGCTTCCAGGACACGAGCGCGACGACAAAGTACCTGAACGATCTGTGGATATACGACTGCGTCAACTTCACATGGCACACGCCGAAGCTACAGGCAGCGCGCGCAGTTCCCGACGCGCGATCGTCCTTCACCCTCCTCCCGCATGACCAAGGCGCGGTGATGTACGGCGGCTACTCGCGCGTCAAGCAAGCCGCAGGCGGCAACAAGGGGCAGCAGCAGCAGCAAGGCAAAGGCAAGAAAGGCGGCGCAGGCGGCCCCGCATCGCGCATGGTGCTCAAGCCCAAAGTCCACGTCGACACATGGTTCCTGCGCGTCACGCCGCCAGGCGCGGACCAGCCGTCGACCACCCCGCCAACAGTGTCGTGGGAGAAGCGCAAGCAGCCCGCCAACGCGCCGAACCCATCTCGCGCGGGCGCCACAATGGCGTACCACAAGGGCCGCGGGGTTCTGTTCGGCGGCGTCCACGACGTCGAAGAGAGCGAGGAGGGTATCGACTCGGAGTTTTTTAACCAGATGTTCGTCTGGAACATCGAGCGCAACAGATACATGCCGCTCAGCCTGCGGCGGCCGAAAGCCAACGCTAACAAGCACGCGGGGAAGCAGGCCGTGAGCAGGCGCGGCCGCGGCAGAGCCGACGAGGAGGAACTGCTCGCCAACCTCAAGGCGCTGGAGAGGAAGCTCGACGGCGCGACGGCGGGCGGGTCGGACGACGAGGCAGACAAGCCGGATGAGGAAGAGGAGGAGGAGGAGGACACGCGTCCCGAGAAACCGCGCGTGTTTGAGTTTCCGCACCCGCGCTTCAACGCCGCGCTGGCCGTGCAGGGCGACAGCTTGTACATTTACGGCGGCACGTTCGAAAAGGGCGACCGCGAATTCACATTCGACGAGCTGTGGAGCGTCAACCTGAACCACCTCGACGGCGTGCAGGAGATATTCCGACGCGAGCTGGACGACTGGCTGGGCAGCGAGGACGAGGCGGACTCGGAAGACGAAGACTCGGACTCGGAAGACGACGACGAGGACGAAGAGCATGGCGAGGCGCCCTCAAGCGCACCCACAAGCGCACCCGCAAGCGCCACCGACGCGGCCCCCACCGCAGACGAAGACCTAGGCACCAACGAGGAAATCTCCGCGCTCAGCGACGGACTCCCGCACCCCCTTCCCTTTGAGACGCTGCGGGCGTTCCACGCGCGGACGAGCGAGACGTGGATTAGGCTGAAGATTGAGGACCTCGACCGCAAGCGCAAGACGGACGAGTACGGGGTCAAGGAGATCAAGATGCTGGCCTTCCGGGACGCGGAGGAGAAGTTCTGGGACTGCAGGGAGGAGATTCGGGTGCTTGAGGATGAGCAGGAGGCTGCGGGGATTGGCGAGGTGGTTAGTCTGGCGGAGAAGAAGAGTGCTGAGGCGGGGGCGGGGAGGAGGAGGTGATGTAGATGAAGAATAGTGGTATACTGCCTTGTAAGCGCAGGACGTGCTGTCTACACTACTCTGGTAGAGAGGGGATCTACACTACTCTGGTAGGGAGGGGAATCTACACTACTCTGGTAGGGAGGGGAATCTACACTACTCTGGTAGGGAGGGGAATCTACACTACTCTGGTAGAGAGGGGAAAGATAGCAGTGGGGTCAAGAGTAGCAGTCGGATCGAGAGTAGCAGTGGGATCAAGAGTAGCAGTGGGGTCAAGAGTAGCAGTGGGATCAAGAGTAGCAGTATGCACGCCTAACCAACCTTTCAAAAGCAGGACGTGCGAGTGAATCCACAACGGCAATGATAATGGTATTGAACCAAGACGACCGCGCAAGGCTCGAGTGAATCAAGAATGGTCATGGTAACGGTACTACTGACGGTACTGCTGACGGTACTACTGACGGTACTGCTGACGGTACTGCTGACGGTACTACTAACAGTACTACTGACGGTACTACTAACAGTACCACCAACAGTACTACTAACAGTACTACTAACAGCACCACCAACGGCACTGCCAACGACGGTGCAAGGCTCGAGCGAATCAACAATGGCACGGTAGCGGTGCCAAGACGGCTCACGGCGGACACTCGGTCCCCGAGTCATCCCTGTCCTCCCCCTCGAACCGGACCAGCAAGCCATTCGCCTCGTCGACGGCCTTGTCGAGCATGAGCGCGTCTCTTCTGCGCTCTTCAATCATGAGGGCGCGGATCCTGCGAGTGAGGGCGCGGACACTACAGAGGTCGCGAGGGCGGCCGGGGTTGGCATCCGACGCCTAGTTGGCCTCGCCAAAGTCGACGTGCCCCGTCTCCTGGGCGTGCTGCAAGGCGCCGCGCTCGCCGGCGCCTTTCCAGCCGCATTTGTTACACTGGACGTCAAACTTTTGCGTGTCCGTGTAGTACTTTTGCTTCTTGAGCTGCCCACACAGCTCCCTGGCAGCTTGCAGTAGGACATGGTCCTTGGCGTCGAAGAGCTTGACGTCCTTTTCTGGACTGTACGTCGGCGAGCCCGCGGGCACAAACGCAATGGTGTCGTAGTGGATGCCCGAGTAGACGAGCATGCAGCGGCGCGGCCTGCCTTCGTTGAAGCGATCTACGCGCAGGTCCTGCACGTTTATGCTGGCAATCTCAATGTCAAACTCTTGCGAGAGAATGCTCAGCTCGATGCCGCCGCCCCACGAGTCCGAGTGGGATATCCACCGGCAGTATTCGTCGGGCGACCGCTGCAGCACGGCTTCGTTGTAGAGCACGGGGTCGCGCTGGATCGCCTGGGCGACCATGCATCGCAGCTCGGTCATCGAGTCGAGCGTGTGGGTGAGCACTGCGCTGCCGAGTGCTCGGAACATGCACGAGTTGTCGTCGGGCATGACGCGCAGCACCACGGTCCCGTTCCTGTCGGGGACAAAGACCTCGGGCGTGTCCTTGAGCGCCGTCTCCTTGCGCTGCAGCGACAGCGGGGCTGCCGACTGCCGTGTGCTGGCGTCGAGGGCGCCGTCCTCCTTGTTCTCGCTGGCGTCGCCCGTTGCCTGGCCGATGACCTTGATCGAGGCGCCGTCGAGCCGGAGGTCCGTGTCTTGCAGGGCCGTCGACAGGCCGTAGAGCGACGGGTCGAGTGGCTGCGGGGGAAAGTTCCACTTTAGCTCGTACAGCGGGAGGTCTGTCTTGTCGGCAATGGCGGAGAGCAGGTCGGAGACGGCGGCCTTGTCGTCGAGCTGGAGCGTGTGCTGCCCGTTGGGCGCTTGGAGGCGGATCCGGATGGGCATCGTGGTGTGGCAGTGCGGAGAGCGAGCGGAGATGGCAGCGATGCGCGGGAGCCGACCGAGGCTACGGGGAGCGGTGGGGGTGTCGGTGGGGGTGTCGATGGGGGTGTCGACGGGGACGGGGACGGGGACGGGGATGGGAATGGGAATGGAGATGGAAACGGGGATGGAGATGGAAATGGAGATGAGCGTGTGGACGGACGTGTGAATGGACGTGTGAGCAGTAAACAGTGTATTGCAAGAGCATCGTCTGTCGCCGCCCCGACGTCGCCATTGCGGTCGCTGGCCGACGTGGCGCGCGTGGGTGAATGTTCCGGAAGCAGGTGGTGGGTCGGCGGCGGGAAGCTAGCCCCCTGCAGCGCGCGGGCCTCTCGACAGTCCTCCCCATGTCGCGTTAACGTCGCGTCGCCAACGACTTTACAGCTGGCGACTCGGCCGCCGCGCTCTCGCCTCTCGCCTCTCGCGCTCTCGGTTCCGCCGTCGCGCTCTCGCCTCTACCACTGTCGCGCTCTCGTATTCTCCGCCGTCGCGCTCTCAGCTTCTCCGCCGCCGCACTCTCGCCCCTACCACCGCCGCGCTCTCGGTTCCTCCACCGCGCACTCGCCTCCACCATGGCGTCCGCTCGCGCGCAGAGCTCGACGCCCGTGCCGACCACCGAAAAGGCCGACCCGGGCGTCGACGGCGCGGCGTCGACGGTCACGGCGGCCGAGCACAAGGCCATGGGCGACGTGCTCGCCCGCATCTACGACTACAGAAACGCCGACGGCTACGACCCGACCAAGCTGTTCCAGCGCAAGGTCAACAAGCGCGCCGTCCCCGACTACTACGACATCATCAAGGAGCCCATGGCGCTCAGCACCGTCAAGGGCCGCGTCGCGGCCCGCGACTACAAGAGCTTCTCCGAGTTTGTGCGCGACCTCGCCCTGATCCCCCACAACGCCCAGGTCTACAACCGCCAGGACTCGCAGGCGTACGTCGACGCCCTGGACCTGAAGAAGCTCATCGTCGCCGAGCTGCAGGGCCTGGTCGCTGTCGGCACCGTCGCCGCGGCCGCGGCCGAGCTGCCGTACCTCGGCGAGATCCCCGAGCAGGACCCGCTGCTGCCCGACGACGACGACGAGGACGACGACGAGGACGAAGACGAGGAGCTCGAGCTCGAGCTCGAGCTCGACGACGACGACGACGACGACGACGACGGCGACGGCAAGCGCAAGCGGCGGCGCGCCGGCCCGCGGTCGACGGCAGCCATTGCCAAGCGCGAGGGCGGCGCCCGCGCGAGGGAGGAGCGCGAGAAGAACGACGACCCCGAGTCGCGCAAGAAGCGCGGGCGCCCGCCGCGCGTCGACACGCCCATGGAGGCCCGCATCAAGGCCATCATGAAGGCCATCCGCAAGCCGCGCAACCAGGCCAACAAGCTAATGGTCAGCGCGTTTGAGCGCGTCCCCGACAAGGCCGTCATGCCCGAGTACCACGCCGAGATCCGCACGCCCATGGCCATGGACATTCTCAAGCGCAAGCTCAAGCGCAAAAAGTACACGTCGGTCGACCACTTCATGGTCGACGTCGAGCTCATGTTTGAAAACGCCAAGCAGTACAACGAGGAGGACAGCCAGATCTACAAGGACGCCGTCCATCTGCACAAGGAGTCGCGCAAGGTCGCCAAGGCCGAAAAGGAGAAGCCCGACACGGACTTTGTCATGGAGGAAGGCCGCATCCCCATGCCCAACGGCATCCTGCACAACGGCGAGCTGTGGAAGGTCGGAGACTGGGTCCACGTCCAGAACGCCAACGACGTGACCAAGCCGATTGTCGCCCAGATCTACCGCACCTGGCAGGACTCGGAGGGCGGCAAGTGGGTCAACGCCTGCTGGTACTACCGCCCCGAGCAGACGGTCCACCGCTTCGACCGCCACTTCTTCGAGAACGAGGTGGTCAAGACGGGCCAGTACCGCGATCACCGCATCGACGAGGTCGTCGACCGCTGCTTTGTCATGTTCATCACGCGATACAACAAGGGCCGCCCGCGCGACTTCCCCGCCGACAAGGAAATCTACGTCTGCGAGGCACGCTACAACGAGGAGAACCACAAGCTGAACAAGATCAAGACGTGGGCGAGCTGTCTGCCGGACGAAGTGCGCGACAAGGACTACGTCATGGACCTGTTCGACTCGCAGAAGAAGCTGAAAAAGGTGCCCAGCCCCATTGCCTACCTGCTCAAGGACGACCAGAAGGAGACGGACCAGCTGCCCAAGCCCGAGTGGGGCGCGGAGAATGCGCCCCCCAAGATTGGCGCAGTGCACTGCCGGCCACGAGATCCCAAGGACTCGCCGCCGCCGGAGCCAACACCGCCTCCTCCGCCGACTCCGCCGCCCGCGCCTGCGCTGCCCACACCGGCCCTGCCGCGACAGGACCCGAGCAGCTACGGCGCCGGCGCATCCTCCAACTACCCCGGCGCCTCGTCCAACTACCCCGGTGCCTCGTCAAGCTATCCCGGCGCCTCGTCAAGCTATCCCGGTGCCTCGTCAAGCTATCCCATTGCTCAGGCGCCAGCGCCGACGCCCATGCCCGCGCCGACGCCACACCACCACAACATCCCCTCTGCCTACACGCCCACGCATCCCGGACACTACCACCACTCGCAGTCGCCCGCGCCTCACGTCCACCAGCAGGCGCCTCAAGCACCAGCATACCAGCCCATCACACCCCACGTTCCCTTTTCGCCACAGCCCGCGGCGCCAATGCAGCAGTATCAGACGCCGCGTGCAGCACCCGCCCACCAGCAGCCACACGTCCAGCCGCCGCCCGGCTACAAAGCGCCCCCGCCAGTCGAAGTCTACACCCTAAGCGACCACGCAAACGCGAGCATACCCCACGACATCCGCGAGCAGTTCCAGACGGACGAAAAGGGCCGCGTTCTGTTCTTCACCGCGCCGCCCCTCAACATCTCGCAGCCCCTGACCCGCGACGGGAGGCCACTCGGCCACTCGGCCGCCTACCTGGCTGCGCGCGCGCGTCGCGAGAAGGCCAGGGCGGCGAAGAGGAACGCCGACGTCGCGGGCGCGGAGGCCCGAGAGGAAGCGGCCAAGAAGGCGCGTCGCGACGACGACGGGAGGCTGGACAGGGCCGTCGCCAATCTGCACGCCAAGGCTGTCCACGCGCTCGAGCAGCAGCTGGCGAGCGCGACGCGGGCTGAGCTGCAGACGCTGTTCGACGGTCGCACCAGGGCGGGTGTGGACAGCGTCGTCGACGAGCTGGTGCGTGTGCAGGCCCGCGCGGCGCGGAAGAATGCAGACCGCGATTCGAACGCGGCGGCGAGAGAGGCGCGGAAGAGAATGCGCGTCACGGGTATGACGGCCAGACTGGAGGAGAGGATCTGATTGTGTTTGGGTGTGCTTTTTGTTGGTGGGCTGCGTGGTGGTGGTGGTGGTGGTAGTAGTAGTAGTAGTAGTAGTAGTAGTAGTAGTAGTGGTAGTAGTAGTGGTAGTAGTAGTAGTAGTAGTAGTAGTAGTAGTGGTAGCGGAATGATGACTGTACTCCAACTACGAATACTCCAAGTTTCTGCCTTCCAGATTCTCGGCTGCTCTCGTATATACAAAGTACACGCTTCCCCCGACGGCTCAGGCTCGTCTCCTTCCCCGCCACCCGCTGGCTTTGCTGGTCCTTTGTCGAGGCTGGTGCTTTGTCGAGGCTGGTGCTTTGTCGAGATGCCTTGTCGAGACGCCACACAGTCATCTCAGAGGTTGGGTTCATGGTCTGGTATTCTGGACTTTCTACCGACGGGCGCGGCACCTGTTCGATCAGCGAGATGCGAGTCAAGCACGCGTGGGTCAGCCGCGAGGGCCAGCTGCGAGGGCCAGCCGCGAGGTAGGTTACGTATCGGTCCAGGACAGCAGTCAAGCCCAACCCTCCGCACGACCAGTGAACCGCATACATGTGAAGCACACGTGTTGATTTTTATTTTTTCTTAAAAATTCGTCAGTCGTTAATCGTGAGTCGTCAGACTATGGAAAGCTAGTTATTCGGCCCAGTGAAGTTGCCAATAAACACAACCAGAATCGCACAGTACGCCGCAGACGCAGCGAACATTTCGTGTCGCGCGGCCTTTGTCAGCACCGACATGGCTGCGCTGAACAGCAGCGTGAAGACTATCAGTACCCCGACGGCGTTGAAGGTGTTGCGGTATGTGTTTGCGGGCGTGCTGCCGTCCATTGTGATTGTGCTTGTTAGTTGGTACATGGTGACTGCGGGGCTGAGTCAGTGGGCGGAGCTGGCGTGCGTCCTTCGAGCTGGGTGTGACGTACCGATTGGGACGATCAGGAGGATGAAGATCACAAAGGTGATGAATATGTTGACCATCTTGTCGATGCGCGTTGCGCTGTACAAGGAGATGTCCGTGTTCTTCGTCTTCGCGGCAAGCTCCGGGGTGCGGAAGTACTTCTGCAGCAGCGTGAGCAAACGGCGCAGCCTCAATCACAGGGAAAGGCGAGCCGTCTTACCAGAAGCGGAGGCTGCTTGAGGTTGAACCATTTCTGAACGGTTCCGTCGATCTGCCCTATCAATGTCTCCACGCCCCCGTCAAACGCGGCTCGCTCGCGACCCGTGCTGATGGACACTATGTCTTCTTTGCAGCGGACGGATTCCATCTCGGCATCCATGAGGGGCTTGGTGTTGTGGTGGTACCGACGAACACTGCGATAGTCTCGCTCAGATGGTCTCTGGAACGACTCGAGTGTTCTGACTTTGATGAGGACCTCGTCTGCGCTCTGGATTAGAATCAAAGTCTTGATACGTATTGCAACGACTTCGTACCATATTCCATAAGCTTCGCCCTGATGTCGCGTAGCACGGTTCTTCGAGTACGCACGTCGTCTTCTTCGCATAGATGTGCTTCAGCTGCCTTCATCCGCGGAAGATCTTCGTCCTCCTCCTTCTCATCAAAGTCCAGTTGCTCAAGCTCGTCTTCCAGCTCGGTGAGCTCACCTTGTAGGTCCAGCAACACACGAGAATGAAGATAGCTGTACGATCGGTACAAGCCGAAATTAGGGTCGCTCGCCTGGAACGCTGCAAGCCTGGGGAACCCATTGGGCGTGTTCTCCACTGTCACCTCTGTCAGCGCGCACGTTGCGCCTTGATCGTTCTCCACGGCCTTACAAGTTCTAGTCTTCGTTTCGGTCACAAACTCGGGTTCTGGCGTTGCTTTGAATGAGCTCGTCACCCGACGGAAAAAGCCAGGGCGTTTTGCGGGGCCTGATACTCTGTCAGCCTGTTCTTCATGCCAAGTGAATGTATCTTTGTGGCCTTGCCAAGCAGACGGGAGTCGAGCATCGACAAGACAGACCAGCCGAATTGACCAAAACGTCTGGTCATTCGAGGGGAAATTGTCTCATCGCTTGCGGCAGATTGGGGGCCGCAACCGAGGGCCACCTACCAGGCTGTGCATCATCCTTCTCAATGGGCTGTGAGCAGAGAGGTGGACTCGAATGTGCGACATCTCTAATCTCAATAATCACATCGCCCCTCAAGGTCGAAGTGTCGGTGTTTGTTGGCGATATTGGAGTTCGTGGTGTCTTTTCGTCAGCGGGACTGCCTCCCGTCATGGTGTGCGATGGGGCCATTGCGGGGTGAGGGCGAACAGGCAAATATAACACACAGCGACTGTGATCAAAAGCGTCTGTGATCAAGAGCGACTCTAATCAACAGCAAACTCTGATCAACAGCGACTGTGATCAAAGCGGCTGTGGTCAAAAGCGGCTGTGGTCAAAAGCGACTATGATCAACAAAGCGATGACGGCAACACGCGTGGCCAGGAAAGACAGTAGTCGAAGTAGCTTAGATAGATGTGGCTTAACATCAGCATCTGTGGCTCAAGCACCCTCTTGTAAAGAGCTGTAAATTGGAGATGGCGAGGAAAAGAAAGGATCCTTGCGCTGGACCACCCGCTTCAGCCCCCATGTACCACCCTCGACATCACAATCCATTGGTGGACGTGTCGCATTCAGCTGCCTAGCATTCATCGACCGGTAAACACTGCCACACCCACTGTCCATCTTCTGCTGCGCCTCATCAGGCACCGGGCCTCAGATCCTTCTCACGGATACCAGCACCGTGTCTGTACAGCTGATGCGAGAGAGAATCTAGCACCTGGTATTCCACCCAGCCCTTGGGGTTGTAAACCGCGGCGTGAATGGTAAAAATACTCTTGATACGTTGGCCGTTTGTAATTGTCGCCGTATGCACCACGTCGCCAGTCCTGTATTTTGCACTGGCCTGCCGGCCTGTCAGTATTGCTCTGTATTGCGTGCATGGGTATACCGACCAAGACTTCATTCTTCGTAAGGCGAACACCTGATTTCGTGTCCGGAACTTCATCGTTCGGCGGTTCTTGTGAGCGCTCGTCCTAAGCGGTTAAATCAGCGTCAGGAGGTGGCGAGGGTCTCAGCGCGGCACGACCGACCTCGATGGCGTGAGCGGGCTGATCCTTGGTCTCGAATGTAGCCATTGTCTTGCGCTGGAGTGAAGCAGAAGCAATATCGTCCTTGGTGAAGCCGTCGGAGACTCAAAGGGCCTTGTAAAGGGTGCCCTTCAAGAGATGGGCCTTGCCTAGCAATAAAATACACCGGTTGCAGCAGGCCTCCCAGGCAATTGATAGCTGTGCCTAGGTCTACAGAATGATTTGGCCCCCATTTCAAGCAGATCATCTTGCACAGCCGCCTCAACGCTTGCACAAGTTCTATCGATGTAGGCTTTCCGCACCCCTTGTTTGAGCACCCGCTGTCAGCGCAAGGGACATCATGGCATGGACGCACAAAGGCCTGTCAATGACGTTGTTAGGTGCAAATGGTACAGCGGCGAGCACAATCGGTTTTCCGGACTTGGGTCAGCTTTGATCTCACCGCACGGTCCATACGACAGGGATCATTCCACACCCGTGCAAGTGGGTTGCAGGGGTGCTCGTGTAATGTATCTTATGTATGAAAACAGACGAGACTAGTCATCAACAAGGTGTAACCTTTTATTATAGTCTTATGGCATAGAAAAAAAAACACGACAACAGCGAGAATTTCACTTTTTGGAATTAACGTAGTTCAACGCGCGCAAAACGTCCGCTAGAGACGGCTTTCGACTAGCCAGCACTCAGAAGTAGCGCCCACTGCTGCTGAGGCGTCATGGCGACACCGTGGCCCCGACGGTCGACCTGGCCCATCCCAATAGACGAGCATGCTACCAACCTCAGCGCTTTCCTTCGCGAGGTGCTGTCGCTGATCGAGCGCAACGGAGGCCAACAGTCTCTGCCGGCAGACATCGTCGGCGACATCATTCGAGGCGCATTGACGTTCGTACTGAAGACGCAGCACTCCCCCGACCTTAGCAGCCTCAGCAACGCTCTCAACGTCGCGCGAACTGAGGCCAGAGCAACGGCAGAAAGCACGGCGCAGACCCTCGACCAGATCAAGCAAGAGCTCAAGTCCACCGTAGAACTCGTACAACAGTCCGCAACAAAGATACAACAGAATGGCAACACAGCAGAAGAGGCGAGGGCAGCAGCCAAGGACGCCACAGAGGTGGGTAAAGCGACGCTAGAGATCGCGCGAGAGATCAGGAACAAAAGGCCACAAGAGCAGGCGAACGGACCAATGAGCTACGCGGCAGCAGCAGCTAGGGGTGTCCCACTAGCAGGTACATACAATGCACAAAGTGTCAAACAGCCACCTGCGCAGACGCAGCGTGAGGTCATTATGAATATTAGAGACCCGCTCACCATACAGAGCCTGAGAGCTATGAATCCTAGCAACCTTAAAGTGCATGTCCAGCGTGCTATTGAGCAAAGCGGCAATGAAAACATAGTCAACGTGAAGATTGTCTCATCTAACCAGCTGAAGAGCGGAGACCTGAGCATCAAGACAGCAAGCAGCAGCGAAGTCGAGGCGCTACGACAGTTTGCGGACGACTGGGCCCACCGCATTGGCAGTGGGACTACAGTGCAGATCCCGACGTTCGGCGTCCTCGTCCACGGCATACGCACGAGCACGATGGACATGAGCAAGCTCGACAAGATCAGAGCGCAAATACTGCAGGACAACCAACCGTTCATACCCCGGGCGGAGATAAGACACATAGGCTGGCTCACCAGAGACGCTGCTGCTAAGACAGCAACGACTATCACTATCGAGTTCACCAAACCAGAGGATGCCAACAAGATCATCGACGAAGGTCTGGTCTGGCAGGGCGAGGTCTTCCAGTGCGAGCGATATGAGCGACAGTGCCGAGTGAAGCAGTGCTTCAAGTGCCAAAGATACGGCCACATAGGAACCCAGTGCAAAGCAGCAACAGCATGTGGCCACTGTGCGCAGGAGCACGACACCCGCGACTGCCCATCGAGGGCTGGACAAGCCGTGACTAGGAAATGTGCTGCCTGCCGCGGCGAGCACGAAGCGTGGAGCCGCCAGTGCCCAACCAGGAAGGACGAGATAGCCAAGGCAAGGACCGCGTACGAGATGCGGCCACGCTATCACCACGTTCCGCAAACAGCCAGACAAAACGTGCAGAT